>NW_024870874.1:3115000-3532500 GCF_019054845.1 Dipodomys spectabilis | reverse complement strand
TCAACCAGTTCCCATACTAACTGAATATGTGAGAATTGTCAATTTAGCAAGATATTGGATGATTTATTTGCATACAAAAACTGAGTAGTACTGAATTAAAACAGTGACAATAACAAAATCAATTCCTGCACAACTTGCCAGTCTCCAAGTAGAATATCGTAGTTGAGGGACACGAACTTAGAAACTGAAACTTCGCTACTTTCTACTTTTCCATATATCTTTCTTATAAACTACTGTGATACATACAGCAAAGAAGAAGTGTCTTGACCACAGCTATAAAGGAGGCAAGGGGATTGCAGAATAAGAAAAATAAGCCTTACAAATATCTCACCTGTATCTATAAAGAAATATCTGCACATTAAAATACAGATTCTATTTTAATTGAATGTATGGGAAAGTCTGCCAATGTCTTTACTCGATGCTGTGTGATCTGATAGGCATCGGTTTACAACATCTCATTGAAAAAATCCTTCTTCCTCATGTTTTTTAGCAGCTTGAATGACATTCACATCTAGAAAACTGCAGGAATCTCTTACATTTTGTTATGTGATAAAATTTTAAAGCCAAGACTTATTATTCTAAGTCATTAAACGTATTTAAAAAGTAACCGGAAAGAATTTTTTCAAATCACGGTATAACTGTTCATCTTCTTATAATCCAAAATTAATAAAGTTTGAATAAAACATTGTTTTGGGGAAGACCTTGCAAGCAATCTATACATATAGTTTTATACCAGATGTTGTTTAAAATTACCAGTTATTTCCAATAGAACGGTGAAATTGCTTGAAGCTGAAGTCTGCCATTTTTTCCCTGGGCTGGGCTGCAATCACAAATACAGGAATTCTTATTGGATAGATAAGGCAGTGAGGGCATCAGCCGTGAAATCCAGCATGCAACAGGCCCAACATATGATTATTATTAAGACCAAAATAAATGATTACAATCTTTAGAAATGATTGTAGGGGCTGATCCAGCTCATCTATTTCAGAAAAGATTGTGTAGAACTAAGCACAAATTGATAACATGTTAAATGAAGCTGTTTTAAAAAAATTAATTTGCTTTATTGTTATTGTTGAGGTGATATATAGAAGAAGGATTACAATTACATGAGTCAGGTCCATCTCCTTTCACTCAGTGTCTTCTGTTCCCTCTTTCCTAGACACTCCCTCCCATCTCCACGCATGAATTATATAGCATACTTTCATCAGGGTCCAGTGAGTTTCACTGAAGTGCAGCTTGTATTTTTCTAGACCTTTCTTTTCTGAAAAATTTTACTTTATTGTAAAGATGCTGTACAGAGGGGTTACAGTTATATAAGGAAGGTAATGAGTACATTTCTTGTCCAACGTTGTTACCCCCTCCCTTGTTGTTCTCCCACTATCCCTTCCCTCCCCCACCTTCCTAACTCGCCCCCCTCCCTGGCCCTGAAGTTGTAAAGTTCGTTTTCAACATAGTGTCTTGTATATCTCATTGTTACCATAGGTCAACCTGTGTCCTTGTTTCAGCATTTTGTTATTCTCCTCCCCTCCCCAAGATGCAGGGTACCGAAATCAATTACAGTGACAAAAGGGGATATACCATAGGAAGAAGAACATATAAAGGAAACAAAAAAATAATCACATAGTACATTAAAAACTACAACAACAAAGACAGACCTCTTGTGTCCATATCTTGGGGTTCATTTCACTTAGGATCATCTTATATGGTCATATGTACATAGCTTTTGAGCTTTTCAGCTCATCTGATAAAATTATCCCATGATTTCCCTCATTTGCAATAAATTAGTATACATCTAGGAAGTGCAACTTTTTAAAAAACCATTATTGTTCCTATTAAGATGTTACTTAGAGGGGCTACCATTTCATAAGTCAGGTAATGAATGAATTTCTTGCAAATGCAAGTACAGCTTTAACTATAAGACTTGAGTATAGTGAAGACTTCCCATATGGAGTTCTGGCCATTTTTTATATTACTTTTTTCATTAAAGTAAATATATGCAGTTTTATTAGAACTAACATTTTTATCATATTGAATATCTTTTTATTCTCATTGAGTGGATATTTTTATTTGAGATACTAGAATTTCATAAAATTTAACTATTTTCCAAAAGTTATAAGCCATTCCCTATATCACATGGGTGTGTTTGTATTTGAAGTGCCCTTAACTATATTTTTGTCCTATGATCGAGTAAAAAAATTCACAATATGATCAATTTCCATTCACATTTTGTGAATTGGAGGCATTCCAGGAAATACTTCTGTAAATCAATGTCACACTGTACCTGAAAACTGAGGCCCTTATCTTCAGCATGTAGTATAATTTGTAGTTTTCACAAAGTAGTTTACGAAAATCATAAATCTTTAATAATTATTAGCAATTTAAATTAATATAATTGCTTATATAATTTCAGTTAATACTATTGCTAGATTGTTCAAAGAACACTCTTACACATGGTACTAACATTGTTTTAAAGCGTGTTATAGATTTTTATAGAGGCAGACACTATGTGTTAGGACAGAGCAACCATCTGTGTATAATGAAAGTGTCCTGTTCTGACATTTCTGCCAGCTCAAGTTCAGTCTCCTCTACAGCCCTCTCTCTCTACTTACCTGACAAAAAAAGGGCAGCTGCCAGGTAGCAGTCACCCTTCAGGTGGGAGGTTGAGGATTTCACACAAGGGAAGTGCTGTTATCAAAGAACAAACATGGCATATTCTGTAATAAGGTATAAGCCAGAAGACAATTAAAAATTTAGGTGCCACATTTGTTCATTTAGGACCCACTTCTGTCAATTTTTAAACATTTTTAAACATTCTTCAGACATTCTCCATGTGTTGCTTATAATTTATGTTTAACTTATGCATGGAACTAAAGAATTAGTAGTCATAAAAATGAGAAAATCTAATACTAATAACTACTGGGTATCCTGAAAAACACAAAGCTTGAATTAGTACTATTTACTGGAAAGACATTTTCTAGTAAGTTTTTCCCAAATTTTTATCATGAAAGAGCAGAATTAAAAATCATATTGATATAGCAAGTTTAGAAAACTAGGAGTTTGTATTTTATTTTCAACTATATTCATGTACTTCATTTCTATTTCTTTTTTTATTTTTTTAATTTTTATTTTTTTGTGAACATACTGTACAGAGGGGTTACAATTACATGGGCAGGATAATGTGTACATTTCTTATCAAGCATTGCAGCCTCCTCCTTTGTTTACCCTTCACATCCCTTCCCAGCCTCCCCCCGACCCCCTCAATCCCCGCCCCCCCGCTTCATTTCTATTTCTTATGCTTATATCTTTTTTAAAAGGAAGAGGAAGGAAATGAAAGGAACAAAAAAAAAATGTGATTTTTTTAAGGTGTCTGTAGTTCTTAAGCAAAGACTGGATTCCATACCTCAAAGTCAGCACCTGACTTCCCTGACCACTGAAGTCACTGTCTTATTAATATGACAGGAGTTCATTTATTTTCTTGTTGCATATTTTGCAGTATTGGGCTTTCTAGTTCTTAATTAGTTATCTACCCGTTGGCAATGTTAAGGTTGGCATTTTAAATGCAAAAACATCAACAACAAAGTCAGTACCATTTCAAAGCACCTGCATTCAGCCATGCTTACATTTAAAATTACATGCATTTATCTAAGAATAAATAACCAACTTAGGTTGCATAAGTGATCCAAAACCTGAAGTGATTTTCCAATTTGGAGTAACTATCTAAAATCATTAGAACTGTTGGCTTCTATAAATAACATTGTTATCTCTTCACATTACCATTTGTAAAGTCAGCAAATTCCCTCATCTTTGTAGATCCTTTCAAAGTTGGAAGATTTCCAATTTTAATGTGTTGTTTTGAACTTAAATAGAATGTGTTCTGTATAGTTCTGTGATACAAAGAGGAATAAAGGTGTCTTTTGAGAGAGAACTTCAAGTGCAAATTAACTTGAAATAATGTAACCTGCTTGAGGAATAATTGTGGTCTTCAGTGCAGCTATGGGAATTGCGACTGAATGCCCGATTGAGGGAGTTATCTGGCTACTTGCAATTTTGTCACATCTGTCAGCTGGAGCTAAATGGGAAATATAGTAAGAGGTGGCATAACATAGATTTGGGACATTCCCCAAGAGGTCTTGTCTCCTTGCAGCAGTGAATATATTATGTGCAAGCCAAAATGACATACAGTACTGTTGATCTGCCAATTCAAGTAATTGGAAAGAATAAAAATTTTAAAAAATATTTAAATTGTCCATCACAATCCTTTTTCTGATACAAATATCAGACCATTGTTATATTAAACATGTGGAGATTTTTATGATTTAGAAATTTTTGTGGATATATTTCACAGGGAAATAATCATTGCATGGTATTTTGATACTTTACAGTAAACAAATGTCCATTTTCAAATGAATGAAATTATAAAGAATTAGACATTCCAGACACCCTATAATATTAAGCATTAAAGTCTACAGAGGAATGATTATACTTAAATAATAAACACAGTCAACAGCTTTTGTACCAATGAGGCAATTGTACAATTAGGATATGGTTGAAATGCCAATTCCACTATGGAATTTTGCTTTACCTATTTAAATATACTAATTAGAGTTCATTTTAATGGCAGTATTTTATTATTTTATATCCTCAAAAAAAACTAAATATTCTTTGTGCTAGTAATATTCTATTTCCTATACATACCACATTTTTAACCACTTATTAATTGATGGACCTTAGGTTGATTCCATGTTTCAGCTATTATGAATAGTGATGCTATAAACATGGCTGTGCAGGTATCTTGACTATATATTGAATTAGATTTGTTTCAGCCATGTGTCTAGAAATGGAATATCAGAATCACTACGATTACTAACAATGTTGCTTCTCTTTTCTTGATAAAGTATCTTATTGAGGGGAGGGCAGTGTTAATGAGTAGACATTTGAAAACAATTTATAAACTGCTGATAGCAATAATAATTCAATCTCTAGAAATCTAACAAATAACTGAAGAATAGGAATTCTATGTATCTTACACTAAAATGTTTACTTAGATAAATAATCTGTCACTGCTCTCACCTTTACATTCATTCCATAAATATTTATTTCACGTTAAATATTACACAGAATACCACATAGCACCTACAGCTATACAAGTCACTATCTATATGAGTATTGTGGTTTCAAAATATACTAGCAAGCCCGACACTGGTGGCTCACACTTGTAATCCTGCTACTCAGGAGGCTGAGCTCTGAGGATCATGGTTCAAAGCCAGCCCAGTGGGAAAGTCCATGAGACTCTTATCTCCAATAAAACACTCAGAAAACTGGAAGTGGTGCTGTGGCTCAAGTGGTAGAGCCCTAACCTTGAGCTGAAGAGCTGAGGCACAGCACTCAGGCCCAGAGTTTAAGCCCCACCACCACCACCACCAACAACAACAACATGTATGTATGTATATGTATATATATATATATGTGTGTGTGTGTGTGTATGTATGTATATATGTATATGTATGCATATATATACAAACTAGTATATGGCAAGCATGAAAGTCATTTCTGAGTTAAGAAAATTAAAAATTGCCATATTCTGATTTGTAGAGACTTTCAGACATAAGTAGCTCAGTGGTAGAGCCTGCACTTAGAATAACTAAGGCCAACAGTATAGTCCTTCCTAAAAGATATACAACAATCAGAAGATTATTCTAGGGATGAGGAATTTAATGTAAGAAGATTTTTGACTGTCCAGTACAAATACATGACCAATATCAAAAAATCAGAAGATGTTAAATTATTATATACTCTAACAGTGAGGACTACAATTTTTATTTGTAATTCACAATGTAAAAGAATCACGAATCTTACAGTTAAAAAAGATTTCATCAAAATCCATTAATAAATACACAAGAAGGCGGTGCTGGTGGCTCAAGCCTGTAATCCTGCTACTCAGGAGGCTGAAATCTGAGGATCACTGTTCAAAGCCAACCTGGGCAGGAAAGTCCATGCACTCTTCTCTCCAATAAGCCACCAGAAAAACCAGAAGTGGTGCTGCAGCTCAAGTGGTAGAGCACTAGCCTTGAACTGAAGAAATAGGAGACAGCACCCAGGCCCAGAGCTCGAGCCCCAGGACCAACAAAAAAGAAAAGAAAATCCACAAGAAAGGAAATCAGTTTGGCCTGGCCAAATTTGAAGTTTCTGAACTCATTGCCTCTATCTAAAAACTGGATATTTCCCACAAATTTGTTATTTATAGTTTTCTTAAATTTCTATACAAGTCTAAAATGTTGGGTCCGTATGTTCTCCTGTCCATAAAAAGAGCAGAACGAACCGGGCATCTGTGGCTCACGCCTATATTGCTACTCAGGAAGCTGAGATCTGAGGACCGTGGTTCAAAGCCAGCCCGGGCAGGAAAAGTCATTGAGACTCTTATCTCCAATAAACCACCAGAAAACCGGAAGTGGTGCTGCGACTCTAATGGTAGAGCTCTGGCCTTGAGCTAAAGAGCTGAGGGACAGAGCCCAGGTCCTGAGTTCAAGCCCCTTGGGGGAAGGGGGGGAGGGGAAGAACAGAATGTGTGCTTTATAGAGAGGCGATGTGTTATCCACAGTGTCTGCTTACTCTTTTCAGACATTTGTGCTATTTGTTCAGTGCCTGCAAAAACCATACTTTGTAAGATGTAGGAATTTTGGCTCTATATTTATAACATATTTGACTTTATTATTATTATTATTATTATATGTTTTATTGTAAAATTACTGTACAGAGGGGTTACAGTTACAAGAGCAAGGTAATGAGTACATTTCCTACTGAGCATTTTTGCCTCCTCCTTTGTTTTTCCCCCACCATCTTTTCTCACCCCCCCACCAAGTTGTAAAGTTTGTCTTCAACATAGTGTCTTATGCATCTCATTGTTACCATGGATCAACCTGTATCACTATTTAAGCATTTTGTTTTTACCTTCCGCTCCCCAAATTAGAGAAGTGTATATACAAGATGCAGGGCACTGGAATCAAATACAGTGACAACAGGTTATATTGTGGAGGAGGAACATACGAAACAAACAAACCAACAAACAAAAAATACACATGGTACATTATAAATACATTAAAAAACAATATCAAGAAAAAAATCACACTTGTGTTCCTATCTTGGGGTTCATTTCGCTTAGCATCATCTTATATGGTCATATGTACATAGCTTTTGACCTTTCCTGCTTGTCCTAAACTTATACTAGTTATTGCAAGCAAATAAGGGAAACCATGGGACCTATGTTTCTTTGGGCCTGGCTTACTTCACTTAATATAAAATTTCCAAGTTTTTCCATATAACTTATGTTTATTACAGCATTATTTACCATAGCTAATTATGGAACCAACCCAGATGCCCCTCAGTAGATGAATAGATCAAGAAAATGTGGTGATATATATATAGATATATAAATATATCTATATCTGTCTATATCTATAGATCTATAGATCTAGATATAGATCTATAGATCTAGATATAGATCTATAGATATAGATCTATAGATATAGATCTATATCCAATGGACTTCTATGCCTCCATCAGAAAGAATGACTTACTTTTTTTGAACACAATATATATATATATATTTTTTTTCCTTTGTGAAGTAATTCTTTCAAGTTTCCAAGCATTTTTTTTTTTTTTTTTTTTTTTTTGCTCGTGGGACTTGAACTCTAGGCTTGGGCGCTGTCCCTGCACTCTTCAGTTCAAGGTGAGTGCTCTACCGCTTGAACCACAGCGCCACTTCCGGTTTTCTAGTAGTTTATTGGAGATAAGAGTCTCATGGACTTTCTTCCCCGAGCTGGCTTTGAACCTCGATCCTTAGATCTCAGCCTTCTAAATAGCGAGGATTACAGGCGTGAGCCACCGGCACCAGCCACCGGCGCCCAGCTTTCAAGAATGTTTAAAAAAAATTCTCCTTTACAGCCAGGCGCTGGTGGGTCACATCTGTAATCCTCGCTATTTAGAAGGCTGAGATCTGAGGATCACAGTTCAAAGCCAGTTGCGGCAAGAAACTCCGTGAGACTCTTATCACCAATAAACCACTCAGAAAATTGGAAGTGGCGCTGTGGCTCAAGTGGTAGAGCGCTTGCCTTGAGCTGAACAGCTGAGGGACAGCGACCAAGCCCAGAGTTCAAGCCCACCAACGAACAAAAACAAAAAAAAGTCTGGTTTCTTCTTAAAACTATATATCATCTATTAGCATCTTCACCTTCATTTTTTTTATTCCATGCATCATGGGCTAGAAATACCATTTCATTATTTCTAACTGCTTGTGGAAAACTTCTAGGTCCTTGACCAAATACTTAAATACACCATGTTTATGTTGACTGAAATCATCGTCTTTCCAAATAAAACAAGCTGTACTTCTATATTGCCTAACATAGTTCTATAGTCGTCGAATGATTCTAGAGAAATCTAGAATCTTCCTAAAGTGCTCACATTACCTCACATTCTTACTCATTCCCCAAGTACTTTAACCTGTCCTTGTCATTTATCACACACAGACCATGGCAATTATCTCCCGTCACTTTCTCCATTTGTCCTAAGTCAATGTTCCCTCTCTTCTTTCTACTGCTGCTATAAGGCCAATCTAAAATTATGGTTTTGTCATGTTATCTCCCTAATATAAAAATGCCATGGCCTTACTGCTGTATTTAAGATGAAGTTCAAACTAGTTAGCTTGTCTTTCAGAATCTGTTCCAACCTATTTTCTACAACTATATATTATTATTTCTTGACATATTATATTTGTACCTACCACATCAACATTTCGATTTTTACGATGTCCTCACATTCCTATCATCTTATGTGTCAGATTAATTCCCTCAGGTCCTATAGTGTGTGTTCAGTTAGTGTTTGCTTGATCAACCCATTGGGGTGTACCCCAGTTGAGGAGAGTTAGATATTCAATTTCTGTTCCTATAGGCACCTTAGGCCTCTCTAATAATAAGAAGGCTATGGAAGATACAAAGTACTTCTTTATAACGTTCTCATTATGTATTAATTGAATAATTGAAGCAATATCTACATCCATGGACATATAAACGGATTTAAATTGATAAGAAATAGAGTATAACATACTCTATTTAGGTTAAAAATCAAAATGCTTAAATAGGGATACCCATTGCAACAATGAGATGTACAAGACACTAAGTTGAAAACACTAAGTTAAAAACCAACTTTACAACTTCAGCAGGGGGCCAGTGTTGTTGTGGAGGTGGGAGAGAAGGGATGGTAGGAGAAAAACAAAGGAGGAGGTAACAATGCTCCATAGGAAATGTACTCATTACCTTGTTCATGTAACTGTAACCCCTATGTACAGTATTTTTATAATAAAAATGTACAAAAATGTTAGAATAGGAAAGATATTGAACATTTGAATCCAAGTAATGTGCCTAAGTTAAGACACATTGTTTACCCAAAATGTTCAAAAGAAATCTACTTTTTATGCTGGTCCAAGGGTTTGAACTCAGGGCCTAGGTGGTGTCCCTGAGAGTTTTTGCCCAAAGCTAGCATTCTACCACTTGGGTCACAACTTGGCTTCTGGCTTTCTGTGGTCAACTAGAGATAAGAGTCATGGATTTTCTGGCCTTGGCTGGTTTTGGACTATGATCCTCACATCTTAGCCTTCTGCGTAGCTAGGAATACAGGCGTGAGGCATCAGCACCCACTTTTATGAAATAAATTATGTGAAAGTATTTATTATCATAAGTTAAGTAGGCTATCTTATTTAGTTGTATATCTCATTTTCAGACTGTTTCAACAAATGGCATGTACTAGTGAGTCCAATGCTTGGAGACAGGGTAACAACTGCCAAGCATCATGGTAGATGAGCCTGCTACTCCTCGGATTCTATGCACATGTATTTTCTCATTTACTTTAACAGTGACCCTGTAATTGCTATTATCCTTGCTTTCCGGATGAATAATACTGAAAATAAAGCTAGTGATTTCTGAAGAAATAATTGTAGCCTAGAATTCACTAATACAAAGTTCACTACATTTCTATTATAGAAACAAATTAAGGTGACATCTAATTATAGTAAACCTTACCTTTATAGTCTCACTGGATTGCTCAGTGACACTAACGTTATTAAAGCCCTAAATTCAAACTCAAGACCAAATGTTAATCTCATTTCTACCATTTTCTAACTGAGCAAATCACTAAAAAAAGGTACTTTATTAAAAATTATATCATACATAGGATATGTTACTACTAGGTTTATTAGATTATAAGGATCTATCTAATTAATGCATAAATATAGTCCATGATCTATCAAATGACATGCTTGCTGTGACAGTACAGTAGACAAATTTACTTGATTATAATATTTACCAAATCTTCATGATGCCAACATTTCAAAATAATGTGTCTTGTTTCAAATGTTTCTTTGTGCGGAATTATAATGTATATCCATGTAACCACACTGCTATTTTATTTTCTTACTCCAAATTCCCTTGTGGTATTTCTTTCAAATTATGAAAATACATCCTTATTCTTGAAAAGAATTCAGAGTTAATCAGTCATTTAGGCTTTCACAAAGACAACAAGAATCATACAAAATACATCTACTAGTTCCAACTGCATATTCTCCTAGAAAAACCACCAGACTGAGATTCCTTCCATTTTAGGAAATGTTAATACCTAAGGAAGTGACTCAAAGGCCAGGAAACTACCTTGGGAGCCATAGACTTGATCACAGAATCTTTTCCTGAAGGATTTCAGATGTTGTGCTTAAATTATCACTCCAAGTAAAATATTATTTTCGTAAGGATTTAGATACCTAGCAGGGTCTTTCATTTGCTGAGTTTAATATTTATGTTTAGAAATTTATATTAAAACTAATTCCAAAGTTTAGTAGTGTTACTGTAGTGTGTTGTTATTCTAAGGACATCTTTTGCTTAATTATGTTCATGCAAGTACATAGTATTGTCAATAGAAAACACACATTCCAAACACATTGCTGCTCCTTCCTTATGAAGTGCTACGAATAGAGAATTATAACATTTGCACGTGAATTTTGAAAAATAATTTGTAGAATATCAGAGTATCTTTGTAAAAGTAAGTATAAGCTAATAATTTCTTTCCAAGTGAACTATTTTTGAGCCTTTAAACAGAGCTTACTTCATTGGAAAGTCTTTATTTTCATTCTCAACCAGGTTAAATATCTCTGTTGTCTATATTCCTATAGTGTCATATATTTCCTGATTGTATTTATTACAATGGTAAATTTTAAGAACTTCTTTGTGAATATTTAACTAATTATGTTTGACTGTGATTTCCTAAGAGCCTATGGAGTCAGTCATTGTTCATCCATGCCTCCTTTGTGTTAGCTAGCTCATCCTATTGTTTTAAGAACTAAGCGCTAATTAAATACATTTGTGTGGATGATCACCCTCATTTTGAATTACCCTAACCCAAAATTTGTATTCAAACTTTTGAATACAAAACTTTAACATATTATAGACATTTTTCATTCTTATTGAAGTAAGATATTTTCCTATATTTCTGCCAAATATATGATAAAAAGAGTCAACATTCTCTTGTTTTAGAAAAATAAGAAATAGCTTTAATATTCTGTGACTTTATGACCTCAATGTATCTTATTTAATTTACCATTGACATTTAGATATTTTATACTTTGTTATTTGGAAAATACCACTGAATATTTCAAAGAAAAGTAGAAGATGATGAAGGAAATAACAACTAAGTAGCCTACCACTTAAATACAGACATAGTTACTCAGTTTATATTTTAAAGGGGAATGTGTAAGAGAAGCAGTAAGATTACAGTATCCTCATATATTTGCACTTAATTTTAGTCTGTATAAAAAAGAATTTTTGTAAAGAAATGGATTTGATGTCCAAAAGCAGAAGATCATGTTGTTTTAGGAGTGACATAAGTGAATCTTTTTTGGTGCTAGCTTGCTTTAAAAGAACTCAGAGTCGATCAACATACCTTTCTTCATGGAGTAAGAATTCTCAAGAAAGAAAGTTTGTCTCAAGCTTACATTTTCCAAAATACTGGGATAACTTCCTTCAGTAACAGTATAGAACAGTGAAAGCACATTATCCTGACATACATCTTCTGCACTATGAATTTGAGCCTTATATTTGGTTTTGGGTAAAAGCATCCAGGATTAGGCTTTGTTTCTACGAGTCACCAAGTCTGGTTACTTTTTGGAAACCAAAAAACTACCATAAAATTGGTAGAAGACATTTGGTCATTTATTACCAGCAATTATCTTGTGATGCAATATATTAAGTATATTTAAAACTCCGTAAATTTCAGGGAAATTTAGATTATGGTCATGAGGAGTACTTGGCTTTGCATTTGCTATTTTTTGTTTGCTATTTAGTATGAATTCTGTGTTTGCATCTAACAAGCCTCTTAATAGTCTCCTTAAAATAGTGTGAAATTTATAACTTGGCAGCTTTTTAATAACAACCAATGCTTTGAATTTGAAGTGGGTAGATATAAATCTCTGGAAGCTGGCTTATCAGGGGATGCTCAGTAGTCTTTGTCCAAATTTTTTTATATAGTTCTGAGCAGGTGAGCGTTTTCTTAATTGGAGTTGTTCATATAAATGAAAAGCTATCTTCATGCCTTTTGCTATTGATTCTTAAAGGTCTGATCTGACCTTTTAGTTTTGTTGCTGTTGTTTGTTTGTTTTCTTGCTTAAATCATGAGTTAACCTTCTTGCCAGAAGGAAAATCACACCAGGGATGATATTTCCATTTTCTGAAGTAATGAGACCAAAGAAGGAAGGCAAAATGGGTTCAGGATATTAACCTATGGCTCTTGAGAGTTTGGTTCTATAAAAATCAGTTTTATTTTCTGTGGAGAGGGAGAAAGCAAAAGGAGAGAGCAGAGACCTGAGAAGAACAGAGAGAGAGGGAGAGAGAGACGGGAGAGAGAGAGGAGAGAGAGGAAAAGGGAGAGAGAGAGAGAGAGAGAGAGAGAGAGAGAGAGAGAGAGAAAGAGAGAGAGAGAGAGGAGAGAGAGACTCTTTAAGGCAGATTCTAATAACCTTTATAGAATATTACAGGGCCAAGGTCCCAGAAATCATTTCTACTCTCTATGCTACAGAGAGTCATTCAAAGTTATGCTCCCATTCCAGTAAAAATCACTTCTCTATTTCAATCAAATTAGAGGAAATGACAGTTAAGAGAGAAGCCTTTTACAGCATGCTGCGGTCATTGAACTACCAAGTGCTTTGACCTTACATAATAGTTATCATTTTAGCAGCTTTAGCCAATTTGGTCATAATTGCTGGGCAGATAGTTTATCAAATAAAGAGTTCCCTGGTGCAGATTCTGCAGTTTAATTCTCTTTGAGACAGTACTCCCATATCTAGATTTCCATTGTTCCCTCAAATCTGAATTGTTGATCCTGTATTCTATAGAAATAGAGTCTTATCCATATTTTAATCCTAAAAGAAAGAAAGCTAGCAAGAAGATTCCTTTTTTTCCCTCTTGAGTAAAGAAATCAGAAAGAAAAGAGAAAGTTTATTTCAGTCTCTCTTACCTTCTATCTACATGCATCCCAAGGGATTCTTATGAATTCATTGAGATAATACAAGTTGAGGATGGAGTAACGGGTCTTAGGCAATGGGGGAATCTCATCCTCTTCTAGTTACCTATCTCCCCACTTGTGTTCATTTCTCACGTCGCATTGCCTCTGTTCCCTGACCCCACGCTCTGCATACTCACTCCATTATTTCTAGTTCAGAGCACTGGCTTATGCCTAAGACTGAAATATCCTAGTCCCCATTACAGTCTTTATCTCAGGTTTAGCTCTTAGAAAATTCTCTGCATTCTGTGTAGGAAGCCCTTTTCTTTTCTCAAACAGCATCTTTTTGCTCTCAAATGATATCATCATATTTTGAATATATGGAGAAAGTTGAATGACTATGTTTTTTGCATTTTCTTCATTAGACTGTAAGTCCATGATTTTTTTTTTTGCCAGTCCTGGGACTTGAACTCAGAGTGTGGACACTGTCTCTGAGCTTCTTTTTGCTCAAGGCTAACACTCTACCACTTGAGCCACAGCACCACTTCCGGCTTTTTCAGTTTATATGGTACTGAGGAATCAAACCCAGGGCTTCATGCATGCTAGGCAAGCACTTTAACACTAAGCCACATTCTCAACCCATAAAAACATGAATTTTAATCCAGTCTTCAGTTTCTAATACCAAGAGACCTCTAAAATAATACTGTTGCTTCAGTAACAACAGCTACAGAACCCAGTAGTTAGTAGACATCAGAATTGTTGACAAGTTCCCAGATGAATCTAATCATAGAAGAGGTGGGAAGCTTGTATTTACCTATCAGTGATTAGTAGATCTGACCATGGATGGGCTATGCATGTTTGAAGCAAAGTCATTATCATTATTCATTTGGCAGAACGCTATAGAAATTTTAAAAAAAATTAACAATACTCTACAAGTTGAAATGAAAAGAATATTAAATGTGATCTACTTGCCTTCAAAATGAAATTCCACTTTTTTTTTTTTTTTGGTTGGTCGTGGGGCATGAACTCTGGGCCCTGTCCCTCAGCTCTTCAGCTCAAGGCTAGTGCTCTTCCACTTCAGCCACAACACCACTTCCAGTTTTCTGGGGTTTTATCTTATTGGAGATAAGAGATTTTCCTCCCCAGGCTGGCTTTGAACTGCGATCCTCAGATCTCAGCCTCCTAAGTAACTAGGATTACAGGCATGAGCCATCAGTCCTCAGCTTGAAATTCCAGTTTTTCAATGGTAGAAATAAGATATTTTCCCTCAGTCTTTTACTGAAAAAATCTTTATGAATATTTGTGCTTGAACTTGTTAAATATGACCATTAACCATGTGTGTCTCATTTTCCTTGTTAATGAGAATATATCCATATTATCCATTCTGTGCATTAATAATAACATAAGCCATCATGGTTACCATAAGGAGAAATTTCTGCTAATACAGCTAAAATGAATGGTGCTTACATTAAATATGCAAGCTTCCTCTTCTTTAATAGAAAAACACATTTTACTTCTTTTTCCTGGATTATATGTATAGTTTTTCAAGCTGTTGATTCTGTTATAGTTGTCTAAAGCTAGAGAAAATGAAATAAGGCATTTATCTCAGGGCAAATTCAGGAAAAGATGAAAACACTTAAATTAAGCATTCACATTTAATATAGTATATTTGAAAATCAAAATCAATGCAAAAACTACAGCCTAAGCAAATACCAAAAAGTAAGTAAAGAGTTAATATGTCTATAGCAAGAGTATATAGAGTCTATGACAAAGGAAAAAAGCATGCATCCTTATCTTTATATTTTTTGTGTATTTTAGGGGTAATTATTTTTAGAATATTATATTCATGAAAAATGTTTCAATAGATTTATTCTGTGTTTACATTTCACTTGTAACTAAGCAGAACTTTATATTTCAGCCTGTCAATAAAAACTTATTTTATTGTAAGGAAGTTACCAGCATATCATTTTTCTCCATTGAAAACAAGATGAAAAAAGAGGTAGATTTTAGAAAGATGATTGATCTCAGTATACTTCCATTTAACTCCCAGCCTCTGCAATATAACATCAACAAAGCACTACCATAATAACTCCTTGATAATTAAGTAATCTCACTGTCCACTTCACTCCAAGTAAATATATGACATTATGAAGTAAAATTAAAATTCTAGGCAAAAGTTAAAAGGGAGACAAAGATGGTTATTATATATTTATAATGAAAATTTGACATTTATGCTTAACTGTCACATGATATAATGCCAACATAAATATGCAAATATGTTCAAAATGTAGGAATCCTTGAATGAATCATAGCTGTAAAATTAACACCTTAATATTAGGATAAGTTGGAGCATAATCCAATATGAAAATTTTAATGGTAGAGCAAACAATATATCAATCATACAACTGCATAAAATGTAGTAAAATTTAAAACCACCCTTGTGTTCACTATTTCCTAATAGTAATCAGTAACCACTGCGGCAACATTTTGCAAGAAATAAATCAGAAATTGTTTGCCAAAATGTCCATATGTAAAATTTGATATTTATTTCCCATTAGCCTATTTGAAAAGAAGGAGAAGGGAGGGACCAGAAATGGGCAACCCTTAAATCTGGCGATGTCAAGTAGGCCAGGAGTTCTGGCATGTTTTAAAATGTATACATTTCTAAAAGTCAACCATTAAGAGGTACCAATTGTACTGTTTTGTAATTCTTCATAATAGCAACATTTAATTTTAAGAAGTAAAAATACAAAGTTAGAAGACAAAAGAAAAGAAAATATTTCTTAATAGGACTTCATCATCAGAACCTCAATAATCTATTGCTTATAAATGTATTCCTTATGGGAATCTGCTAATTAGTGAACCCTCAAATGACAGCATGGAATTGCTCTGGGAAATGTTAACCAGCCTAATTTTGAATATGTGTATTCATCTACAAGATGTGCATATTGTTAGGAAAATGGAGGAGAACTGGAAAAGAATAGGCTGGATTTGATCATCAACAGGCGAGGACTGTTAATTGAGAAACAGCCAGTGGCACAGACCATCCCTCGGGTTTGGAGGTTGTGCGAGGGAGCTGGGACAGGATTTAAGTTTTTATAGGAGGTCTGAGCAAGGAGGGAGAGGTTAATGAAAAAGCCACTAGGTCCAAGAAGGTGGGGAACCTTTCAGTTGGGCCCACAATGGGATGTTGGTCAATCCTTCATATATTTTGTTTCCATGCCACAGAAAGATTTTCTGATGACCCAAGTTAGTAAATGAGCTTTCTGAATATATATTTTTAATATCCTATATATTATGTCATTATAGTAGAAAAAATGATTCTACATGGCCATTTTTAAAGCTGTGGATAGATTTCAAACAATTCAGCACACTGCAAATTACAATGAATAATAAATGAATGGGACATCAGCTCTATAGGATGGTTCCTAGCAAGAGAAATGTCTTACAGACTTCAAAATACTCTTGCCTATAAAATCATTTAGCTGTTGTCTCTACAATTTAAATAATGAGGTATTTGATTTTTACTAATAAACTATTTATAGCTCTGAATCGTGTGTGGAACGGAAAAGTAAACTGTTCTATCCTAGGAGTTTGCAATGGTTTTTTAAAAAAAATCACTCAGAGCCAGAGGCACGACCAGAAGCTATCAAAGGAACCACCATTAGTTCATCTCACTTTGAAGATTGATTTCTCTAGTGCTGGGAGCATCAGGAAAGCTAGTAAAAGAATTTGCTTCTTCCCATTCCCACTGTTTACCCTTGAAAGTCTGTTAATGTTTCCTCGCCTTCAGGTGTTCGACAGACATGTCATTAGCTACTATTAGCCTCCAGAACCATGCACAATAAAGCTTCTCATCAAACTTGAAGCATCAGCAAACTTGTTAAATCCTATGGTAGGTAACCTTACTTAACAGATAAAGGGACATTCACCACCTAGGGCAGTTGCCCTGCTTTATGGTCTCAAAAGGTATCAGCCTGAAATCACAGCAGGAAAAAGGTAGAAATAGTTTGGGAGTTTGAGAATTAAGCCCTACTTTTCTTAGCTTGCAATAATCTGAAAGCATCTTGAAAAAGATGGAATTGACTTTCTTGAACAAATTCATTAAAAGGATTTTGAAATACATGCTTGTGCAGAGTAAGTTGATATGGTCCACAATGTTTGATGTGACTACCTTTCCAGTGGATGATTTTATGGAACTATCAGAATTCCAGTAAGGCATATCTTAGACATCATGTCTTTAGTAAAACTTTAGTTTGTCTTTAGTAAGAATGTGTTATGTGCATGCCGATATGACAAAAGACATAATAAAACATCAACTTATTATCACTCATTAATATTAAGCAGTTTGTTTTATTTGGCTGCCTAGCAGATCCCTCAAGTAAACTATTGCCTATAAATAGTGTCTTCATTAGTGTACATGAAAATTCAGAACTCCGATTCCAAACAGGTTGTGTGGATGGATGTTGAAATCATTTAACCTTTCTGTTCCCTACCTTTAACTTTGGGCATCTGCCTGCTAATTAAACATCGTTTTGCACAATGATTTTGAACTGGCTATATCATAGAACCAGAAGTTGGAAGACTAAACTCTTTATCCCAACCCTCAAGGACTTTCAGAATCTATTGTAAAATCTTATATCCTACCATTTGTAGCCTGCATTATAGACAGATTGTACTCTCCAACCATGTAATTCATTGATCTCTTCTTTTTGCCTCTGGTTATGCTCTTTACTCTTTGTGGAATGCTTTCTTCTCATTGTTTTCCATATCTGTTAAGTGTCATGCATTGCCATTTATATCACTCCTATCAGTAACATATACATGTTCCCATTCATATTCATGATTACAAACATACACATACATACAATAATACGCAGATAAGAGAAGTGTCCCTAAGGTAAGATCATTAGCTTATGCTTAGGACATGGTTACTTAGCTTATTAATAATGGACATATTAGCTTATACTCCTAGAATCTCCAGATATAAGACATTTTAAAAACAATAGTTTATCTAGAATTAGGGAATTTACAACCAAAAATAAGGTGGTATGAGCTTACCCATTGTTTGTCATTGCTTTACTATGAGCAATATTGTACTTTAATTATTTTTGTGTGCATGCTGGACCTGCGACTTGAACTCAGAGCCTGGGTTCTGTCCCTGAGATTTTGTGCTTATGGCTAACACCATAGCTCCACATCCTGCTTTTTTGGCATCAAATTGAACATAAGAGTGTCCTGCCTGGACTGGCTTCCAACTGTGATCCTCAGATCTCAGTGCTCTAAGTAGTTAGGATTCCAGGTGTGAGCCATGGGTGCCTAGCTATTTTTTTATTTGCATTTTTCTTTCATTGTCAATGTCTAAAAATCCTTATACGATTAAAAAGTTGTTCAAAAGCATGTTGTGTATCTATGTGTCTCTAGAACAATGTACAATAACAAACAGCAAAATAAATCTTAAATTAATGACTTAAAATTTTATTGTTGAAACTGATCTTATTAAATGTTACACTTCTAGCACTCTGAGGAATATATCCTTTCTGAAGTGGCCAGTGATGGAAGGTCCTTTTTACTCCTCTAGTAGGGTAAGCTTTCTGTGCATATTCATCTGCAGAATGATGCATTAAAGATGGATGAATTCATAGCTTTATTCTACCCTTTCACATGCAATGCAAGACATTTCTATAGTGGAGAACCTTTGTGTCTATAATAGTATGCAGGTTAGGAAAACAGCAGTATTAACTGATAAATCACTTGAGCTGGAGAAAATGTCAAGCCCTGACTATGTAAGCAAAATGCTAAGAGCTATACCAGAGCCATGGCCAGTAGCACATTCAACTAAAAATAATACTCTAGTCTGCTTTCCTAAAACTGGATAGTCTTGGATTAAGTAGGAAGAGGATTTAGCACAGTGCAAAACCAATGTACTTATCACCAAGTGTGTAATTCTCTGTATCATCTGGGCCAATTCTTTGGCTTTAAAGAAATCAGTTTTCTTTACTAAAATATGAAATTTTACATCACTTAAGATAAAAGGTGAGATTACAAAATGGAAGCTCTGTCCCCACTCCTTCCTCTACCCCTCTGTTCTGAGACATGCATTTACAATAAACTAAAGAATGTTTCTGGGGTAGGAACATATACTTCTCCTGTGTGACTCCTCCTTGTGTCCTATATATGTTTTCTGCTTCATTCATTGACTCATATATTCTTGTTGCATTATACTTGTGCATTTTGATGCCAACAAACAATGCGTTCACTTTTTTATATGTGGCTAGATTTCACATCACAAGAATAGAATGTGCACTGCCTTGAGCTCAGACAATATGGAGGGTTTGGCCTAGTGTACTGTGGGGATGTCCCACCTATCCATGGAAATACCATTTTATCCTCTGCTTTCTGTGGAAACAAAGTAAAGTGAGCTCAGCTGTCTCTAAAGCCACTTCTAACTCTAATAATGAACACTAGTCTAACCAATAACACTACTACAGAGCATGTTGTTTTGTATTAAATCAGATTCATTTGTTGTTAAGCTTAAAATCCTTTCCCAAATAAATACTTTTAATGAAGCAGATAAGTATTTCCTTTCAGAGTTTTTCCAAGGTCAGTTTATATATATATATATATATATATATATATATATATATATACATATATATATGTATATATATATACATATATATATATTTATTTATTTATTATTTTTTTAATCAGAAGAAATTATGAAATGCAGGAAATGTACTCATTAACTTGCTCATGTAACTGTAACCCTTCTGAACAGTATTTTTACAATAAAAATGTACAAAAAATTCCAATTCAATCACAACTTTATGTAACTTCTGAAGTTGGCAGATGCAGAAGATAAAAAGTCATAGAAACTAGTTGGCAGTAGACTATCCTAAACCTAATAAAGAAGTGAACTCAATTGTATCTACTATTTCTACTGTCTCTGTTGTCGTCTCTTGATTAAATCAAATCAATATAGCCCCTCACAACTTATACTGTTATTGATCTGTCAGCATTTTTCCCATCCATTCTACCAATAAAGAGAACAAACAAACAAACAAATAAATATTTCTTGAAAAAAATATGAAAGAATCTTAGGAATTGTGGATAACTGTCCATCTCAGACGTTTACCAATGGATGGGTTACAAGACTAACAAAATACCTGTTTAGCCATTACACTCTTTGGTGTGTAGGTCCAATCAGACATCTCCTTTATGAAGAGGCTGTTTATTATAATGGGGCCACCGCCTGTAAGAACTGGGGTCCTTTGTAGAGCGCAGATGGTCTTCATCTTTTCATCTCTCACTACTTTTAAATATTAACTTAATATTTATTGTTATTCTTTCTATTTGAAGGCTAAAGTTTTGAAAAGGAATAGTATGTGATTGAAAATGACAAATCAGCAGTATGTAAAAGACAAAAGACAAAAATTGAATTTGTAGGTTTCCCAAAAGAATGTAAAGGAAATATTTTTAATAAGCCAAAGATCCACTTAGTACATAGATTCATGTACATTTTTCCAATGAACATTATTCATAAGACTCATTCTTTTACAATTTATCTTTAAATAATTTTACAAAGGAGTTTCATTCAACATGTTTGGGAGTACATTTCATCTCCAAAAATGTCACCTCTTCTATCATTCTACTACTCCCCATCTGTCCCAATGTAACCCAGCATCTCAAGTAAGACCATTCTTGAAAAACATGGTAGTACTATCCAAGATTCCACTTAGTGAAAGAATATATTTTAGTGTTTTTGACAGATTCATATGATTACATCCAGTAATCATATATTTTAAATGCAGCAACTTCTAATTAAATCTCAGATATTTTAATTATGTCTGTAACAAATGAATATTTGTTTGCAGATGTATTATGTCAGCCTTCATATTTTCAGGAAGATACACTTATTCTATATTCTATGAGACATATTCTATGACATATCCTTTAATATTTTAATTGTATACTAAGTTAACAGAGTTTTTAAAGACTCAAAAGACAGTTCTGTCATCATTAGACAACTGTTCCTCTTGATAATAAATTCAAAATAAAATATTATTCAAACAAATGTGTGGTTTCCAATGCCAGTCACTATAATAAGCAGATAAAACAAAGATAAAAACACAGATAAGTTAACACCAACATAAATTATTATAAATATTAATACTTGCTATTTGTTGAACAACTACAGACACTACTCAATTTTAAGTATATTATATTTTAATTTTTCTTACAAGTTTTGAAATTTAAAAATTTTCATAAGGGGGCTGGGAAGGTGGCTCAGTGGTAGAGCGCTTGCCTTGCATGCCTGAGACCCTGGGTTCGATTCCTCAGCACCACATAAGCAAAAAGAAAAAAGCCAGAAATGGCGCTGTGGCTCAAGTGGTAGAGCGTTAGCCTTGAGCTGAAGAGCTGAGGGACAGCACCCAGGCCCAGAGTTCAGGCCCCACGACCGGACCCCAAAAAAAAAAAATTTTTTTTTATAAGGAATCAATGTAATAATCTGTTTACCCATACTGAAGCAATGCCATATGTAATTAGAGATTACCAAAGGAAATAAGTGCTTTGACCCCTTCCTGTCATGATATTGTGGAGAGTTTGTAACTGTCACATTAGACACTATACAATGCGCGAGGGTTGAGAGCAGTTTTAAGTATGGGACATCAGTATGAGACACATCAAGAGAAGTTCAGTTAAGGACATAGTAAAACACAAATCACTTGTTTTCTTTCCCTCTAGGGTTTTAAGTCTCAATGTTACCACTTATTAGTTCTACTCATGCCATATTTATTGAATTTATATGCCTGAAAAGCTGCTCTACAGCTAACAGGGTCTGAAAATTATTGGTAATTAACACTAATGGGAAGGAATAATTTCAGTGGAAATTAAAAATTCCTTTAGTGTCAGGCATAATAACTAGATCAGAGGGTTGGCTCTTCCAACATTTACATCTCCTTAGAAACAGCTTTGTCCCATGACTTTATTTATGTAGAAAGAATCGAGGATTTCTTTTACTTCCTTTATTTGAGATATAAAATATGGTTACAGTACCAAGAAACAGCCAAGTAAAAATTCTACCTGACGTCAGAGACAAAGCCTTGGAGGCTGTTTTACGTGTGAGTGGGTATCGATGGTGCTGGATGGTCAGCTTCTGCTACATGTAACAGATGGGTCTGTTTAATACTTCAGTCACCCTTTCCCTTTTCTTTGATTTGCATCCATCTTATTAGAAAGTGACACTGCCCTATTGATTCCATTCAACCCCGGAAAGGGAAGATAAGAAAAAAAGAGAAAATGTGACAGAGATAAGAGGCTCTCAAGGTGATCCATAGACAGTGTCTGAAGGAAAGGATTGTTTCTGCTCTCAATAAATGGTGCTAAGGGACAGTAGTCAGAGGTTAGAATAAGCTTGACCAGCCTGTCCTTGAGAATTAGTTCTGCTACTCTTTCTTTAATAATAATCTCATTGCTTTGGAAAGCAGGTATCTGCTATTATGTTTCTGTACACAAAGATGACTGCAGTCCTGTTCCAGTGAGTAGCTGTATACAACCCATATCAATTTTCAGTGGTTACCAAGTAACTGAAATGCCAAATGAGATTTCTTATCGCTTAGTATCTTATACCCTTTAAATTAAAAAGAAAATTACTAATTTAGTGCATACAATATCCCTATGATGTATGTTCTCTTATTGTCCTCTGTGAATTGGTGCTTACTGAGGCTTAGTAAACACCAAACCTTTCCAAAGAGGAAAGGACTGTTTGATCAACTAATTCCTGGCTTTCTGGAAATATCTTATTGTGTGTGTGTGTGTGTGTGTGTGTGTGTGTGTGTGTGTGTGTGTGTGTGTGTGTGTGGTGTGGGAATTACTGAATGCTTCATAAAAGCAATAAAATGAATAAGAAAAATTTGCATGAGGGTAAGAAGACTAAAGAACACAATATTATAAACAGACTGAATAAAAAGCCACTCAGATATATTATATTCATAAACTACTTTATTAAATGGCAAGTCCTTCAAGAAACAACTTAAAGATAAAAAAAAAAACAGTACTAAGCCAAAAGCGAAGGCACTGTGTCTAGATTGTGTAAGAGAAAAATCTTTTGCAACAAAAAAAATTACATGGTACCTTATAAATACATTAGAAACAATAGCAAGAAAGAAAAAAAAAACACTTGTGTCCCTATTTGGGGGTCCATTTGGTTTAACTTCATCTTATGTGGTCATATGCACATAGTTTGTGGCCTTTTCTACTTGTCCCAGACATATACTAGTTGTTGCAAATAAGGGAAACCATGGGACCTATGTTTCTTTGGGCAATTATAATAATATAATTTTTTCCAAGTCTTTCCATTTCCTAACAAATGGGGAGGTGTCATTCTTTCTGATGGAGGCATGGAATTCCATTGTGTATATATACCACATTTTCTTGATCCATTCATCTACTGAGGGGCATCTGGGTTGGTTTTTATCCAAAGAAATTCAACCTTTTGGAAAGCTTAATTGACAGCCTGGGTTGCTTACCATGGCCCCTTTCTGGCCGACGGTGGCCAGGATGCTCTCTCTAGTTTTCACAGCATAGTTGAATGTTCTGCTATCATCCTCTCCATACACTGGCCACAGCTTAAGAAATGACAAATGCCTGAAGGGTACGGCTTGAGACAAGTGGCAGATTCATGATTCTGCATCTCATTTATGTCTGAGATCTCAGCTGTTTAAGTCCTTGCTGCATTAATGGAGCTGCTGCTTCGAAGCAGATATGTTTTTAAATTCCCTCAGCTCTTCTAATTGTTCTCCTTGGGACAGATGATATGACACCACAAACTAGCAGGGTCAAACATGGAAGATTTATTTTAAAAACACATTCACTTGCATTTTTCTGTTATATGGTTATGCCAACTTTTTTCCAGAGTTCTATTATTTATCATTTATTTTAAATTATAACATATATACACATATCTGTCATATAAATGTGTATGCTGAGATATTTTTATTAGGTTTTTGGTGTTTTCTGTTTCTACCCAAGCAAGCACATCTTTATTTCATATTGCATTAAATGTGACTTAATTATAAATTTCTTCAGGGCCCTACAGGTTTCTGTTTTTTTTTTATATTTTTTATTTTTTTTTAATTTAATTTTATTTTATTTGAGAACATACTGTACAGAGGGGTTACAATTACATGGGCAGGATAATGCATACATTTCTTACCAAGCATTGCAGCCTCCTCCTTTGTTTACCCTTCACCTCCCTTCCCAGCCTCCCCCCTCCCCCCCACCCAAACATACCCCCCCTTCCCCCCCCACTCCGACACTGTAAAGCTGGTTTTGACATGACATTTTGTACTTCTCATTGTTGCAACAGGTCCACCTGAATCCTTAAACGACTTGTTTGTCCCCGTTTCCTCCACATGTTATACTGACATCAAATATAGTGAAAGCGGGGGTTACACTGTGGGGGAGGGACATACAAAGCAACAAAGAAATAATCTTATAAATGCGTTAGAAACACATGCATGAAAGAAACAAAAACATTAAAATACATATTTGAGGGTTCGTTTTCCTAACATCACATTATCTGACTTTTTCCGCTTGACTCATACCTATACTAGATATTGCAAATAAGGGAAACCATGGGACCTATGTTTCTTTGGGCCTGGCTTACTTCACTTAATATAATTTTTTCCAAGCCTTTCCATTTCCTAACAAATGGGGAAATGTCATTCTTTCTGATGGAGGCATAGAATTCCATTGTGTATATATACCACATTTTCTTGATCCATTCATCTACTTAGGGGCATCTGGGTTGGTTCCATATCTTAGCTATGGTAAATAATGCTGCAATAAACATAGTTGTGCTGGTAGCTTTAGTGTGGTCTTTTTTGTAAACATTAGGGTAAATGCCCAAAAGTGGGATTGCTTGGTCATAGGGGAGTTCTATGTGAAGTCTTTTGAGGAACCTCCATACTGCTTTCCAAAGTGGTTGAACAAGTTTACATTCCCACCAACAATGAAGTAAGGTTCCTTTCTGTCCACATCCCCTCCAGCATCTGTTGTTGTTAGAGTTCTTGATTTTTGCTGTTCTAACTGGAGTGAGGTGATATCTCAATGTTGTTTTGATTTGCATTTCTTTTATGGCTAGGGATGTTGAACATTTCTTCATGTGTCTATTGGCCATCCTTCTTTCTTCTTCAGAGAAGCTTCTCTTTAAGTCTTTGGCCCACTTACTTTTGGGCAGTTGTTTCTTTGAGGATTTGTTGTTGGGTGGTTTAATTTTTTGAGTTCCAAGTATATTTTAGACAGGTTTCTGTTATTTGTAATGTTTACCTTAACATTATTGATCTTAATAAGAGATACAGTTTGAAAGCATTATTTACTCTAAATTTTTTTATTAGAAATTTCACTCATAATAAGCTGAAAATTTTGTTTCTATTGTAGTTGAAAGTATATTATCACTTCTGTAGGTTTTGCTTAAGCTAATCCTCAGATAGGCAGGATACTACATGAGAACACTTGCCTTTGAATTTTACAACCTACTCAATGCCTGAACAACACGTGGCAGATAGTACTTGGTCAATATTTATTGAAAGCAGAAATGAATTTATAAGTATCTATAAAAATGGCTTTTCTTCTTTATTAATCCTTAATAATTACAATCACATATATTCTTATCTATTTTAATAAAATGGCTTTATTGTCAGAGTAAATGCCCATCCATTTTTATTTCAGATTCTAATAGTTTTTCAGTGTTTTAAAATTATATTTATATTATTTTTAACAAGGAGTTACCATTCAATAAATGTTTATAAGTACAATGCATCTTGACCAATATCACTCCTTTTATCATTCTCCACCAATCTTTCCCACCTGCCCTCATTTTCCTGTTACACTGGATAGGCACTGGTTATTGGACTGCAATCTCTCTCTCTTCATCTCTTCATTCGTCTACTCCTTCCCTTTTACTTCCCCTCACATGCCTTTCAAGTACCAGTTTCCTGGTATTCATTTTGTTGGACTATGCATTTGTTTTTCTAAGGAATTACACTATTTGAATTCTTCCCTGAAAATACCATACTTAGGTTAATATGTTTGTGTATTCTTACCTACAATCCCATATGTGCTTACTTGTATATTTTCAAGTTAGTTCTGTTGTCCACATATGAAAGAAAATAAGTATCCTTTGACTCTTTGGACCTGATTTCATTTAGCATAATTTTTTCCAGGTCCATCCATTTCTTTGCAAATGATATACTATTATTCTTCCTAATGGATAAGTAAACTTTCTTGTGTATAAACAGCACATTTTCTTGATCTAATTGTCCATTGAGGGACATGGTTTTATTCATATCTTGACTATGTTGAATAATGCAGCAATGAATAAATTGCTTTACTGTCTTCTGATTTTTAGTCTTTTGGATCAATGTCTCCCAAGCGTGGTATTGCTGGATCATGTTCTATGTTTAGTTTGGTGAGGAATCTCCAATCTAGAGTGGTTGAACAAGTTGACATTCCCACCGGCTAATTCCCACCAAGGGGTTCCTTTCCCCCTATATCCACAGCAGTCTGTACAAATATGTATTATCAATTGGCAGGTCAAGGTTGAGGACCTGAGTTTTGCATTTCTAGTAAATTCCGGGACTTATCAATCTTGTTAGCTCCTGGATCCCTAAAGTGGACCTGGGTTTTTTACTTTTTGGCAAAGTTTTATATTTTAATTATAGGAAGATAGCATGCTCATGAAACAAGTCTTCATTGAAACAGCACCAATAGATTTCCGGCACTATCCTAAAACTTGGGGATAGAAAAATAACAAGAACATACATATGCAACATACTAGTAATCTAATTAGCAAGAAAGATACAAACACAAAATTACAATACACCAAGTGCTATTCTTTAGAATACAGATTCTTTAGAGAGAAAATAGTGTAGCATGTGGTTCAGCAATAGCACAGTGTCAGAAGGGAATGAAACATGAGTAAACTGGGAGATTAGGTACAGGTCAGATTGTGGTAGAGAATATACAGGTTGTGCTGACAACTTGCACTTTAACCTAAGAGCATTTGTTAGGCATCAAAGATTTCTAGGCAAGAAAGTGACAAGACTAGATTTGCATGTTGAAAAGATTCCTCTCCTTGGGCAGTGCATTAGACTGATGAGTGATGATGAGTGATAAGTGGAGCTTTGTTAGTGGCTTGCACTTTATAATCGAAAGTGTGAGTATAGGTACCTTACATCCTTTTTCCTTATGAGATCTAATCTGATTTATGTCGACCATGATTAAACACTTATTTACACAGTTTGAAAATCATTGACAAATGAGTAATAACATTTAAAAGCTACAGATTAATGAAACCCATGTTATTGATATTTCAATGAACTCAAACTCACATATACATCATGCATTTTTCATTAAGAAATTGCTCATGAAACTGCAACCCCTCTATACAGTATTTTCACAATAAAAAACTTATTAAAAAAAAGAAATGGCTCAGCCAGGTGCAGGTGGCTCATGACTGTAATCCTAAACTACTCAGGAGGCTGAGATCTCAGGATCTCAATCTAAAGCCAGCCCTTGAAAGGAAGTCCTTGATATTCTTATCTCCAACTAACCACCAAAAAGATGAAAGTGGAACTGTGTGTAGCTCAAGCGGTAGAGCACCAGCCTTAAAAGAAAAGGCTAAGAGACAACACCCAGGCCCTGAGTTGGAGTCCTAGTAATGACAAAGAAAAGAAAAGGAAGAAAAAGGAAGAGGATGAAGGAGAGGAAAAGGAAGGAAAGGAGAGGGAAATTTCTCCAGAAAATTTAATATCCATACTAAGATATAGACCCATATTTTATGACTCTACTCCTTCTATAGCCATTCCCTTAGCCATATAAAATATTTACTTGGAGTTCTGTTCAGAATAATAAAAAAAAATCCCATACATTTTATACATGTCTTTTTTTTCTTTTTGAAAAGCAAAACTTACCACACATTACAGGAGCAACATATAAAACAAGGATACAGGAATTCCCCAATACTAACAGACTCTGCTTTATAAATCCTATGTCATAAACTTTGCAAGAAATAAAAAAAAATTAGAAGACAGAAGTTTCTTTATGGTATAGAAGTCTTAAAATCTGCTTATCTACAGATAAAAATTCAGCCTTAAGAAAAATGAGTAAAGAGTTCTCATAGTGATTGAGAATTCCTGTGAGAACTGTGAATTTCAAATCTAGGGGCAGTGTTTTTCACAAAGAGAAACTAGAATACTTTCAGGATAGGAGCAATTATGAAAATGTAGCATACTCTCTGAGCAACATCCTGACACTGAAGAAAATGCCATTGAAATAATGAGTCAGCCATTAGCACCCTGAGTGAAAGAAGACTGATGTGAGGAAAATAATTTGAATTCCATCACTTCTTACAGTCAGCTGGTCACAAGAACATTAGCAAGTGACAAACACATCTAAAATAAAACATCCTTGATAGGCATGCATCCTTCTGGTGACAACCTTTGGGAAAAGAAAAGAAACTACTTTGAAAATAATGCTAAGGCTAGCTAAGTTCAGTTTTCATTGTCAATAATCGTGGGTACATGTATATGAAAAAGAAATAGCCATCCTTCACATTTTAATCACCTAATGTGGCTTCTTGAGTCTTTGATTCATTTTAGTCACACATGTCCTTAACCTATGAAATCATCTTTTCTCACTAATTAGCTCTATAACGGATGCACGTTTCACATTGGACTCACTGACTTATTCCGGGTTGATGCTGGCAGGGTGGCTGTCTCACCTAGTACTTGATTTTCATTACCTTTCTCTTTCTGAGGGCTCTATAACCTTGACCTTCTCAGTCAAGTACTCTATTTTCTAGCCTCTTAATAATGACAGGGATGTCCAAAGTCTATTTTTAACTCAGATTTGTCTCCCTTGAGGATTTCTAGAAACAGTTGTCTTCTATTTGCAGCTCACCAGATCGTTATTAGTGTGCGCTATCAGTTGTATACTAAATACATTTTGAAATATATGTGTATGTCTGTTTTTACTTGCCATATAAAACTTTGGTGGAAAAGGAATGTGACAGGTGATCTGTCTTTTAAGGGTCTAAAATCTTATTATAAAAATAGATTTGTACACATGAAGCTCTTATTGAAAAAACATAATTGAGCTATGTCAAAATGTTTGGGACAGATCACATGAGAAGTCTTCTTGAAGTTATGTAACAAGAGAAGAGAATGGGTACAGACAGTTAAAGCAGCTTTTTGAAAAAAAAAAATACAGCTTACCCATTGTAAGGCATTGTTATATGTTATATATTAATTTAGAATTCATCTTCACTAAAGTTATCAAGTTTTGCAAATGACACTTTCTCTCCTTATTTCTCATGTCTGTTCCATTGTCTATACCACCATAGTTCTGCTTATCTCCACAGTCCCAGTCCTGCTATTCTCTAATCCCACCTCCATACTTGTTTCCATGATTTTCAGTTCTGCCTACCAACTACAATCACCCTGACAGTTCCCTAGCAGAATTTAAGGCCTGATTATTTTTAAATGTTTTCATGTATGTTTGTATTCTCGATCTAACTTCCATGTGGGAGAGAAAACACGTGTTGTTTGTCTCTTTGAGCCTGACTTATTTCACTTAACGTAATTTTTTCTAGGTATTGCTCTTTTAGGTCTTTAATGTACCTTTTTTCCCAGCTTTACTGGAATCCACAATGCTCATGCTACTATTTACAAATACTGTTATTTTGAGTACATGTCAAAGAGATGTGATTTACAGCATATTGTTAAGGCTATATTGTATATGTCTTCTCACCCATACTCTTTAAATGTCCCTAAGCTTCATTTTGCTCAAGGCTCAGGCTCTACCCCTGAGCCACAGCACCACTTCTGGCTCTTCTGGGGGCAAATTTTTGGGCTTTATTTTCTGGACTGGCTTCAATTAGTGATCCTCAGATCTCAGTGTCTTGAGTAGTTAGCATAACAGGCATAAGCCAGCGGTACCTGATTTGTTATACTTTTAAAATGAGGATGGCTAATACTAAATCTTTGCTTTCCACATTGAAAGGCAAATGTGACAATAATAATAATATGTAAAAAAAAAAAAACAAAACTACCCCCTCCCATCAAATTTGAGGTATTTCTCCACTCTGGAAGTTCAGTAAATGAGAAGAAAACTAATTCTGAATGATTCTCAGGATTGACAATCTTGTGTGCTTAAAATACTATGTACATATAATATCGATTAAATTAAATAAAATCATTCAGTTAAGTATATTTAGTTATAAAGGTCACAGATATTAATTCTTCACAAAAATAAAAGACTGATTTGTAAAAACAAGGAAATTAAACCAGTGCTTGAAATCAAGATGAATTCAAGAGAAAGATAATATGAAACAAACTCTAGTCAGACAAGAGTGACCCACGTATTTAATCCTAACTACTCAGGAGGCTGATATCTGAGGATCACAATTTGACGTCAGCCTGAGTAGGAAAATTGAAAAGACTTATCTACAATTAATTACCAAAAAGCTGGATGTAGTGCTGTGGCTAAGTGGTCTAGTGCCAGACTTGAGTAAATAAAGCTAAGGAACAAGTCCCAGGCCCTGAATTCAAATCTCATGAAAGCATCCACAATGCTCACTCTACTATAAAGAAAGGAAAGAAAGAGAGAGAGAAAGAAAGAAAGAAAGGTGGGGGAGAAGAGAAGGAAGGGAAGGGAAGGGAAGGGAAGGGAAGGGAAGGGAAGGGAAGGGAAGGGAAGGGAAGGGAAGGAAAGAGAAAGTAAATAATAAGCTATGGTTGATAATAAAATGTAGGAAATCCAAATACACGTTTCTTCTGTCCTTCTGGTGAGACCTAGTTAGCCTGGAGACTATCTGTGAACTGCAAACCCCTATAACCCTTGTACTCCAGCAAATAATGAACAGCCAACAGTTAATTTCCACAGCATTTTTTGTCCTAGAATTTATTTCTAAAAAAAGAGTTTAATTTGTTATGGGTATATTTTATTTAAATATTTTAACTCCATCAAGAGAATATTGAATTAACACAGAAAGACTACATGTTAGCCTTCTGAGAAGCAAAGTTTGGAGAGATGATACAATGTGTAACTTCTCAGAAACTGAATTGCTAAATGTGGCTGATTAAGGATTCTGGAAAAACTTTTGGGTTACACAAAGGTATAGTTCCTTGAGTCACTTTTAGTATAGGATCACTGAAGGCTAAGGTTTTTTCAGGCAAGGATTTTTAGTATGTGCCTTTTTTCTTATGTTGCTGAGTTACCTAAGAAATTATCAGAAGGATGGCCATGGCAAGTAAATTCACTGCACAGCATAATGTAAAAGGTGTGAATTCTGAATCTCGACAGAATTTGGATCAGATATATTAGCAGAGAATTTATACAGATTTGAAGTACACTGCTTTATGTTGACATAGATGTGAGGTAATTTACCTCTTTATATATATATATGTGAATGAAAGTTATATGAGTGTTCAAATAGTTGAGGATTTTCTTATTAGTCTACTCCACTTGATTTTATTTTATCATCCTATATTGTTCTGTGATATGTGATACAGGAGTATCTGTGGTCCAGGAAAACAGCAACTCTAATGATCTGTTTAACTTGGACCAAAATGAAAAACAGCAGAGGTGTAGTCAGAATTTTTATAAAGGAAAATCTTATAGATGAGAAAAAAATTAGTAAGTATACTTATTCAACACTAACATTTGCAGTGATGCTAAGGATGACAGCTGGTACCAGCAGCATTCCAGTATAGCTTGAAAGAAAGTTGTTTTTTTTTTTAATTCTTATTGTAAAGTTGATACACAGAGCGGTTGCAGTTACAGAAGTCAGGTTTGAGTACATTTCTTTTTGTACCATGTCATCTCTTCCCTCATTTTCCCACTTTTTCCCTCTCACCCCCCTCCCTTCTTCACAAGTTGTTAATTTTCAACATAATGTTTAGTTAGTATCACTGCTGAATTAGTTCAGCCTTTGTCCCACCATTTCTGTGCTTTCCCCTTACCCTCCCCCAAACAAATAACTGACGTACAAGACAAAAGGTACAGAAATAAAACAACAGTGACAAAAGGGGAAAACATGGAAAGAACAATACCTCTTCTTTCCATTTCTTGAAATAGATTTTGATAATCATTATTTTACATGTTCATGCACATAGATATTGAGCCCTTTTGATCCTCTCCTAAGGATATCCTCCTTTGGCCTTACTGGGTGAATATTTCGATTCCTGTATTTCAATGATGGTACAAAACATATTAGAAAGATTAAGTTGCCAAATCTCTGTCAGTCCTTAAAATCATGGTCTCTAAGATGACTAATCATTTTTCAATCATAGTTTAATGGATTATTTATGAACTTGAGGGCACTTTGTAATTTACTAACTAGGGTTTGAGAAATATAGTTCTAATGTGAGATATTCATCTGAATTAAAGGCTCCTTGTGTAGAATTAGAAGATACTGAGCAGAGCACGCAGAACAATGAGGCTCTCAACCTGGTGTGGATAATGACTGTATAATCTGCATTTGACTTCTGATGGTCTTAAGACAGTGGCTAACAAAACCTTTCCTTATTCATCACTAACTTGTCCTCCAGCTTTAAATTTTACAGTTTTAATGAATGTACATCTGTCAGCTTCCTGATGTCCCACATAATTATCTGTCTTAAATACATTTCTATAATTTTTAAAAATATAGTTATTTATTATTATATTATAGATTTGTAGTGCACCCTCACTTTTCAGTCAAGTAAAATAAATAAGTAAATAATTTTCAATCAAGTAAAATAGTACATCTACACGTGTATTCAAATGGACATTTCTTTGTTAACCTTTTTTTATTGTGAAAATACTGTACAGAGGGGTTACAATTACATGGGCAAGATAATGAGTACATTTCTCATCAAGCATTGTAGCCTCCTCCTTTGTTTCCCCTTCCCATCCCTTCCCATCCCTTCCCATCCTCCCCCCCATCCTCCCTGCCCTCCCCCACCAAAGTTGTAAAGTTCATTTTTCGACATAATAACTTGTACATTTCATTGTTGCAATGGGTCCACCTGTATCCCTATTTAAACGATTTGTTTTTCCCCTTCCCCTCCACAAATTATGCCTACATCAAATATAGTGAAAGCAGGGGTTATTCTGTGGGGGAGGGACATACAAAGCAACAAAGAATCTTATAAATGTGTTAGAAAGAAAAAAAACATTTGAATACATATCTTAGGGTTCACTTCCCTAACATCACCTTATCTGACGTTTTCTGCTTGACTCAGACATATACTAGATATTGCAAATGAGGGAAACCATGGGACCTATGATTCTTTGGGCCTGGCTTACTTCACTTAATATAATTTTTTCCAAGTCTTTCCATTTCCAAACAAATGGGGCAATGTCATTCTTTCTGATGGAGGCATAGAATTCCATTGTGTATGTATACTACATTTTCTTGAATCAAATGGACATTTCTTGAAGTATAATTTAGCCATATAAACTGGTGTTGAAATAATAGGATTTTTAGGAGGACTATTTAATTCTTGCAGAACTTTTCAACCTTTGAAATTTAATATTGAAGGAAATTTTATGCTCAAATGTAGGGGAAATATTCAGCAAAATAAAAATCAGAAAATGGGTCTTCATCACTAATTTCCTAACTTTTAATAATCTTAACAACCTTAGGCTAGAAAGAACCTGGGCTAATTTAAGATAAAAGATAGTAACTCAATTCATTAAAGAATGACTGACAGAATTATATGCATCAACTTTGCTTTTGAGGCATGACATTTCCTTGGAAATAAGAGTATCTGATTTTTAGAGTAAAGGACACAGCCTTTCATCAGAATTAGAAACACTTAACATTGTATAACTTAATTCAGATTTTCTTCCACATATGCTATTTCCAGCTAAAATGATGATGTGAAAAGTACTGATTAACTAGTATAATGTTTTAGAAACATGCTACATTTAACTCCCATGAGTTGTTTGTATAGCTCCAGATCAAAGAGTGCAGGTTATTAATTTTCACAAACTGCTTTTTCCAAGAGACATCTCTGAACACTGAGTTCTTGCTCTGAATGCCTTGGATAGTACTCTCTTACCTGCTTAATGTTATCTTCAGTGATTTAGAATACATCATAGACAATCTGAGCTATCATACCATATGGTGGTAAGCACTGTTGCCAAATTTTAATCAATACACTATTCATTCAAATAAGCAGAGAAATGAACATTGGTTTCACTGCATTGTATCTTAACCTATTTTGAGAAGAAAACAGTATAGTAAATATATTCAGAATTTTTGGTGTTTATTGTAGAGCCTCCTGACTGTGGTGTTTTCATTGCCTTCCTTGTTGGTTTGTTTTTTGCTAACTTCTAGTACAAACTGGACTTCAACCAATCCTGATATTGTTTGTTAACAAAATTATTTTTCCCATTGTATTTATAGAGCTGATTATGGGCTGATTTATTTGAAACACAGCTGAAGTATCTCAAGTATATCTTAATGTCCTTCTTGGAACTTAGAAGCTTTAGAAAAATGTATGCCAGGGTAAATGGTTATGAACAAACTGCCTGGGAACAGAGCTCTGAAATCACATAACTAGGTTGAAAGATATCCTGAACTCTGGGGATAACCTTTTGTCTGAATCAGCAATGTCTCTAATATTCAGATTTGCAATCACCAAAATGATGAAAAATAGCCATTGAAAGACTAAAACAAATATAAAATAACCAATCAAAGCATTATCAAAATAAAGACAGTTAAAATCTATCTGGCTTATGGACTCAAGTAACAATGTATTAAAACACGTATTGCCTTTTACACAACAAACACACAGTAAATGCTATGGAAATGTATTGCTCATAATAAAGCTGGAAAATAGTACTGAAAAACTAAGATATTTCACAACTCACATATTTGAGAACTTGAAGACTTCACTTTCATATTTTAAACTGATCGCCTAATTTTTATCTTGTAATTTTGAGCTGAGCAGTTTTAGAAACTTTACTAGATTTTTCCTCATCATAGAAAGATTAATGTAGTTTCTAATAGATATTTCCAAGTCACTAATTATATAAATTGTTACCCTAAACCATAGACTCATTTCCTTGGACTCATCAACTTTGGAAAAATTAATTTGGTCCTGCAGTGCTAATATTTACCTTCAGATAATGTACTTTAGTAGGAAAAAAGTTATCTTTAACAAGTGTATTTATAGACATTCAGAGAGCTACAGACTAACATTTAATGGTGACAAATACTTGAATTATTTGCTTTTCTAATACTTTATAATTACAGCATTTGGGCATTAAAATGAGTATTATAAAAATATGCATGAGTCCATATGGCCCTTGATTAAGACAACCACAAAAAAGGTATTACTACTTCTAGTTAGGAAACCATAACTTTTCTTTATTCTAACTGTGTAACACTAGCTTTATAAGAAGCAACTGAATTTATTGTTATATTTAAGTAGTTACTTGTAGTGAGGCCAGGTCTTATCCCAGTAGCAGGAAGGAAACAACTGTCATTGTCTGCATTTTCTTTTATCATTTCTTTAGCCTTATTGTTATATACCTTTAGGGAAGTTTTTTTCTTGATTCATATTATATGTGAGAGAACACTAAAATTTAATAGATACCTGTTAACTAAATTTGATTTAAAAAATGTAAAAAGTAACAGCTATGCAGACATTTGTTACCTCAAGGTTGGAGAAAAAAATGTTCCAAAGAATCAAGAAATGAATTGAATGAAATGTATTGCTAGATGTATAATGAAAATGTCAGAAAGTTAAAAGGTGGTTTCTTGGGCTTCATTTCTATATTCTGCTCTGTGAAGACCAAATTCACCATTTAAAATAATTGCTTACCCTACTGTTCTTCAGCGATCCCATCAACAGGATAACATCATCTTAGATGAACTTAGTATATATTATTTCCAATAACTGCCTATTTAATATATTTGACATTAGAAATAATATAAAAATGGTGGTACCTTTGAGATACTCTTTAATTTGTTCAGTGGTTAATAAGACAAGGAAAAGTTTATTAAATCTATAATTAGCTCTCCTTTTAGCTAGAAGGTCTTAAATAAATTGCCTTTAGGCTGAAGGTTTTTAAGAGTTCCCTAAGGCTTTGAACTGAGCAGGAACTCCCTAGAACTTTGAAAGTATGTTGCTGTGTCCAAGAAGCTCTCCTAAATTTCAGAAGATTAAAGAAATGAATATAAAAAATTGGCTAATGCTAGTTGTAACTACATTCACATAAGTTTTTATGTACTATACAACATAAATAACATTAAACTAACCACTTAAGTAACAATTTTGAGGTATTAACTACATTCACATGATTGTGAAACCATCACAATCATACAACTCCAGCATGTTTCCATCATTCCAAACACTGTACCCTATGACCAGTAATTCTCCTCATTCGCCTGCCCTTAGCCCCCATTAACTTCCATCTGACATCCTCTCTGTGAGTTTTGGTCATTTGTATTAGTGGGATCATACTAGATTTCTTTGTGTGGCTTATGTCACATATCATAATCACATATCATAATTTGTCAGGACTCTCATGTTTTAGCGTTAGAATTTCATTCTTTTTTTAAAGACAAGGTATAGAATTCTACAAGGTTCTTTGAAAAAGCACTTGGGCAACATGAATTTTGGAACTTTAAAACTATCACACCCTTTAGATCAGTTATTCACTTGACAGGAATCCAAAGAAGTTATCCCTGATATACGCAGAAGTTAAAAATTTGTCACATAAAAATATGAATATTTGTGTGGAAGAGAAAAGCATTTTACACTTCACCCTAGATAATTTCTGGGACACTGATACTTAGGGTTTATTCTGTAAATGATAGTGGTTAATGACATGGTTTGTATCATACCTCACAAATGTAGAAAGTAGAGCTCAAAGAGACGAAGAAATTTTCTTAAGAATGATCAAACTTGATAAGTCCTAAAAACAGATCATTGTATTTAGTCAGCCCTGGTAAAATCAGCTTATGATGGTGATGGATTTCTCACTCATTTTCTCATTAGATTTAAGGACTTGCTCTAATTTCGAACATTTAATTTTATAGTCAGATAATTTCTTCTTAAAGTTTAATTACTTATGGAAGATGAAAGCTCAGCTTGACTTCCACTGTGATCTCTCCTTATCTACCAAATTGATATGTCATTGGAGAGTTATATTTTAAATGAAATGAAATGAAATTAAAATTCAAGCCAAAGAACCTATGAACTCTCCTTTTGGTTTTCTTTGAAAACAAATTTTAGCCTACATTAGCTTAGGAAATAAGAGTAGTTTTTAGTTTATGTGTTCACAAATCTTTACAAATGACTCTCCTAGGCAGAATTCGTAGTCACCCTTAAATCAACGCAGAGTATCATTATATGCCAAGCATTTGGGTTACTCATCTAGAGGATTGTTTGAAGACAGACGATTTATGCCCAAGTCTTTGTTTCTCCCTGACATGATCAGATAAGTACAAAACAAACAAAATTGTGTTTCAGAACTAGAAAGAGAAAAGAAAAAGAGATGAAACATATATTAGCAATTCCATAGAAGTTTGCAGGATATCTGAAACTATGCAGTCCTCTGCAAATTGGAGGTGACTGTGTATAAATAATTGAAGTTAAAGAAATAAAGCTATCTTTTGAGTCAAAATATAGTCAAAGGATGGAGTATATGGGGACATAGAATTCCACAGGATAGGAGACTTAACAGTTTGCAGACATCAAGGGAGGGCAAAGGCATTTGCTGGAAGAAGGGTAGACTGGTATGTGTTGACAGGCACGTCTATAGAGCCTCATGTAGCTAAGACTTGATAATATGCAATTCTTTGGGTGAGTTATATGACCACTGTACAACAAAGATGTTCATTGTAATATTCTTTGCAATACTGAAAACATCAGAAATGACTTAAATGTACACAAATAGAATAAGCTAAAGCATCATATATTTATAGAACAAATTTATGTATAACTGTAGTGTCAATCCAAATGTGAAAAAAGAAGAGTAGAGATTAAGTGACTATAAAGTAAATCAATTCTTTCTGCAGGTGCATATCTTAGAGGTTCTTTTCAAGGTATATATTAGCTGCATAAGGTTTCACTGTGTCATTTCCTTATAGAGCAATGAACTCTGATCAAATTCACCCTCTCCATCTCTCTTCTTCATCCCACTCCCCATCTTAAAACAATTTACTTACATGCATATGAAGTACTTCAGCCATATTCACCCTCCTTTACCCTCTCTGTTGGTTTCTCCCTCTCACTAATATTTTACTCCCCAAGAGTCTATTTTACTTTTCTATGATTCATCATTTAAAATTCTTTTTATAACTACTGCAAAGTTAAAAACAAAAGCGGATTCTAAAACAACTTTAGCACAAGCTCCAAGGTAAATACATATTTAGTTGTCTAGCGAAATTACAGCACAAAAAGACTAGTTACACATATTTAAAAGATTTTTATGAGGACATCTTCCCCTATCACTTAAGAGTGATTTCTGGTTTTGGTTTTTTTTGCAAATGTTTATTAGCATAAAGGCAAACAGAACTTTTTGAGTCACCTGTGGATTTAAGACATAAGATTTTTGATGATATTGTATTACCCAAGAGACAGCTCAGTACATTCCTGTTTACACACTCCTTGATCTCAGCGTCAAAGTAGGACACACTGTTCTATAACCAAGTACAGGAGAGGAAAGACATTATCTCACTTGGAGGACACAAACATAGTTAGTCAACAAGAAACTCATTCATTGGAGTTTTATAGCAAATAAGGACAGAAAGTAGTTTGCATAATTTTCTCATGCTGCTTTTACAGTGTTTATCTTTTATAAGGCTCTTTGGAACAGTTGCTGGCCACCTGTCAATAATATGGCTTTTTATAGACTCAGCCTTTTATTGTTCTAATGCCCTTGACATATAAAAAACCGTCTTAGAAGTCACGTTTAAACATGGTGAGAAAAATACTAATTTTAAATTTGGAAAGCTAACTTTTGTAGACAGGAATAAAGAATTTTAGATGATACACAAAAAAGAATTGACATCTTACAAAATCCTCTTTGGCAGAAATGATAATAAACTCACTATTTAATCAACATATTCCAAAAATTAATGAAAAATTATTTTTATGATATTGAACTATAGAACTCAGCCAAGAAGCATTTATGTAAAGTTTTTGTCACAATTTTGCATAATTTTACACTGACTCCATGTAAAAATATTTTATTATAGGTCTATCAATTACATTAACATTTGAGTGTCTGAACAGTTGCTTTAACTACTTTTTACTGTAACACGACATCCAATGTTTCATCCTAAATTTACATAAAATCTGTTCAAGCTAAATATTCTGCTCATATTTATTGACCTATATCCTAGAAACATTTTACATGGTGGTGAATAAACACAATACTACAAATCTGTACACAAGAATATATTTCCATTCATAAGGAGATAGTTTCACACCCTTAAGGAGGAAGCTGCCTATCCTTTGTCTTTCTCAATGAAATTCCACATTCCCTTTAAACAATCATGCACAAGAACAGTAAATGAAGCAAGTTGCAAACCAATGGAAACCCTTATTGTTCTTATTAAAAGCAGCACCCCCTTCCACGGCCATCACTTTTCCACTACCACCTTCTATTACTCTTAGTAATGTGAGGAGCTGAATATTAACATTTGTGTGGAAATCTTTGATGTGTTCTACTCGAATGACCTCTTCTTGTGTTATACTGGGCAGCAGGCTTCCTGTCTTCCTTCACAGAGTTCAGATACTGTGTTCCCAAATTGCATTTTGAAGGATTTGTGCACCTCTAAACAGGGTAGCTAATTGGGTTAACAATTATTAGTTGCCAGGAGCAATTTTTGATGCATCCCCCTTCAGGTAAATGTGTGATTATTTCAAGATTGCTTGCAGGGCTGAAGTAGACAGCCCTTCATCAGGTATACTGGGCTGAAGATCTGATCTTTCCAGAGATCACTTAATTGGACATATGTGCAATACACAAGGTGCAGAGAAGAGATAAGACAGTAGTTAAAGCCTGAAAAGTGGATGAGTTCTTTTTAGGCTCAATCATGACTATATTGCCATTTCTACTGTCATACATTTTTGCTTTTTTTCTTTAGCATCAGTAGGTATTTTTTTAATTTAATTTTATTATAAAGGTGATGTGCAGAGGGAGCTATAGTTACATACATAAGGTAGTGAGTACATTTCTCATCTAACTTGTTACCCCTCCCTCATTTTTCTCCTACTTTCCCTCCCCCCAATCCTCCTCCCAAGTTGTAAAGTTCATTTCCAACATATTGTCTTGTGAGTATCGCTGTTTCATTGGCTCACCCTTTGTCCTTTTTTTGTTGTTTCCCTTCCTTTCCCTAATTCAGATAAACAATATATATATATAACCCAGGGTACCAAAATCACACAGTGACAGCAGGGGATAAACCATAGGGGAAAAACAACAGAGAAAAGAAATTGCATAGTACATTAAAAACAGCAACAAAGAAATACCTCTTGTTTTCATATCTTGGAGTTCGTTTCACTTAGCATCATCTTATATGATCATATTGAGCTATTCTGTTCATCTGCTAGGACTATTCTAAGTATATTCAGTAGATCACTGTGGCATTTTTTTTTTGTCTATACTATTTCCTTATTCTCAATATAAACATCTAGGGATAAAATAAGCCCAACAGTGTAATCTGTGAATAGCCTGCTAATAAGAATCTGTGATATCACTAGAATGGCCCTTAAAATGTATTTATATTTGTAAGGTACATAAATAACCTTTAGAATTTCTTATTTAGGCAAACATTAAAATTTCTTACTTATTATAGTGTGTGCTGAAATTGAATCAACCATGGATCACTTCCATAGTAAGTTCTACAGACTAACTTTTATCCTTTCTGAACAAAATAATTGAAGATGTTCATCTAATAGTAAGCCAGCAAAATTACATGATACACTGAAACTATGGAAAATGACTAATTGTTCCATTCAATTAGTACCATAACAGGTTTTTGTTAAAAAAATATAAAATATATGTGAAATCATACAACATATATGGTCCTTGTATTCAGTGAACATGACAATAAGAATTACTTTATATTTTTAATGAATTTAAGCTAATAAAATATGCTACTAGCATATTCTCATATATTCAGTAACAAGTAAAAAATAAGAAATCTTTATATTTTGAAGTGATTTATTCCAAAAGAACATTTTGTTCTTAACTATAATTAACATGAAACTAATCCAGAGATTAATTGGAATTATTTTCTTTAGTTTTTGTCCTCATTCATTCAGTGGACGTTGAGTTTATTCTATGAACATGACCTAAAGTTGTTGCAAAAAACAAAGTCCTATCCTGAGGGAGCATAGAAATGGTCTTATTTGATAAGATAATACTTGGCAATTATCATATAAACTAATTGGATTTAGGATAGACATGATACGAAAAAGATGCAGGGTGCTTTGAGAACACACAGGGAACTTTCCTTGCTTCAGTGTCAGTAATCCACCAATCATTTTCAAAGTCATTATTTACATTTATTTGAAAGAAATTTAACAGTCTGTTTTTTTGTTTTACCTAATTTATAATTTTAAGGCTTTCTCCAGTCCATATTTCCAGTATGCTTTTCAGATTTAAATTTTAACCAGTATTGTTTGTTTCATTATTTTTACAGTTTTTGTGTTTTTTAGGAAAAAAGAATTATTTGTTAAATACATGTTTTCTTGCATAACAATGGCATAGAGATTTGAAGTCAATTCATGTTTTTGTTCTCAGATTTTATATTTTGTTGTTGGTCATGGGGCTTGAACTCTGGGCCTGAGAACTGTCCCTCAGCTCTTCAGCTCAAGACTAGCACTCTACCACTTGAGCCAAGGCACCACTTCCAGTTTTCTGGTGGTTTATTGGAGATAAGAGTTTCAAGGTTTTTCCTGCCTGGGCTGGCTTTGAACCGTGACCCTCAGATCTCAGCCTCCTGAGTACCTAGGATTACAGGCGTGAGCCACCAGCACCATACTATGTGCTCAGATTTTTGCAATGAAAATTCACTCACTGAATAATGCACTTCACCTATCTAAAATGTACAATTAATTGCCTTTAAATGAGAACTTTATATTTTATCTACAATATTAAACATTGTTTTTTTCATTACAAGAATAAATATCAAACTTTTTAGAGACCCAAGCTGTTTAATCAGTCTAATTTCATGAGTATTATCAAGAATGAAAAACAATAATATATCAATATTTTTCCTTTTTTTTGCTTTTGAAATTTTGACTGTGATTTAGTTATGTCAGGTAGGAATTAGGATTATTCAAACATAATGGAAAAAGGAAAGAAATATGAAATATGTGAAATTAATTTTAAAATCTATCATCTTATTCAGTTTTTAATGACAAGTATCATAAGTTTTATGAATGTGAAATACAATATCATTTCTCTAAGGGATTTTCCTTGGCAATGAAAATATAAGCTTAAAGTATTTTCAGTATTTTATATTGACAATTGGAACAAATTGACTATTTTTTTTAATTTATGAAGTTTTGATATCAGCACTCAAGGAAGACTGTTTAAGGAATTATAAATTCCTCATAGCATTTTAGCTAATGAACTTTGTAAAGTAGAAATGTATTAGGTTGTGCAAATTACCCAGTGCTCATTTTAGATGTTTAGAATGAATGCTTAGCATATTGATGTCTCTTCCATTTATAAGTAGGGTATAAAATCCATATGGAAGATAACATCATCACATTTTAAACATCTTTCTCAAACTTAAATGAGTACACAGTATAAGCATATTTTTTTATATTTCTTGTTGTATAAATGAGCAACTGCTTTTATTGTCTGAAGAACATGTTTACTCATACTCTCAATTATTGAATGTACCATGAAACTACAAGTGAGAAGTGAATCTAAAATCTAGATCGTTCTTTATTATTCATTCAAGATGTGAATTTACAGGCAAGGTATGGTGGTACTAGCCTTTAGTCTCAGCTATGTGGATGATGGAGGTAGGAAGATCTTGGTTCAAGCAAGCTAAGCAAAAGCACGAGAACCTATCAAAAGCAAACCAAAAGCAAAAAAGGCTGTGGAGTGACTAAAGTAGTGGAGCACTAGCAAAGTGAAGCCCTCAACCCAATCTCCGGTATCACCAAAATAGATGAATGAATGAATGACTCATAAATACACAGGAAGACGTGAGCTTGGCAAATGACTCCCCATTGCGGTTGCTGCTGTTGTCAACCAGGATGAATCTTTTGGCCTAGTTTAATGCATTTGTGCTTTTGAGCAGTAGAAGCCTCTTGCAGAAAAAAAAATCGTATACAGAATCTCCACTGCAATTCAAATAAATAATAAAATAGCTTTTTTTTCTTTTAAATAGAAGCAGTAATCACGAAGGGTGGCAAAATTGTATGTGTGTGTGTGCGTATGAGTGTGTGTGTGTGCCCTACAGATTATCATCTTGACCCTTCCTTCCCAGAGAACTTCTTGAGGACAGTCTAGGGTCTCAATCATTCAAATTCATGGAACACATTTAGGAAATCATGTAATTATATAATTATTAAGTTTTTTCCTAATTCTAAAGTGTAGTTTTCAATTACATGAGTTTATCTTTAAACCTTTGGAAAATTATATAATTTTCCTTACAAAAGGAAATAATATAGGAAGTAAAGGTTTCTATGTCTTTGCAGGAAGATTTATTAGGTAAGAATTTCCATTCCATTCCAAAACCTTTGACATGAGTATCCCATAAAACAGTTCTATGATACTAATTAGTTCATATTCAGGAAATAAATTGATAAAACTCTCAAATCATCCCTCAGTAAGTTAAAAATACCCTTTGGGGTTAAATTCCCTAACATATATCTGTACCTCACTAAGGAAATTAAATCAAATAAATACATAAAAATGCATACATATATACCTATACACGTGTGTGTGTGTGTGTGTGTGTGTGTGTGTGTGTGTGTGTGCATAACTTTGTTTTTGGAAATGTAAAGGTAAAATGTGCTGACATGAAGATCTTGTATGTGCTTGGCTTCAATTCCCTTCAAAGTCAACACTTTAGATTCTGTCGGCACTCAGTACACAGCTGTTAGACCTAGGCAGTCACAGGCTATTACGATAAAAATGAAGTGGGAGAGAGCATGTTCTACAAAACAGTTAATTACCCAGGAAAAGAAAAGCCTGCAGAAGTAATCTTTCACGATGGGCTATTTTCTTTGCAGTTACTAAAATGGTTGTGAGACAGGAGTAATGAATTCATTGTGACTAATTTCCAATGTCCTTTATGAGCAAGGATTTCTAACTACCTAAAATAAAGCAAACTTTTAGTAATCCCAAAACGACCCAAGGTGAAATTGCCCCAGACACTGCCGTATATAGACACAGTGGCACAGTTCCTCTTTCATTAAAAAAAATAAGAAGAAGAAAAAGTACTTAATGAAGATCACCATTTTTCCAGCCGTTTCGCAGAGGGACCTACTTTCATGAGACTTCAGGGAAGTTAATGTACTAGGTCTTTCTGGAACGTGACATACTAACTTTGCCTTTTCTTCTAGCAGCAACGTGAACTCTTGCATTGTTTTGCAGGTCCATGGGGCCGATGCATGGGAGATGATTGTGGTCCAGGAGGCATCCAAACCAGGGCCGTGTGGTGTGCTCACGTGGAAGGCTGGACAACACTCCATACAAACTGCAAGCAGGCAGGGAGGCCTCACAACCAGCAGAACTGTTTCAAAGTGTGTGACTGGCACAAAGAGTTGTACGACTGGAAGCTGGGACCCTGGAATCAGTGTCAGCCTGTGATTTCCAAGAGCCTGGAGAAACCACTGGAGTGTACTAAGGGGGAAGAGGGCATCCAGGTGAGAGAGATAACGTGCATCCAGAAAGACAAAGACATTCCTGCGGAGGACATCATCTGTGAATACTTTGAGCCCAAGCCCCTCCTGGAACAGGCTTGCCTCATTCCCTGCCAGCAAGATTGCATCGTGTCTGAGTTTTCCTCCTGGTCTGAATGCTCCAAGACCTGTGGCAGTGGGCTTCAGCACCGGACTCGGCACGTGGTGGCACCCCCTCAGTTCGGGGGTTCGGGCTGCCCGAACCTGACCGAGTTTCAGGTGTGCCAGTCTAGTCCTTGCGAGGCGGAGGAAAGCTTGTACAGCCTGCAAGTGGGGGCCTGGAGCACCTGCTCCATGCCGCACCCCAGAGTGTCCAGGCAGGCGGGGCGACGCAGAAAGAACAAAGAGCGGGAAAAAGAGAGAGGCAAAGGGGTGAAGGATCCGGAGGCCCGAGAACTGATCAAGAAAAAGAGAAATAGAAACAGGCAGAACAGGCAAGAGAACAAATTCTGGGACATCCAGATCGGATATCAAACCAGGGAGGTTATGTGTATTAACAAGACCGGGAAAGCTGCTGATCTGAGGTAAGGCAGTATATCCACACTCTTCATCTATCAAGATGATAGGTATTGAAGATGCACTGTCCTGACTTCTGGAGCACAATATACACGTGCATCTAGTGCAAGCTATACCCCGATTTAAGCTTTTGTGGGTTTCTTCGTGGTCTCTCTGATTTGCTCAGATAGGCCCTTTACTACTTGAGTTAATTTTAAATTACCCTTCAAGGGCTAGCACATCTGTGAAAAGACACTGCGTCCTTGTTTAGGTCAATAGTGGTACTTCTCATATAATGAAAGAGAAAAAGAAAAAAAAATCATGGAGGCTGGAGTATCAGGGTTGACTCAGTTACTTATTTTAATGAGTTAATAGAATAAGCCACACTTGTAATCTCTAAGTTTATGGCATTTTTCAGAATTACCCTATAAACAAAATCTGCTCATTACAATGACCCAGGGAGCTATACCTAAGAATAATTTTCTTGCACATTTTATAAGATGGAATGAATCTCTCCAGAGAAGAAAACAGAAACCAGCAGAATATAATGTAAGGAGAGGGTATTTAATCACGACTGGACTTGTCTTAAAAACATAATTAATTGGTTGCATTTCCTACATGGAAATTATCTGGCAAATTATTTTAGAGTACGCAGTGACTATCTATATTAGGGAAGGCTATCTCATGTATGATTAATGTGTCATGAAAATAATATTCATTGAGGATTATCGAAAGGAAATTTTGCTCTTGGATAAACCAGACCATCTGGGAGTGGCTTATCTGGATCATTTGCATAATTGCCTTTTTGAAATATTTATGAAGTTATGATTTGGACTGAACTGAAGAAATTATAGTATCATTACTCTGACTTTTATATCATATTTATTATAGAAATGACATTGAGAGTGCCAGCTTCTTTATCACTCCGTCTGTTCTCTTGATTAAAAACATCAGATAAATTTTTGCTGAACTCTCAATCCATATGCTTCTGGTGAGCAACTGGATTGTATTTCTCATGACCCTGGAAATATAATAACTGCTCACATTATCCTGTTGACTTAGTTGTTGAGAACCTAAATAGATGCTGTTGCTTGCTGAAGTACCCCACTTGCTTTTGCTTTTCTCCACCCCCATTATCTTCCCTCACCCATTCTTGTCTAGTGATTCTGCTATTATGGATTTTGAAATATGGTTGAGAGTCTTTGGGGAACAAGATATGATTTAAATAAATGAGTAAGTGAAAAAGTCTATCATCTATGGACATAACTATTATAATAGAATTGTTCTGGTTGCTATTTTTAGAGTAATTTCCACATCTTCCTAACTTAAGATGCTATGGGGCAGGGAGGAAGGGAAGGGATGGGTAGGGGAAACAAAGGAGGAGGAGGCAACAATGCTTGATAAGAAATGTACTCATTACCTTGCCCATGTAACCCCTCTGTACAGTATTTTCACAATAAAAAAAAGAAAAATTGGAAAAAAAGATTTTTTTTTTAAAAAATTCAGCTTAACACTAATTCACCCTTTACTGATTCTGGTGTCACATCTAGAAACCTTTTTATCATATCATATCACTTAATAAGACTAAAAATAGCCTATTACAGGATTCAAATAAATTAATCAAGATAAAACTAAGAATCTTGAAGAAACGGTTCTTAAGTGCACGGAGAACTTAGCAGAACTGCTGCTGAAATGTCTGTGCTCACACTACTGTACCTAGCCACGGACTGAGATGGGATCTCATAAATTTTTTATTTTATTTTATTGTCAAGGTGATGTACAGAGGGGTCACAGTTACATAAGTAAAGTAGTGAGTACATTTCTTGTCAAACTTGTTACCCCTCCCTCATTTTTCCCCCACTTTCCTGCAGCCCCCAGTTGTACAAATCATTTCCAACATATTGTCTTGTGAGTATCGCTGTTGCATTGGTTTCCCACTTTGTCCTTTGTCTCACCATTTTGTTGTTCCCCTTCTCTTCTCTAATTTGGATAAACATATATGCAATGCCTAAGGTACTAAAATCAAATAGAGTGACAACAGGAGATAAACCATAGAGGGGAAAAATACAAAAGAAACAAGAAATCACATAGTATATTAAAAATAACAAGAAAGAAAGAAACCTCTTCTGTCCATGACTTTCAGTTCATTTCGCTTAGCATCATCTTGCATGGGCGTATGTACATAACTATTGAGCTAGTCTGCTCATCTGCTAGGAATATCCTAGATATATACTCATTATTACAAATGTAGGAATCATAAACTTTTTGATTAGATTATTCTTGAACCATGATCCTCTGAAGTAACCAGGATTACAAGTTTGACCCACTGTATACAGCTACCATGTAAACTAATTTTTAAAGAGCTCAGGAATATAGAAACAAATAATACAGATTATTATATGAAATTCTGATAGTCCCGATTCGGCCACAAAAATGGAAACGGGCTGGGAAGGTGGCTCAGTGGTAGAGCGCTTGCCTTGCATGCCTGAGGCCCTGGGTTCAATTCCTCAGCACCACATAAGCAAAAAGAAAAAAGCTGGAAGTGGCGCTGTGGCTCAAGTGGTAGAGTGCTAGCCTTGAGCTGAAAAGCTGAGGGACAGCGCCCAGGCCCAGAGTTCAGGCCCCACGACCGGGGCCCCCCCCCAAAAAAAATGGAAACAGAAAAAATTGCATAGTTTTTTTGGAATTCAGGAATACTTTTGTCCATGCATTAACTTTGCATAAGGTCATAAGTCTACCAGAAGAAATAGAAATAGTGTTCCAATGGAAAAACTGGTTAAGGATCTTTTTTCCTTAATTTAGAAAGGTAATGAGACATTAAACTGAAAGCTGTTTAGTTAACACTAATACGGTTAGTTAACATTAACCTGTCAGTACTTTTCAATGTAGTTGAAAATAGAAAAAAAGGACAATTTATTTTCTAAATATTGCCATCATATACTAGAACATGTAAAAACATCAATGATTACAAGCAACAAAAACATTCAATAATGTAGATAATCACAAATATGACCTCCAAAATTCAATATACTCCGTATATCTGAGCAACAGTTGAATATAATGAAAAGAATTAAAATATCTAATTTATCATAGTGGAAAACAAAACAAAAATCTATGAATAAAACTAACAAAAAGTTTTGTATTTAAGAAGAATGGAATTACATAATTTGCAAATAAATAGATGGTATTGAAAAAATTGTTAAGTGAAAGAAATTAGGGACAAAGAGACAAAGGCCTGAGTATATGTGTAAGCTAGCTATAATTTATAAATATACAAGTCAATATATACAGGGCCATATTCATGTGTACACAAACATATTAATTACAATATAGCATATGCAAGAGTTAGAGCAACTAACTCACAGTCATGTCAAAACCACATGGACATAACAAAGGATTTTTAAGAGCCAGTCTGAAAAAAATCACAGGGGAAGCACAGCTAGTGGCAGTCATAAGGGGAAATCTTTTTCTGGCCTTCTACCTAAGGGAAGCAGTTGGAGAAAAAGGCTGGGATAGAGCAGCAACCCACAGATTGGAGCAAATGAAGGCTTTCTCTGAGCTACCTCCTTCTAGAAAGTTTCAGTTAACTCTGCAGCTTACCTTCTTTAGACCTCAATCTGAGTATTAAAGGCACAAGAAGCTTCAGGAAAACAGTATGAATATGCTGTAATACAAGAAACAAAGTGGAAGTTGTGCTTACTTTGGAAACTATCTTCCATTTGAATACACTTTGGTTGGTCACATTGTCTGACAAAGAGAATTAATTTTAAATACAAGCCCCATAGAAACATTGCTAAGAAGTGTGAGAAATTCAGCCCAGTAAATCCAGAAATAAAATAGAATTAGGGTTTTAAAAGAATTTTTATTGCCTAAGCAAAAAGAAGTAGATCAATCCATCTTCTAGATAACCACCTAAAGCAAATAATTCAAGCACCATAAATAAGAGTATAAAGATGCAAATAATTTAATAGCTCTTAGAAATACTGACAGGCCGATTTGTCTCTCATTTTTCTTTTTTTTCTTTTTTCTTTTCTCTTTTTGCTTGTTCACTTTTTCTAATCATCAAGGTGATGTACAGAGGGTTGCAGTTATATAAGTAAGGTAATAAATAGATTTCTTGTCAAACTTGTTACCCCCTCCCTCATTTTTCTCCCTCTTTCCCTCTCCCCACATCTCCACCGCCAGGTTGTAGAGATCATTTCCAAGGTATTGTCTTGTGAGTATCACTGTTGCATAGGTTCCCCCTTTGTCCTTGGTCTCACCATTTTGTTATTCCCTTCACTTTCCTAGTGCAGATAACCATATATACAATACCCAAGGTACCAAAATCAAGTGCAGTGACAACAAGGGATAAACCATAAGGGCAAAAACACAAAAGAAAAAAAACAAATCATGTCATACATTGAGGACAACAACAACAAAGAAAAACTTCTTGTGTCCAGTTCTTGGAGTTCATTTCACTTAGCATCATCTTATATGGTCATATGTACATAGCTATTGAGCTATTCTGCTCATCTGCTAAGATTATCCTAGATATATACTGATTATTACAAATAAGGGAGACCATGGGGCCTATGTTTCATTGGGTCTGTATTACTTCATTTGATATGATTTTTTTCCAAGTCCTTCCATTTCCTTACAAATGGGGCAGTGCCATTCTTTCTAATGGAAGCATAGAATTCATATAATATATATATCCACATATATATATATATGTGGATTTATATTTATATATCTCACATTTTCTGGATCCACTCATCCACAGAGGAGCATCTGGGTTAGTTCCATATTTTAGCTATGGTAGATAATGCAGCCTCTTTTTAATGGTGCTAACAAAACTGAATAACCACATGCAGAAAACAGAAATTACACACACACACACACACACACACACACACACACACACACACACATATCCTTATACTAGTAACAAAATGGATCAAAAAATCTCAATTTAAGATCTGAAACCATGAAATTATTATAGGAAAGAGGAAACACTAGGGCTCCTGGGCACAGGTAGAAACTTTCTAAGTAAAGATCCAGAAGCACAACAAATCAGAGTCTTAGTAAGTGAGACTGCAGCAAAGTTAAAAGTTCCTGAATGGCAAAGGACATAGTTAACGAGATGAAAAGAAAACCTGCAGAATGGGAGATTTTTTTTTACCAGATTTACATCAGAATAGGGCTTAATATCCAGAATATAGAGCTTTATATTACTGCTGCATTAGTTCCCCCCTTGTCCTTTGTCTCATATTATTATTATTATTTCTTGTATTTTTTCTGTTGCGGGGCTTGATCTCTGAGCCTGGGCGCTGTCCCTCAGCTCTTCAGCTCAAGGCAAGCACTCTACCACTTGAGCCACAGCACCACTTCCAGTTTTCTGAGTGGTTTGTTGGAGATAAAAGTCTCATGAACTTTTCCTGCCCGGGCTGACTTTGAATGGCGATCCTCAGATCTCAGCCTCCTGAGTAGCTAGGCTTCAGGGTGAATTTATATGCAATGTCTACAGAATAATAGCTCACAGTACTCGCCAGAGAATCCACTAGTGTTTTCTTCCTTGATGTCCTCAGTGGCTACTGAGGTACCATTCCCACACTACGACATTAGGGATCAGGGAAATTGCAAATTTAATCCTACCCTTACCAAAAGGAAGGAAGACAATTGCCCACTATTTAAAGTAACACTGACTGCTTTTAGGTTATTTTAAATCCATTTATAAAATTACTATTTCTCATGCAAAAACAGCAGGCTTTTAGACTTAAAAACTCTCGTTAATATGCAGAGTTGCTATACCTGCCACATAAGTTGACCATGCCTGACTAAAGAAATAAGGTCAATGTGTCCACATTCTTAAGGAGGTAGTAAATGACTAGTAAGAAAACCTTTATTTCTAAAAAAGAAAAGAAAAAGAAAAAGAAAAGCCTTGTTTCTCTCAAAGTATTAAACTGATAGGCGATATATTATGCTAAACTTTCAGGTTCACTCTTAAGCCTTTTCCAGCCTATTCTTTTCCTTCAGTCTTCCATGATCTCTTCTTTTTTATGAGATTCTAGCAATTCTTTATGAGAAACAGCCATGGTGTATCAGAAGGTGGGAAGAGAGAGAAGATGGGATTTAGCGATCTCTTCTTTTTTATGAGATTCTACCAATTCTTTATGAGAAACAGCCGTGGTGTTTCAGAAGGTGGGGAGAGAGAGAAGATGGGATTTAGCAGTACTGGCTGAGTTCATCTAACAAAAGCAACAGCCTCTGTCCAGTGGTCCTTTCTTCAGCTCTAGATCTGCCTCAGGTTCTAAGCAATTTTTTTTTTTACCATTAAGTTTTTTCTCACCTTAGAATGGTAATCTACTTCCCAAGTTTCTGCTTTTTAATTATTGTATAAAAATGATTATTCCATTTGGTAAGAGCATCTAACAGTAAGATCTACCCTCTTGATTTTTTTTTTTTTTTGGTGCTAGTCCTAGGGCTTGACCTCAGGGCTGACTGCTGACCCTGAGCTTTCTTTGTTCAAGGCTAGTATGCTACCACTTGAGCCACACCTCCACTCTTAGTTTTGTTTTTTTTTTTAATGGTTGATTGGAAATAAGAGTCTCATGGATTTAACTAACCAGCCTAGCTTTCAACTGCAATCCTCAGATCTCAATTTCTTGAATAGCTAGGATTATAGGATTGAGCCACCAGCATTTAGCTCTTCTTAAAACTTCTTAAATATACAATTCAATATTAAGGTTTGCTTTAAGGAATAACTTTATTATGCTGCAGGTAAACATGAAAAAAGTCATAGATAACATTGTAAACCTTTGATGTTTAAGTTTCAGGAAGATCTTTAGGGTTCAGAGTAGCCTCAGTGAGAATAGACATATCACTGTTTACCTCTTCCCGCCAATAAACTTTAAATATAGTCCATTCCAGTTCCTTCACCTGTTCTGGTAGCTTTATTAATATCTCCATTTGATTGTCTGTTTGCTTCTCTTACTTGAATGGTGTGAAAGCAAGTCTCCTATGGGAGCTGGCACTTCCTCGCTCAGTGTGAGTGCTGATTGGGGCAGTGACCTTGCATTTCCTTGTCAGCAAAAGTGATCTCATCCATTGTTTCCATTTATTTGGTGGAATTCAAGCTGCCAATGTGAGTAGTACTGTTTCCTTCTGACTTAAGTAGAACAAGAAATGATTTGAATGAAAGGAAACATTTTCAAAAGGAAAAGAAGTTCCCATTTGAATAAGGAACTAAATAAATTATAATTAGTGCACTATTTGTGTAACTTAAGCATGTTAATTCTTATAGAGTGTACTTACATGTTGCACATTTCATGTATTTTCTTGAGCCTTAAGATTATTGCACATCTATTGATCAGTATGTATGGTCACTCTTCATACTTTCAGCAGGCTATATTACGATGGTTTCTGATTTTGTATTTTACTTTTAGTTTTATTTGAGAGCTGCTTTTACCTCTATGTAGTCCAAATATTTTGTCATTGATACTAGATTTTAAAGTGTTGACTCGAGGCATGGCTCAAATGGTAGAATGTCTGGTAGTGGGTATTCACATCCTAGGACTTTAAAAAAATTATATGATCATGGTAGATTTGTTTGGGCAGTATTTACCAGAGAAGATGATGAATAGCAAATGGCTGTGGTGAATACAAAAAGCCTTTGTATTGAGATCTTGCAATGTTGACACAAGCCTATACAGTGTAGTGCTGGATGAACAAGGCAAGTTTTGATAAATTGAATTATGACAATGAAAAGTTAAGATTATACTAACTTGTCTCTTGGTGTTCCAAAATTATGCTTTCATAAGATTACTAATAGATCAAAGCCAGACCACAACCCTATAGAGAGATATAAACACTATATCCTAATTGATAGATGGATAAGAACAGAGGTAACTATTAAAGTAGATATACATTCAAGAATAATAGGTATTAATTTGCTAGAAATTATTTTCAAGGATACAAATTTGAAACTTTGTTATTACATGCATGACAGGAAGTGTAATACATTTTGAATTTCATAAAGATTTTCCAATAGTTTTTCCTAAAATTATCAGTTTCTAAAAGGCTGTACTAAACAAATTAAATTGAAAATAAAATATTTCCTAATGCAGTTTGTGAGTTGTGGGAATATTTGGTCAATTGTTTTCATAAAAGATACTTTCATAAGTGGTGGGGACTGGTAGAAAGTGAGAGAAAGAAAACACTGTATGAAAGAAAATGTGCTCATTACCTGACTCATGTAATTGTAATCCCTCCGTACATCACCTTTATAATAACAATAAATTAAAAAGTGAATATGAACTTGGAAACACACACACGCAAAGATGGTTTTATAAAAGGTGTTTATACATGTATTTTTCCATTACATCATTTTTAACCAATTTTTCCTCACTCAAACTTAATTATTGCAGGTCCTGTTTATGCCTCGTGATGTCACATTTTTAGTAGAATTTATATTTATCTGAGGAGTGAATCTGAGCATTTCATCATTTATAGATAGTCCTTAGAGTTTCATCATTTATACATTCATCTAACATCTTTCTATATTTTTTCTGTTTGTTGTTTTTCTAGTCAAGTCATGTAACATATTATTTTACCATAATTAAGTCTTTTAATATTAATTAAAATTTTCAACACTATGAGTAACCTATTGACAAATACAAGCTTCAGTTTTTAAGACCCTAGGCATGGGTTTTATTTCTATAATAACTTCTACATTTTCGGTTGAGTATAAGGGGCTTTCCTCTTCATAAATACATACTTAGTCCCTTAAACTTTCTTGGATAATATGTTACTTTACCTTAAAATAGATTTGTTTAATCTGTCTAGATTTTACTTTGTATAAGTATATTTGAAGCATTTATGTGTCACATTTTCCCGTTATTTAGAACAACAATAACTCAGATTTTTAGAATCTCATGGATTATTCTTAGATGTAATTGAAGAATTTGCTTGCTCACATATAACACCCTAGAGAATTTTCTGCAGTATATTCATACTTTAGTGTCTTACTAGCGTCACTATTCTCCTTCACATCCTTTTCTTCCACGATGATTTCATAGCTAACAGTGAGTTCCCACATTTAACTTCATGAAAATCTGTTGTAACTGGATAATTTATATCTGATATGATTTTTAGTTCCCAACACAAAAGTATTTTGAATTTCTTTTGCTCTAAAAAGTGTGTTGTGTCCTGAAATAAGTTTTTAATGTGACACTGGATAATTTTCTGTTACTCTTTTTTTTTTTTTTGGTCAGTTGTGGAGCTTGAACTCTGGGCCTGGGCACTGTCCCTCAGCTCTTCAGCTCAAGGCTACCACTCTACCATTTGAGCCACAGCACCACTTCTGTTTTTTCTGGTGGTTAATTGGAGATAAGTCTCATGGACTTTCTTGCAGAAACTGGCTTTAAACCATGATCCTCAGATCTCAGCCTCCTCAGTAGCTACGATTACAGGCATGAGCCACCAGAGCCCGGCTCTGTGTTTATTCTTAAATGCTGTATAGGTAATTTATTCCTTGTAGAAAATATTTCCATATGTTTCACTTCTATCCATCCTTATTGACAATTCTCTCCATCACTCACTCATTCACTCACTCACTTGCTTACCTGTTCACATGCATGCTTGCTTATTCTTTCTTTCTCATTTTTATATAGGGTCTTGCTTTGTAACTCAGGCTGGTCTCAAACTCATGATCTTCCTGCGTCTGCCTCGGGAGTGCTATAATTAGATGCAGGAATGTTCACATCTAGCTGGCATTTCCTAGTCGATTTCCAAATTGTTCATTACACTGTCTTGAGTATTCAGATGTATAGTGATGGCACTAATTTAAACAAACACCTATCCTTCCATTTTCAATGTTTCTAACAATAATTTAATTCACATCATATTTTTGCTTACTTGAGTGTTGTAATAGTGTCATTGCAATAGTACGGCAGTTAAAACAATATTTTTTCTGAAAATAATGCATTGAAGTTATTTAAACAATTATATTTAATTATTGTTACAGAGTAAGAAAAAATACATGATAAAAATCAAGGCATTTAACAGCTGTATAATATTTGAGTCCTTTTTCATCTAAGGAGCTTGCAAGTGCTTAGGAAACATCAACTTCATTCTATGCTTGGATTGAAATTAGCCCATTATAAACATAATTAAAGATAAGGCTATATAGTATTGCCTGCATTACAGAATCTATGCAAATTGAATCTTGTTAAGAAAGTGCAGAGCATTAGTAGTTTCAGCACTGCGCTTCATTAATTCCTACCAAAGCCCAGATCTGGCAATAAGACCTATTGGTCTTCAACTACAGTGATACATATCCTTCCCCTCTGTGTACTAATTGACAAGAGACCCTTGATAATGACAATTTTCAATTAACTCTAGATCTTTTAAATGCCCTATTACTTGAAGAAGAGTAAGTTAAGCGTTTAATCAAAAACATTATGGCTAATTTTCTGTTATCCTAGCTCACTTCCTAATTAGCTAGACATTAACATCTAATGAAAGGTAAATCTAATGTAACAATAAAGACGCTGGTGATTGTTGATAATTTGTGTCAATAAAATGCTTATGTGTGACGTATCAGTGTCCTTCACCAACAGTAAAACGGTTAGAAATGTATTATCTGTTCCAGGTACCTGTTAGCATTCATATAGTATAGTTATAATCTGTGTGCTTCTGATAAAGTTTGGTGAGGATTTATAAAATAATACTGAAAATTAATGAATCATATATAAGAAAAAACATGGGCTAGGAAGGTGGCTCAGTGGTAGAGCACTTGCCTTGCATGCCTGAGACCCTGGGTTCCATTCCTCAGCACCACTCAGCAAAAAAAAGCCAGAAGTGGTGTTGTAGCTCAAGTGGTAGAGAGCTAGCCTTGAGCTGAAGAGCTGAGGGACAGCGCCAAGGCCCAGGGTTCAAGCCCCATGACCAACAACAACAAAAAAGAAAAGAAAAGCATTTACTGATTATTAGTAATTTGGTAATTTGTCTACATTGGTACAGAAAACTATAAAACTTAAAGGATTAGAAAATGTCTACCTGTTAAAATTTTTAGAATATAGTTAACCAGTGGATAAAGAAAATTTTATTCAATAAACAGTACTGTCAGTAAAATAGTAATATCCAAGACTTCAGTGACAAAATTGTTCTTAAAAATTAGTTTATAACCCTACTATATAGTACAACAAAATAAATGCCAGCAAGATACTTTGTAAATGTTATATAGTGGAGGAAGAGAGAAGGAAACACAAATTTAGCTAATTTATAAAAGGAATTTCTCCATTAAAATGATTGAACTAATAGAGGGAATGGCAGTGATCAAATTATATGAGATAGTAGATATAATCCACTCTGAGGCCAGATGAATCTGGATTAAATCCAGGTTCTCGTACAATCCTAGATTAGAAACTAGCAGATAAAGATTGTCAGAAGAAAAGCATATACTTATGTTAAAGAAAAGATCAAGTTAATAAATGGGAATCCACTTATAACTAGAACATATATGTCTTGGCAAAAGCAGTAATAACAGATGCAAGTTAAGTTGGTAGAAAAGTGATAAATGATAGTTTACAGCAACAGTCTACAGCAGCTACCTTGGAGGAGAAAGTGATTATTATTGGTGATAGGAAGAATAAAATATCTGAGAGTCAAGGCAAGCTTGAATATCATCATGCAGAAGAAAATCAGCTGGGAGAAATAACCAGTTCCTCCAGGAGACATCTCCAGAACAGGTACAAGACCTTTGCTAATCATTCACAGTACAATACTACCAATGCCAAGAGATGCAACATGGCTGAGAAAGAGTAAGAAATACTTCCAGGATCGCTTGTCCTGGATGGCCACATCACTTAGTTGAATGCAGATGTACTCATTTGACTCCATAGTGTATGCTGTTGCATATACCTTTAAAAAAAATCTAGGTCATAACTAAGAGTCAGGCTTTAAGAAGGTTTTTATCTTCCTAGTCTGTAATGACTCTAGATATGTTCAAGGGAGAATGAAATAGATCTAGCCTATGACATTTGTAATAGTCCATTCACTTTTTTGTATATTCAGTATTTACATGTTTTTGGCTGCTTAATAATCTTTCAATATCAATGAAGTGTTGTGGAAACTACACCATCCCTTTACAAAGGAAAATCTGTTTAGGTCCTTCCCAAACTTTCATAATAATGGCTTTTCATCTCTTGATGATATTTCTTCTCTAATTTAGCTACCATGGAAAATTTAAGCAAATACTTGTTATATTATTTACCACCAATAAGCCCTAAACAAAATATAATAGGCTAGAGGACCACAAATGAATATAATTAATGTAAATGAATATGTACAGACATAAAAGAACAAGAAAAAGAAGCTAGCACACACAATCGTGGTTTGCATAATTAGATACAAGACCATAATTGTGATATAGCTTAGCTTTTTCAATATTCCCTCAACCTTCACTCAGAGTACCAATTCTTCAGTAAACCTCATATTGTTCAGTAACCCCAAAGTTCCATGATCTGTTGCTTTGAGCAGGTGGACATGCCTTTATAAACCAACTATTGTGGACCAAGAGGGTTTTTCCATATGATAGAAACTGAGTATACTGAATGGATGAAATTGAATAGGTGAAGTCTTAGCGACTTAAGAGGCTGAAGCTTGGAGGTTCATGGTTCAAAGCCTGAACAACTATAGCAAAATGCAGGGGAGTTGGTGTGTACCTTAAATCATTGCACACTAACTACAAACAAAGTCAAGCAAGAATGCAAAGCCCTAAATTGCCCTGGCACTGGCACAAATAAATAAATAAAATAATAAATAAGATGCAATAAGCAGCACTTACCAGTGTATAAATCTCACCTGTGTATCCTAGAAACAATCGGTCCCGCTATTCTGCCTCACTAGAAATTGGCAATCGAGTGAGTGAGAGATGGCTGACTACTTTCATGATAGAAATGCCCTGGAAGGTCCTACACTCCCAGAGGTAATTATAACAAAGGATCCTTCCTGCAGACCCCCATGAAGACCATACTCTCTCTGTTAAGCCATTGCCTAGAGGGGCATGGGATCCTGCTAGTAAGAATCTGGCACCTGTATTAATATGCAATCGAGCCTGAAATAGTTTAGAACTAAGGACAGTAATGAAAGGCTCAAGTCTCTGAGATTCCCAAGATGACCACATTTAACCAACATAAAACTTCAGGCCCTACTTCTATGAATGTACCTAAGTTTTGTTTTTAACATGTCTGGGTTTCAAGTACCTTATCTTTTAGAACAAAAGAGATAATGTGTACATGTGTATTTTTACTTCTTTATGGTGCTTTCTAGTCAGTTGTACAATGTATCCTGGATTAACATAACATCTTCAATGCCCTCCTGTGTTTAAGTATACTACCTTGCTTTGTAAAGTTTAAAGCCTGTTATAGCATTATTAAATCAATAAATTTATAGTACAAGTATGTGAACATAAAAACAGGGTGCATAGTAGCTTTTCTGGACAAGTTAAGTTTGCTAACGTACACCATTAAAATCAATGCACTATTATTAATATTAATGATTTGATCATTAATATGCATATTTTATAAACAAGGTCTCTTTCCCTAATACAATGATACAATAAAATATTTTAATATATCCTCCCCCACAAAATAAAGATCTATAGATTTAAAAGTATGATCTATATATATTTCCTCCTGTGAAATAAAATTGGAGTTATTGTACATTAAATACATTAATGTTGATTCAGTTAGATCCTAACTCTTGAAATAGAAATGCAACAAATGAAAATTATAATTTTTTTTCAGTCATGGGCTTGAACTTAGGGCCTGGATGCTGCCCCTGAGCTTCTTGACTCTACCACTTTGAGCCACAGCACACTTCCAGTTTTCTAGTGGTTAATTGGAATTAAGACTTTCATGAACTTTTCTGTCCAGGCTGGCTTTGAACTGTGATCCGTTGATCTCAGCCTCCTGAATAGGTAAGATTACAGGCACAAGCCACATGTGCCCAGCTCCAACTCTTCTGTTTTTGACAAATATATACACTTGAGGTTGAAGCATGAAGTTCATCCAAAGTTGTGAGCCTCTAGTGCCTCAGTTTATAATCTGAAATCTTATATATCCTATAATATCAAGTATTTAAACAGTGCAATTAGTCTGTTTTTTAATCTCCCTTAAATATATTCTTCTGTGTAATTCTTTATTTCAGAAAAATGGAGTTCTGTCAGTAAGCAGAAATAACTTTGAGATTACAAAGTACAATATAAAAATATAAAAATCCCAGCAGCAGACAATCTTCTATTAAGTTGAACAAATACTCAGGCAGGCATACTCTTTCAGTTATAATGACTTTTCTTTTTTTTCTGTTGCTTGTAATTTATCTAAAAATGTTGGTTTTATTAATTCCTATTTTTTAATTTTTTTCCTGTTTGAAGCCTTTGAGAAGATGTTATGAATAGCAAACAGAGTTATCTTTCTTTAAATGATTTAGCTTTCCCAATCTTCTTAGGGTAGCTTGCCCATTTCTCTCTAGACAAACTATATTTTTAATCTTAGACTGAGTACTTCAAGAATTTATTGAAGAGTTCTGGAGTACTAGATAAGATGTTTTAAAGTACCATCTATTCTCAAGAACTGTTTCTATATCCCAATTTTAAGCCTTGTCACTTGTTTTATTACAAATAAAATACCCTTTCCTATGTTACCATATAACACCGATAATGATTTCTTCCTGTTTGTTGTCTATATCAAGTAGTTTTTATATTGTGCTTTTATTGCCCAGTATTGTAGAAAATAAACAAGTGAATGCAGACAATGTTGCAATGTGTTAGGAAGTATAAAAATCCAATAGTGTTTGCAAAATCTAGAAGAGACTGGAAGTAGCCAATATCCTTTTCTGTTTCTGGGGGAGAGGGGAGATTTCACTGTTATTTAGTTTCAATAAGTATATAAATGACTTCCAGAAAAGTAAGTTTGTATAAAAAGTTAGATTAACATATTTGTTTGCTCATCTCTCTCTCATTATCCTAAATATTTAGCCATTTTCCATTTTATTTTTTCCATTTGAAATGTTTTTGTGTCTATTATGTGATTCTCACAACCATATTATAAAATAGAAAAGTCAAGTGTTAATTAGGGACATGTAATATATCAAGGGCTTGCTCAAAATCATGTAACACAAAGAGTGTGGGTTGTACAAGAAGGCATTTAATAGCAGTCCACAGACAATTATTTTCTTCTACTGATTTTACAGTTTCTTCTTTGGCAAGATAACATTTAACTCATCAAAACTAATCATTAGCTCCTCTGTATAATTACGAGTGAGAGCCTAGGGTTTCTTCTCATTAAAGTCCCTTTAGCCTCATTTCTTGTGGTCATAATACACTATCCTGAGAGATGTTACCTGGTCCTTACTTCAATTCTTTCTGATCTTATCCCTTTGTAGGTAGCTTTTTACATTTTGAGCAGCAGTAATATTTAGAATTCCTTTCCCATGTGTAAAAGAATCTGTCCCCTTAAATGTTTCACTTGAACTGAACACTTTCTCCCCCATCTCAAACTCGGAGATTCTTCTTTCTCAGACCTCTCTTCACTTAACTGTGAACTATGCCCATTCTGGAATTGTCATTTGGCATTTTAAATTTAATCTTTTCTATTATTTTTATGAACTCACAATTTCATTAAAGCTTCAAGGGTTGAGATGATCTTTAGAAGATTTAGCTAGCCCAAGTAGGGGCAGGGAGATCAGGAGCTCTGGAGAAATGGAAGGACTTGGGGCTGAAGCTATAGCTCAGGGGTAGAAATCTTTTCTAGCATATGTGAGGCTCTGTGAGAGAAAAGAGAAAAAGTGTGTAGCCACTAGCATGCACATTTCTGTGTGAATGATAAAGTCAGGCAGATGGGTTCCAACTGATCAAAGTAGACACTGAGGCAGCATTATGGATTCTTGACTAGATGCTGAATGGAATGAATATAAATTTATCAGAACAGTGGCTTGGCAGAGCAGTGTGAGATGGTGAGTCAAAAAGCACAACAGAGAAAAATGGCACTTTATTCTCCAAAAGCTGCCATGAGACGTAGGGTAGCTGGCTCACAGTAATAACCACAGAGGTGACTGGATGGTTTGACAAGATACTGTATGTAATGGGTTGCGATAACTTGTTGCTAAATTGCATAAGACACAGTTGAGAGAATCATGGAGAATCATGGGTTATGGAGAGGAGACATAGGAAGTCAGTTTGAGGGGAAGATGCTAAATTTTCTTTTATTTACATTTGATATAAATAGAAAGAGAAATTATGTCTGTAATTTCGTTGAAATCATGGTTGTGAATGTTCATTGAGGAGAGTGAAAATTTATAGAAAAAAGAGATCAAGAAAATATCCTAGACGTGATAAGGCAGCTGTATTGATTTTAATAACTGCATTGCTTTTTATTACATTTTAATGAATTGTGAGTTTTACTTTATAGTTGGGTTCTGCAATAATTTTAATGCAATAGACAGCCATTCTACAAGATTTTATAAGCAATGAGGAATTACCCAGATCAGGTAAATGGTAATGTAATCTGTTATACTAGAAAACAAAAAGAAACATTTTGAATAACTCTTTATGTCCCAAAGCTTTCTTGCTTTTAAACTCTATTCTTTTTTAATAGATATTTATTATAAAGACACTGTACAAAGGAGTTATAGTTCCATAGATAAGGTAATAAGTACACTTCCTATAGAGCATTATTACTCTCTCCTTTGTTTTTCCCCTACCATCCTTTTCCTCCTACCTCCCCAACTTCTCCCTTCTCCCCACCCTCTCTGAAGCTGTAAAGTTCATTTTCAACACAGTGTCTTGTAGATCTCATTGTTACAATGAGTCAACCTGTATCCTTATTTCAACATTTTGTTATTTCCCTTCCCCTCCCCAACTTAGAAAAATGTATATACAAGATACAGGGCACTGACATCAAATACAGTGAAAACAGGGGTTATGCTATGGGGGAAGAACATACAAAAGAAACAAAAATTCACATAGTACATTATAAGTACATTAAAAACAACAGCAAGAAAGATAAAACCTCTTGTGTCCCTATTTTGGGGTTCATTTCGCTTAGCTTCATCTTATATGGCCACATGTACATAGCTTTTGACTTTTTTTGCTTGTCCTAGACATACACTAGTTATTACAAATAAGGGAAACTATGAGACCTATATTAAACTATTTTCTTTAATTCAGAAATATGAGTGTTTCTCTCTTTTCCATTCATCATAAAATTATGCAGTAGTTAATCTTTTTTTGAAAAAAATACCCACAGAACATATTTAATCATAGTAGAGTTAGGAAATAAAATAAGATGACAGATACTGTTTTACTACAAGGGGGAAGGGAAAGGGAAGATGTATGGTCTCAAAACAGTTAAACCATTTTTAAGTGATGCTTAATAATTCTTCATGTAAGTATCTGAAAACTCCCTGTGGTAATGTTTTTTCTACTCTCTCCTTGTTTCCTTCCTGTTAAAACAACAACTGACTTCTTACAAACAGAATTTCTTTAATGCCAAAGTATGCCTTTGATAAATTGCTGAAATCAATCATGCCACTTAGCATCATTTTGAAGTCTGGTAGGTGTTTTTTACACCAGTTCAAAAAGCAGTCTAGAGTCTGCACTTGGGGGTAGATTTGGGATTGTGCTATGAATTTTTTTACCATGGTTTGCCTCCTGCATCAGCATGGTGATGAGGAAGCAGCTGCACGCAAGCAGTGGTGTGTAAAAAGATGGAAAATCTATGCCCTGGCTTTTTCAGGGAGGCCTCTTTGCTACAGTAGTTTATCCCATTAGGAAACACACACCATGCTGATAGCCTCACATTCAGCTGCTGACCATCCCTGTAGCCCCCAGCTTTCATAAGGAGCATATGATCACTCCAGCTGGCAGGTGACACTCTGGCCAGGCTCCCTAATAACCCAACAAAGGATTTTTGAATAGCAAAGCAGTGGGAAAAGACCTCTGTCTTTATCAGGAAAATTGTAATATGCATGTATTCTGCTTCCAAAGAATTATTGCTTCTTTCTTATTGTATTCTGTGAAAGGACGCCCTTAAAATGCTAAAATGCAGACAATTTGTAACAGCATTAATTCAAAATTGATTCAACAACAACAAAAAAACAAATTCTGGGGAATTTAACTTCATGTTTAAGGCAGGAATACAATTTGCACATAGCTAAAAGTACAATTCATTTTATGTTGGAATTCAATCTGAAAAATACGTCAACCAGGATTTAGGTGGGTTAAACTATGGAAACTTTAGACTTACACAATATTATTAAGCACAGAAGCCTAGTGATGTTTTGGTTACATGTAATTTCACCACATTAAAAACAAACAAAGGCTACAGTAATCACCATTAATCAAGGTCATAAAATACAAGAGAGGTAATTATGGAATATCTTAAGCTTTTAGACTTGGAGGATAGCAGTTATTATTTTCTCTCTTGCTACAAATGGGGAAGTTAAAGAAAAAACTGAAGTGTTTTCCTAATGTAGTCATTAATATTGAAAATGTAAATGATTGATTCATAAGAAATGTATGCATTTCCTTCATAATATTATAGTCTAATATAAAAAAAAATCTCTGATTATAATTTCCAAATTATACCTAGGTAAATGTAAGCACAAGACTTAGGACCACAGATAATTCAATGGAGTAGTGGATTAACACTAAGTCTAAGCTCTTTTAGCATGTGTAAAAATACATCCAGAAAATCATGTCATTTCTGTTTCTCAATGATTGAATTTACTAATACTCTATACTAAATACTGTTAGCTTTATATTTTGTTGATCAATAAAGCCACTATCATTATTCTTGGGACAAATTAGTAAATCAAAGTAAATTTACTATCATGCTGCCACAACAAATAATTCATATATGTGAATATATTGTACTGATGTCTTCCCTGACACCAAACTGTGTTCCCATTAAAATTTTTGGTGAGATTTGTTACTTTAATGAAAACATTTCTCATAATTTTCCATGTGTAGAATACCCTCTTATAAACCACCCATCCACAAACTGTTGCAGCATCTTCAAATTCATGCAAAATGGTCTTAGTGCTTGTCCTCAATTTGTGCTGAACCCCTGCATGTCCCCAAAAAGCAATTTTTGAAATTCATGGATCACATTTTAATTAACCATCCTCGACTGAGAAGTCCAACACTGCAAAGGTAGAAAACTAAATCTAAAAATGTTCCTATTAGTCATGTTTTAATGTTGTAATCAAAGACCTGAGGAAATAGCTTAAAGGATGGAAATATTTTGGCTGACAAATTCAGAGGTTTTGATGTATGAATGAGAAGGAGTTGGCAGTGCAGAGTGGCTACTTTCAGCATCCTGTGAGCAAATGAGGAATGCCTGTATTTGTTGGTTTTGTGTCCCATCCACACCCTCATATATGGGATAGTGATGTACGTTCAGGACACTTCCTCTGTAGTTAATCTCTGGAAGTACCCTCGCAAGCAAACTGAGAAGTGTGTTCTGCTAGTAATCCCAGGTGCTTTTCCATCTAATTAAGTTGACAATTTAGACTTACTTATCACAGTTCCACAAAAGTTTATGGCAGCCACCATCTGGATGTGACTTAGATTGCAATGATTATATTTGCTACACAGATTCTTGGAGTCTGAGATGAGGTCAGTAGAAAGAGGCAGTGAAAATCTAAGGACTGGGATTGCTATGAAATCTTGGCTTGGTTTTACCTCTAGACTCTTGAGTTATTTGGCCAAACACCTGTCTGCTAATATACTGCACTTTATGTGATCTACCCTGCTTCTATGCTTTTCAAGAAGCAGTGTGGTAAAAATTCACTTGCCAACCATAAATAGAGGATGGTCTTTATTTGATAGCGATTAGCAAGGATGAACTCTAGACCATTGGTTCTCAGATGTCATTATTCTTATGCATAACCTGGTGATGTGGTTAAAGTCAAAATTCTGATAAAGCAGTCTCAAGAGATTCTGAGTATCTGCAGTTTAACAAACCAAAATTGAAATAATAATGTTGGGCCACTGCCCAAATTTTGAATAACAGCATCCTAGATTAGACTAAGCCAACAAAAACAATATTCATTACACAGCCCCAGACAGCCACATCAGAATTTAACAATATGCTGAGAAATTATTCTGATGAATTTCTTTTTCTGAAAATAAAACTATTAGTTTTATGTTGTCACCTTAACTTTCAACCATAATTCCTTTTCTCTCTGCCTTGATTCTCTTACTAGGAACACAGACAGAAAAACATTTTTTCATATATTTATATGTATATATATGAAGATGGGGTGGGGAGGAAAGGAGAGAGGAGAAATTAGAGATTACATATGTAAATTTTAAGCAAGCAAGTGGGATTTTCCCACTATCCTTTATTGGTCTCATCATTAAATATATGCATGCTACTTACTCATTTGTAATGGACACATTACAAATGTAGATGTGGATGTAGTCATAAATTATAGAGAATCTGTGTTGCCAGACAGGAAAATTTGCATTTGATCTTCAGCAAATGAGAGATTCTTGGAAGTCTTGATTTAATAACTGAAGGAATGATAGTGACATTTGGGAAAATAAACATGTAGTACTTAGAGAGAAGGTAGTTTACATAGATTTTATGATACTTTAGGAAAATATTTAAATGTGCATTCTTTTTTTAAAAAAAAATTTTTCCAGTCCTGGGGCTTGACTCAAGGCCAGGGCATTGTCCCTGAGCTTCTTTTGCTCAAGGCTAGCACTCTACCACTGAAGCCACAACCCCACTTCTGGTTTTTTTTGTGTGTGTACTGAGGAATCAAACCTAGGGCTTCATGCATGCTAGGCTCTCTACCACTAAGCCACACTCCCAGCCCTAAATTGGCATTCTTTACTGTTTAGTATAACCTTAATTAGCCAACTTGAAATATGAAGTTTACAAACACAAAGTTTGTAATTTATAATATTTAGAAATATCTCTTCTGTAATCTCTGGAGGAAATTTTTCCATACAAATATTAAAGTTTGCAGTTCGTATTTTTCCTTTTTCTTCCAATATGTATCTAGTTCTTATCTCCCTCTGATACATGATGTACTAAGTAACATCTGCTCCGTCTCAAAGCCAAGGTGTTGTTCTAATCAGTCTTAGCCATCTGGCTATGCTGAGCATACATCTAAGTAAAAGAAAGATACCACAGTGACCACAACATCTTCATCAGGACATCCTTGCAAAAGCAACACCTGCTATATTTTTGCCCAGAGTGTGAATGTTCTATGCAAAGTGTAAGGAGCTAAAATGTATTGTTCCACTTATCTCCCTAAAAACTTTTTTTATGTTTAGAATAAAGCAAGGAATGGTAGCTATTTTCTAGCTATATGATTTGGAAGAGACATTTAGATTTGATTTTCCTGCCAATAAAAAGTCACCTCTCAATAAGGCTGAAGGAAAAGTCACATGTATTAAATCAAGATACCTAGATAAAAAGCCTTAAAAACAGAAATAATAATGCACTTAGAAACTTCCTGCAAATGATTACCAAAAAATAGATGATAGACAGAGAGATAAAATGTGTATTCCTGCCTTCCAAAGTATATTTTAGGGTGATATGAGATATTCTAGGAAAAAAGAACTACACACAGCACCTGTTTCTTTGGGAATAATCATATTCTCATACTTCTATGTGTGGATGTTTCTTAATTTTATGTATCTATGTTTCTGTAAAGTTAAGGCAACAATAAAAATATGCTTAAGGAGAACTTTAAATTCATATGAAGAAGAATAAAATGAGTGTGAAAATATTCATATGTGTAAAGATTAGGATACTATCTAACACATGGCAAGCATTTTATTACTTATTATAAATGTTAATATTGTTACAGATTGGTTACCTTGTTTAATCTTAGGCTCTAATGATCCATTCTCTTACTCTACCACCAGAATCTAGGGAAGATGTGAATATCATATTATCTCTTCTAATATTTCCCTGTTACTTCTATCCATAAAAGGTCTAATGCTGGACCTAAATTATTGCTAAGGGCTTTAGTTCCCATCTTATTTACCATCTTATTTTGATTCTTCATCACAAGCTTCCTACATTGAAGTCAAGGAAAAAAATATTTTCCTTACTTACCTAACGTGCTATTTCACCTGATATCTCAATTATTTTCATTTTGAGCAGAAAAATCTACTAACATTGTTTAAAATTCACATAAGTAGTGGTAATCTACTACTTTATGTGACCGATGTCTTCCTTTGTAGAATTACATACTTACAAGCCAGGTGCCGGTGGCTTGTGCCTGTAATCCTGGCTATTCAGGAGGCTGAGATCTGAAGATTGTTGTTCAAAGCCAGTCCCAGCAAGAAAGTCTGTGAGACTTATCTCCAATTAACCACCAGAAAACTGGAAGTGGTGCTGTAGCTCAAGAGGTAGAGTGGTAGCCTTGAGCTGAAGAGCTCAGGGAGAGCACCCAGGCCCAGAGTTCAAACCCCAAGACAGATCAAGAGAGAGAGAGACAGAGACAGAGAGAAAGAGAAAGAAAGAGAGAGAGAGAGAGAGAGAGAGAGAGAATTATATACTTTTAAACTAATTACTATAATCTTGCCTTGGCATTTCTGAATCATACTACAGCTACTTAATATATAATTGTTGAAATGCTGGTGTATTGGAAAGTCATATGCTCTCTCACAGGAACACAATACATAAATTATAAATTATAAATACATAATCATATAAATATTATTTTTGTGTTTTTTCAACTTTCTCACTTGGGGGAAAATTAATATGTATCAAGGAAGTACATTTGTTTTGATCCCATGTAATTATTTACTAAGTTTTCTTAGGATCAGTAGCTCATTTGTTGCATTCATAGAAGGTTTAAAGCCTGGGTTTGTGAAGAGTAGTTGATAGAAAGTGTCAATTACTTTGACACTGTCCTCAGCTGAAGAGGTTGCTGTAACAAAGCGATTTACAACAGTTCAAATGGTAAGAGGTAGGGCAAATGGGACAATAAAGCTCTGCTTCTACAAAAATCTAAGTTCAAATTCCAGCTCACAACTTAGTAGTAATATGATGCTCACCCATTTCCCTCACCTCTAGCATATTGCTTCTCAATAAAATGGAACTAATAATGATACAAATCTAAAGGGATTCCTGAGAGTGGCAAGTTAAATAGTATGAGTTAAGCTATCTTTAGACTTTCCCAAAGATCCTGTTATAAGACTCAGAAAACTCTTAATAAGCCACATTTAGAATCCATCTGTTTAGAAGGCTGTAGAGCAACAACCAGAATATTGTTACCATTATAGTTTCAGAAATCCCTTGTCTAGTGAGAATTTTCCTAGAAATCCATGCAGTGAGACTCAGATGTCCCTGGCTTATAGAGTTTAGCTCACAAAGGGACATATATCTCTTGAAGCAACTCCATAGTGATAGCCTTCTACATTCCCACAGGAGATAAACCTATTTGAAAAGTTACTATACTCATGGAATCTCAAAACTCTGCCTAAACTTTCCCAGGGCAGGTGCCATTTATCCAAAAGGGTCATTTTATCATAAATAATATGACCTAGAAACATAGTTGATATGTTCGATAATTTGCTATAATTGTCTCTACAGCATGAAGTTTTCAAACACAGTAGGATTAAGAAGACTGCATGTGAGCTGTTACAATAAAATGGACTTCTATCTCTCTATGGTTAGTTACCACAGATAAATATAACACCTGAATAATGAGACAGAATTATCAGCTCATTCTCTCATTGGAGCAGATGACACATCTTGGCAAAAGACTGCCTGTGTAAACACACACACTTGGTTATAGAAACAGGTTAAGAATTCAACTAAGAGTCACCAATAGTCCAGTCAACTAGGAAAATTCCTAAAAGTGCATGTTCTGTTAGAAACTGACGTCTATAATGTTGTCTTCTATTTTGCATATATATATTATCATTAGAATCTGTATTACTGTAATCCAATGAAGAAGGCAAGAAAGAATTTGAACATATATATGTTCTTAATGAAATAAATACTTTAGATATATTTAGGTATACATGCATAGGATAGAGCTAAATGATGTAAATTTTCAAGAATGATAGTGTTTTTCAATCAGTATATCCATACATACGGTATTATTAAAATATGAATGAGAAATATTTATGTATTTGAATAAACATTTTATACTTATAAGCCACAAATAAAGTTTCAAAGGATATTAAAGATAATGTTCATATAAGATGATGTTAAGTGAAATGAACCCCAAGATAGGGACACAACTGTTTTTTTTTCTTGATTGCATTGTTTTTAACTCATTTAAAATGTACCATGTGATTTTTTTGGTTTCTATTGTGTGTTCTTCCCCCACGGTATAACCCATTTTCACTGTATTTGATGTCAGTGCCCTGCATCCTGTATATACATTTTTCTAATTTGGGGAGGGGAAGGGAAATAACAAAATGCTTAAATAAGGATACAGGTTGACCTATTGTAACAATGAGATGTACAAGACACTATGTTGAAAATGAACTTTACAACTTGGGGAAGGGGAGAGAAGAGTTAGGGATGTGGGGAGGGAAGGGATGGTAAGGGATTAAACAAAGGAGGAGGTAATAACACTCGATAAGAAATGTACTCATTACCTTACTCATGTAACTGTAATCACTCTGTACACTATTTTTACAATAGAAACATATAAAAAAGATAATGTTAAAGCACCTCTTATATTATTTCTTTTTGTTAACCAGTATTAAAATTAGCCAAACATTGCTATTTAGATCCTTACACAGAATGGAAATTAACATAAGTTCACAGTTTTGGTTTCTCATATTTTTAATTTAAAAAATTTTTATTGCCAAGGTGATGTACAGGGGGGTTACAGTTACACAAGTGAGGTAGTGAGTACATTTGTTACTGATCACATTTTCTAAATTAAACCAGATCTAGATGAGCAAAATAAACAGTACTGTACACTTAGCTTCAGTTGATTTTACTTTATCTCCTTCATTTTCTCATTTTACTATATGTATTGCCAAAGGATCACCATCCCTTTTATTCTCTATTTCCTGACAATGGCTCAACAACTCTTCCCAACAGGAGGTGATACAAATGTAATCCTTGAGTCTGTTAAGGTTTTTTGTTCTTTCGTATTTTTGTTTTTGTGCCACTCTTGGGGCTTGAACTCAGGACCTGGCCACTGTCGCTGAGCTTTTTGCTCAAGCACAGCCTCACTTTCAGCTTTTCGGTGGTTAATTGGAAATAAAGGTCTCCTGAATGTTCCTGCCCAGACTGGCTTTGAACTACAGTCTTTAGATCTCAGCCTCCTAAGCAGCTAGAATTCCAACCATGAGCCAGCAGCACCAGTCTGTTTTCACAGATTGTGTTGGTATCTATTCAGTGAAATTGGAATTATAACACCTAGAAATAAAAATGTTCACGTCCGTTTTATTCTATAGAATGCAAGACAAAATTCATAACTGCCTGAGTGTCTATGGTGAGAATCTCAATGCTCTTTTACAGTTTCTGCCAGCAAGAAAAACTGCCAATAACCTTCCAGTCCTGTGTGATCACCAAAGAGTGCCAGGTGTCAGAGTGGTCGGAATGGAGCCCTTGCTCAACAACATGCCACAATACCGCATCCCCCACGGGCATGCGCGTAAGGACACGGACCATCAGGCAGTTTCCTATTGGGAGTGAAAACGATTGCCCAGAACTCGAGGAAAAAGAGCCCTGTGTGTCGCAAGGAAATGGAGTTGCTCTTTGTGCCACGTGAGTAAATGTAGAAGTGTGCATTGTGTCCAAATGCAAGTCCCCAGCTAACATAAATGAATGTGGGGAAATGGCGAATTGTTTTTCCTTACACATTTTGAACAGAAACATCAAATACCTATTTATAAACTTTATCCTAAAAAACTACTAATTTACAGAGGAAGTACTTCCAAGCATCCATAAATGCTACATTTATAGTAGCAATTCTCAATTTATGAACTTTCTGTCTTAGAGGTTGACAAAGTTCTTGTTACAACCTTTATAACATAAGAAGCCTAATAATACATTAGATTTTGCAGGCCACAGCCATCTGTGGTACAATTGCTCAATATCACCGTTAGAGCTATAAACCTCATGTAAATATGAGTGTGCCGGTGTTCCAAGTATTTACAAAACAGGCAGTAACGGGTTGATCAGTTATTGGCCCACAGTCTGTCAATGCCTACCCAGGAAGGTGATCCACTACAATTTTGTAATGCCTAAAAAAATCAAATTCAATAGAAGGAAATACTACATAAAAATGAGATGATACTTTAATATACCCTTGAGGACAAATGTTGGGCTTATTAGATTTGAGTCTGTTTTCTTCATTTGTTTGTTTGCTATTTTATTACATCACATATTATAAGGCCTGGAGCATAGTCAATGGCCAATAAATGTCTATTGAAGAATGAAAATGAAATAAGAGTTGTTCTGAAATATTTGGCAATATAAGTGTTGTTTTCCTCCTTTAAGAAAACCATTTCCAATAACCATTTTGTAATAGCAGTAAGCCAGCTTAGTATACATATACAGTATTAATAAAGCAACTTAGAGAATCTTAATTTCCTAATAGAAAAGCACCAAATTTATTGGCATTTCTTTGGAAGATTCCATATATAAAAAGAACATGAATACAATTAGAACTTTATGGAATTGTGAAGAAGAAAATTAATGTTATTATTATAGCTAAAAATAACAACAAATATTGATTTATTTTATGAAACCTTCAATTCTGCAGAGCTGGAATCATTTCTTGTATTCCAATATAATATGTGACTGACAACTTGCTGTCCCACTGTCATAGTGATTTGTCTCCAGGCTTGAGAAAAATCACCTGTATTTCCAGCAAGTTCTCTTTTCTATGAGGTTCTCCCATTTTGGCCTTAAACCAGTGTCATTTTCTCTATCATGTCACATATTCAAGCATTAGTAATAAAATAGATAACCAAGTCTTCTCAGTTAAATATAGCACTTTTTAAATATAGCACTTTTCTTAGAATATATCATCTGTTTTCTTAGAATATATAATCTATTTGGTTTGATCTAAATTACAACTGTTTTCTTTTTTTAAGATTATTGTTTTGACTTCTTGACTAAATGACCTACTTTGTTTTACTTCCTTCTATCCCTGCAACCAGGCATCAGTTTTCTGTGTTTCTAAAACTGATCTGAGCCCTGCCTTTCCTTCATAAACAATATCAAGAGGGTTATTCGTTAATAGACAGTTCTACAACTCTAAGAAACCATGAATCCCCCGTTACAAAAATAAAATTAGGAAAAATTTCACCTTTGTTGTTAAGAAACTATATATTTGACAGAGCAAAGTATCCAGATCAAACATGTAAGGGTGGCTAACCTTTTTTGTCCAATTGAGATGAACATTAACACATCCATTTCTACCTATGTTGGCTGCTAATCTGATTACTAGGAAAGCATCTTGGTTAAGTGATACCAAGTGTTACATGAGCTATTTTCTTTGGGCTTTTAGAATATCCTCTTTCCTAGAGGTGGAGAAATGCCATCACCTTCTATCTTCAATGACATCAGGCCATGGTTCCCTGTCTCTCCTTCAAGCATGTGGTAAACTGATGATTCCCCTGGCACCCATCATAATCTTGATTGGAGCTTTAATTGGGAATCACGGATCATCTTTTCCTGTACAGCATTAATTAGAAATGTCAACTCTTTTTCATTAGTTTTCAGTACTTATCAAGGATTCAGAAATGCTAAACTACCAAAAGAAAAAAAAAGAGGAGAAGAGGGATTAAGAAAAAACAATCTTGACAATAGAAAATCCTCTGAATTGCTCTCTTATATTTTTACTTCTAACACATAATTATAATTTTACTCCAATATAAAGAAGCCATTTCCATTCACCTCATTAAAGGTAAAACAAATGCGTGAGTTCCCATCATTTAGAACATTTTCCATTCTCAGATTTCAACTCTCCTGTGTTCATTAGTATCGAGAAAGGGCAAGCTGGGGTTCAGCATAATTGAACATAAAAGTTCATGTTTTAAGCACTGTCCTCTTTTTTTCATAAAATATTTATAAGGGGCTTCCAGTAGTTGCAATTAAAAAAAGATCAATCTAAATTTATCTCCTTTTTGGAAATGGGATGCCACGGACGATAACAAAGTTAGTTGAGAGTGATGTTTCAACCTACTTCCAGCGTATGATGGTGGAGTCTAGAGAAAAACTTCCAAGGTTAATTTTTAGAGTCAACCCTGAGAGGTGTAGAGCAGCATTTCATCTTGCAAACATGGCGAAAACGAATCTTTTCCTGGCTTAGGTATGGCTGGAGAGCTACGGAGTGGACAGACTGCCGTGTGGACCCTTTGCTCAGTCAGCAGGACAGGAGGCGGGGCAACCAGACCTCCCTGTGCGGAGGAGGTGTGCAGACCAGAGAGGTGTACTGTGTGCAAACCAATGAAAATCTCCTCTCCCACCTAAGAACCCATAAGGACAAAGAGGGTAAGCATGGCTCTTTCAAATGTCTCTTTGATGGCAAGCAGGGCATGTGATTGCTCTGGAGGGACATAAAGATCCTGCTTCCTGGCGTTTGCTGCAATCATCAGTAGCTTATGTGACAATTTTAGAGAATTAATAGACTTCCATCTTCTGTCACTTCCGATTTGCGGGCAACTCTCTTTATATTTTTTACTTAAATGCCTTCAGGCATTAAAATATAGCAATAATATTATAAAACTAAAACGAAATTTTGTCCTGTAAGGCATGTATGTGTGTGTGTGTGTGTGTGTGTGTGTGTGTGTGTGTGTGTGTGTAATGCAAGTATTTAAAAAAAAAGTATACCTCCCCCCTTAGTCTGGAAGTAAAATGAGCTTGAAAAAATAAATCTCACATTTTTAAAATGTGATTTAGTGCGAATTTAAGATGAATACAGAATAAAATGTACAGAAAATGGTGCTTTATCCCAAAGGCATATTTTTCTTCCTTTTGAATGTTTGGCAGAGATATTTTAGATCTCGTTATTATTTTTAATTTTCATTTAGGGGGTAAGATGTGATAAGAATGCAAAATGATAACTGAATCCAATAGGGCCCAAATTATATATTAATAAAACTAATATTATTATAAAATTGTTAGATCAAGTTTATAGTGAATTACTATATCATGGATATGAATGCTATAAGTAGTGCTGTAGGTAGTCAACACTGACTTGATCTGAGGGATAGGAGGATTTCCACTACCAATCCCTTCAATTTACATCTACTGATTATCAGCATGATTCTGAAAAGTGTATAAGATGGTAAGGACAGATTCCTAATGATTTCATACAGACAAGCAAATACTTAAAATCCAATTTGAATGTACCACAAGAGTGAGGTTAGATTGGAATCATGGAAACATCCCTTCATGCAGCAGGTAAGCAGTTATCATTTGATAACTTGGGCAGAATGATGATGGATTGGCAACTTACAGTGAATACAACTTACAGTGTAGATGAAGAATACCAGAGAGAGAAAGGCATAACTTTTAAAAAAAGAAACTCATTGCTAGTGAAGATGAACATATTGTTTTTGGACAGTTGTAGATAGAACAAGATAGAACTCCCTAGGAAGTGGTTGGTTGAAATAAGTATAAACACTTTACTGATACGAGCAAGTAAAAGAAAGCCAAAAGAAACTATTCAAGGAAGGAATCTGAACAAGAGTAATCAGAAAAAAAAGAAGAAAAAAAAAGACAAATGAATACTTAAAAAAAAAAAAGAAAGCAAAGCTGGTTCTTCTGTCCCCACAAAATGAAATGACATTAGTGAACAGTAATCCATGGAAGATAATCACTGAAATTTTGTTCTAGCAACTTCCAAACTTTAATTGTTCTCTGTCTACACAGCATGTTAACTCATTTAGGAATCTAGCCTAGGGATGCATTTTACTACTAATGTATCTTGAGGTTGTAAGGCAGCAGCATAAACCATGGAATGTTAGTGCATTAATATTTTCTTGGCCACTTTAATAGCTGCATTTTTAACACTCTTAGGTAGATTTATTATAGCAGTCTTTTCAGAGTAGTATAATTTCATTGCTCGAGGTGGATCAGATTTTAGCTTCTGAATGTCAATTATGTCTTGTAGGTTATTACTTTCAAGAGTTCTTTGAGAATTCTCAATAGCAGCTAGTTTTTTTTAACAATTGTTTTTCAGAGTCTCTTAATTCCTGTCAGTCATTGCAGAGGACCAAAACTAAAAGTCACAGAAAGAAAAGAACACACACACACATACACACACACACACACACACACACACACACACACACACACACACACACACACACACACGTGTGTGTGTGTGTGCGCACGTGTGAGTGCATCATTGTTAAGATGTATCTGTTAAATTAAGCAAATGCCAAAGAAAAGGTCAACAGATAGGGAAATAATTACTTCACCTACAATGAATATTTATAACCTGAGTGTGTAACATGTAATTTAGGAATTTATGTCCTTTTATATCACATACTAAGAATACTAATAAGCTTCTTACAGTTTTGGCAAAAGAGTTAATTCTCCTTAGTAGTTACATCTAGCTCTTCTTCTCACATTAAACGTGAGTTTCCTCTCCGAGATTCCTTCCATTTCCTAATAGGAAACCATCTAATAATAGAAGGTTCAATACCCCAGGTCCCAGGGAGACAGAACAAGTTACAAATACGTGTGAATAGAAAATATTTGGACTGTGGGCCATTGCCTATCTACCTTCAATAAATAGGAAAAAAATAAAACCTCACTTTATAGAGTGATATCCCTCAGATCAAGTCCTTCAATGAGTCCTACTAAGAAAAATTTCAAAATACTTTGTGTGTTACCCACCATAAATGATCTGACCACAGAGCAAGCAATTCATATTGTAATCAGTACAAGAACAAATACCACACTATTCTTCTGAAGATTCACAATAATCTACATATGAGTTATTTTCATGTGGAAGGTGTTGAAAATATCTTAACTCAATATAAACTTTTTGATACAAAAAGAGAAAGCAAGTGGTGTGAAAGTCACATAACTTTCTGGTGTTATTTTGGCAAGTCACATTGCATAAAAAATAATGACCACATTAGTGTGAAGATTTTACTCACCAGTACATGTACTGTTAACTAACCTAGCCAAGAGTATACAGAAAAAAACTCTGTTTGTGAATAGTAGCTTTAGTTACCACTAATCAAAACATATATGATTAAATACTCATAAAGTATTTTAGTATAATATTTATGAGTTTTATGTTCTTTGTGTCAGTTGAATTATATCATTGAATATTGACTAAATTGGGGCTAGCATCTAGAAAATGGGAAAAATGTCTCCACATGCTATTGAAGTGTCTACAAGAACACATGCATGGATGTTGGCTGTAGATAACTCTTGAAATCCTGACACAATATTGAGATGAGTAAAATATCTCTTACATTACATTAGAGGAATGTTTGACAAGTTCTTTATGATAAAAGGTTATAAGGAAAACCCCTGATAATTTCTGTTCAGCCAGCTGGGTCACAAATCCAGTAAGCTTTTGTAAATAATGTTGAACACATAGTATGAAATTTACCCTGATTAGAATATGACTGTGTTGGTCCCCTGTGTAAATCCTAGGAAGGTAATGAAATTACTCTTATTTTTTGTACTCTTTGATATAAATTTATTGTTTGTAGATTTCAAAGTGAAAATAAAGTAGGTTTCACCTATAATGCCTCAAGGAATAGATATAAATTGAAGAAAATAGAGTGGGTGCTAGTGGCTGCTAATTCCTCAGGAGACTAAGATCTGAGAGTCATGAGACAAAGCAAGCCTGGGCAAGAAAATCTGTGAGACTCTTTTCTCCAACTAACTGGCAAAAAAAAGCCAGAAATGGAGCTGTGGCTCAAATGGTAGAGTGTTAGCCTTGAGCAAAGAAAATCTCAAATACAAAGTCCAGGCCCTGAGTTTATACCCCAGGATTGGCACCAAAAAAAGAAAAGAAAATTATTAATTTGGCAAGACATTGTGAAAGTTAGAGTGATTTATAGTATATACATTTAAAGAAGAAACAAGTATTTTTGTGTAGAAAACATATCAAATACTCTACACTGGTATAAGTCAGTGAGATTGGGGTTGATGGGGAAAGAAAACAAGGAGCTTATATAATGATATATGATGTGATATGCCTGTAAAAATATTAAAGCCCTATGGAAAGATAAATGGAAGGAAGAATAATTGAACAGTACAGACAAAATGACCAAGAAGTCATATGTTTTCATGTGCTGTAAAGAAACAAAAAGAGTTACAACATCCCACATGGCATGCAAGTTCATTATGATTGCAGTTCTTATTTACAGTTTAAAAAATTTAATTCACTTTCACCAAAACCTTTTTGTTTTTGTTTTGTTTCGGTTTTATTTGAGTTTTTTGAGAAGGGAAGTACAGAAAGGTTATGCTTACGGTGCTATTTCCCTGTTATTTCAGAAAGTAGCATTCAGAGTGCAATGAAGTCTAGTGCTGCACCTTACCTATCCATCACTTTTGAAATAACAGGTGGGTAAGAGAATATTTTACATGACTTTCCCATCAGAAACATGTATCCGGGAATGATGAGTCTCCTTAGTTCCCTGATGTGATTCTTAACCATCTAAGAAAGGCAGTGTTTTATTTTTACTGTTGGATTACTGGAAATATATCAAAGCCATTCATGAAAACAGTTTTCCGGTGTGACTTTTATTATGCCCTGTGTAGGTAGAAGATACAGAAAAATGTAAGATTTTTCAAATTACTAACCTCCAGAATTTTCAGTAAGCACTATGATGATACAAACGGATGTATAAAGAGTGATTATATTTTTTATTGAGGGAAAGTTACTGTAGGTAGAGACACTTCTTAATTTGTCTAATTTCTGAGTATTCTACCCTGTGCTTAGAGTCTTAATGTGGCAAATGACAAAGGCACTAGAAGAAACTATGGCTGTATTTTGGAAACCTTGTCTGTGATGTAGATGCAGTGAGATAAATAAGCATCATAATATTGCTATAGACTATTTAAACATAGGAAACCTATAAAGGAAGCAAATCCTTCTTGTAAGCCATTACTATAAGTGGGGAGAAGGGCTGTTACCCTCTGAAATCTCTCTGTGTTCAATGGAATACAAAATGAGAGGAGAGATAAAATGCTTCAGCCATTGGGATAAAAGCTAATAAAAAAACTCACTTGCTGGGAATTAGATTAAGGAAGTTAGTGTTGTGACCAGAGGTAAATTAGACATTTTTACTAGACAGAAAGCTTACTTGATAAGATTGTATGAAGTATTCAACCAAAAAGACAATCAAAGAAAAATGTAACAGGGCCACTCAGACATCAGGTAAACATGAAAGTAGTGCTTACATACCTTAAAAGCTTAATAAACAGTTATTATTTGATATGAGTAGATTAGGCAAACCAAGATAATAATCAATATTTGTAAAATAATACGTTTTTAATCCCGTGTGAGAATTATCTCTAAAATGTTTCAAATTCATATCATGCTTTTAAAAATATTCATTTCAGTAAGAGTCCATGTCTTCATTAACCAGTATTTCCTCACATATTAATAAAAAGCTATTTCTACTTCTGACTTTCAGTTATGCTTAGATTATATTGTAAGTGAAGATTAATGAATCTTGACCAATTAGCCACTTATTTGGATACGCCCATTGTCTCTTTCCTAATTAAACTAGATAACTTTTTTATCTTAATTTTATTGTGATGTACAGAGGGGTTATAGTTACATAAGTAAGGTAGTGAGTACATTTCTTGTTGAATTTGTTTTTCCCTCACTCATTTTTCTCCCACTTTTCCTCCCCTCCAACCCCTACCAAGTTTGTACAAATCTTTTCCAACATATTGTCTTGTGTATATCACTGTTACATTGGTTCCCCTTTTGTCCTTTGTCTCACCATTTTGTTGTTCCCCTTCCCTTCCCTGATTCAGATAAGCATATATACAATATCCAGGGTACCAAAATCAAATAGAGTGACAACAGAGGATAAATGAAAAAAGAAATCACATACTACATTAAAAACAATAAAAACAAAGAAAAATTCTTGTGTCCATGTCTTGGAGTTCATTGCCCTTTAGCCTCATCTTACCTGGTCATACGTACATAGCTATTTTCCTAGATGTATACTAATTATTACAAATAATGGGACCTATGTTTCTTTGGATTCAGCTTACTTCACAACTATGTTCATCACAGCGTTATTTACGATTGCTAAGATATGCAACCAACTCAGGTGCCTTTTGGTAGATGAATGGATAAATAATATATATATATATATATATATATATATATATGAATTCTATGTTTCCATCAGAAAGAATGGCATTGCCCCATTTGTAAGGAAATAGTAGATAAACTTAGAAGTCCTGATTTTTCATATTAAGGATACATTTGAAAGAACCACAGCCAAATTCATGAAATCTAATTTTAATTTCTAATTGGCTTTATATTCTTATCACAGTAGTTAACCTTTGTTTTCTGGGACACACATACTTATAAATGACCCTTCTTTTCCATTTTCATCAATATGACAGAGTAAATAACCTGGAAATCATCCTTGAGAAACACTTAGACATGTGGGATACAAGGTTATTTAAAGGCTTTTAAGAGCAGACTTGGTGTCTTGATTAAGTGTTTCCCAGAACAATGAGCAAGGTTGGACTGATGTATCTGTGGTTGCCCTGGGGCTGGATGGTACAGGAGGTGGATTACACATTATGGAGACTTAGGAACAGTGAATCTAATCAGGGGCATGACACAGAACCTTTAGCCAGAGAAACAAAGTACAAGCAGAAGGGCTGTATTACTGCACCAAGCTAAAAGGGTTATTAGTGTCAAGTGAATAGAAAGGTTCAGCTTTTGAACCTTTTTAGGCGATGACAGTAAAGCAGATCAGCCTCAATCTCCTCTCAAGAAAAATAAGCCTCTGGAAGAATTATAATTATGGGCCTGTTCTCACGCTAATTTCCCATTAATGTTTCCTTCTGCATATCCAAAGAACAAAGCAATGAGAAGTTAATATAAGAAGTGTATCAGGCCAATGTTACTGCCTGAAATAAACAAAATCAGCCCTACCAAGAGGACTGAAGGTGCAGGAATTCTATTTAACTGTACCATCCCAAATTGTATCCCAAAATAAGCAAGAAAAGTATGCCATCCTAAACAAGATTGAAAATGCCTCATAAACACTAAGACTGGGCACAACAGTTACTGTTGTAGAAAAGTAGATGCCAAAGAGGGCATATAGTAAAATATATTAAAGATGTAAAAGAAAAAAATTAAACATGAAAAACGAGTCCCAAAGAGACCAGATTTAAAAAGAAAAGATAGAAGTTCAAGAATTGAAAATACATGTTGAAGATTTTCTTAAATGTGTACAGGTATATTAAACTAAATAATTACTGCTAACCTTAAATCAAGAAATTATTCAATGAGAATAGAAGTTGAAAATAAAAATTAAAGTAGGTATACACTTAAGAAAAGTCATAACAAAATATTTTATTTAATATATCTAAATATAATCTGGTGAGATTTCAGTTCACCAACCACAAGGTTTATGCAATTTGCCTTGTGAAGGTTAAAATGTGTTTGTGACTTTAACTAAGTATCACTATTCCACAATATGTAAAAAAGTATGTAAAAACTCATGTAATCACCTAATCTCAATTAAAAATAAATAAATAAATAAAATAAAAATTAAGATACAGGCTCAAGAAAAGCAATAATAAAAATTTTATTTAATATGTCTAAATATAATCTGGTGACATTTCAGTTAGTCAACTACAAGGTATGTGCAATGTAGTAGAGAGAAAAATAGTTACAATATAATCAACAAACAGTGGAATCATCAACACCTCCAAAAAAATTACATGATAAGCTAAAGAATACCCTTATATTTTATTAGTAAAAATAATATTTTAATTTAATTATAATGTATAGCTATATGTTAGTTATATTATATTTTATATGTTACAAAATGCTATATATTATATAATCATATATTATATCACATAATTATTAGTAAGTAATATATAATATATACTCTATTTCAACAAAGGAAATGAAACACACTGGGTAAAATTCCATTTGTTTGATAAAGTGCTAAATAGGAGAAAAATTATTTTTTACTTAATTTTTTTTACTCTAATGCTAAACGGAGGAAACTTGGAATGAGAATTTAAAATGTCAGTGTCAAAGGTTATTACTGACGATCATTTTATTTTAATGATGAGCAACATTTGTGAGACTAGCTAACTGTATTACAAATGTTGACAGTGATTCGATAAATGGTGTAGATTATTCATTATGTGTAATCAGTACTGGCAAGTGCCAGTCCCAACCAGAAAATTCCAGGGCAACAGATGAAGAGATACCTATGCAGTGATATATTCAGAATATTGTTTATTAAATTATTAATGTTCTAGTTACCACCCTGGGGTGAGAAATTACTTTAACCAACAAATATGGTTACGTTCCTAATATCTCTCTCCAACTCTACTCTATACAGTCATTAGCCCAGGACAAACTTAAGGGGTTTACAGAAAAATGGACAAATGACAAAAATAATCAGGAAGCACTTAAGCAATTTTGATAAGGGATCCAGAAATTTTCTCGCTAAGGTATGTACAGACAGGAAGACTAGGTCTTTTGACAGGAATACTGCAAAAGATTAAATACTCATAATCCTCTGTCTTGACTTAGACATAAAATAAACGATCAGACAGAGTTTTCTGCTTGTATCATCTGTACTTCTGCAGCACACTGTCAAATCTGCAGCCAATCATGCTATCCACAGAGCTCTAGGCTGCCCACAGGCAAGTATACAATAGAGTAAGAATCACATTCTACTTCCCGATCAATAATGTCATGTTCATATGTCAAGCACAGTTGAAATTTTTATTTTATAAAGGAAATAACATAAGATTAACTCAAATTATACACACATAAAATGTCAGAACTACCTAGAAGAATGAATGGTTAGGGCAATTAAATGGCACTTGATTGAAATTTCTCTCAAAAAATCATAAATGCTAGAAATTTTCTGCAGGATGCTATTTACAAACTTCATGTTGTTACCAAATTGATGTTGCTCGATGATGCATAAAAGTGACTGCATACGTCTAAAATCAAAGGATAGAGGCAATTTATTTTTAATATTTTTGGTTTATTATAAAGGTGATGACCAGGAGGTTACAGTTACATGAGTAAGTAGTGAGTATGCTCTTTTTAAACACTGTTACTCTCTTTCTCATTTTCTTCCACTTATCACTCCCCACTCCCCTGCCCCCAGAGTTGTAAAGTTCATTTCCAGCTTAGTGTTCCATAAAGCATCTTTAACTACCCCATTCACTAGGTAAATTATTCATCTTGAAAGCCTAAATCCTCAAAATGTAATCCAGGAATCACCTGGATGCCTTAAGGAAGTGCAAGAAGACAAACCATTGGTGTTATCATGCTGTTGATCTAGAATGGGAAAAAGAATCAGTCTTATTTGTGTCTTGACTGACTGTAACCAAGAGGTGATTTTACCATAAAGTTAAAGAGAGTCCTTTGAAAGCCTGTTTCACTAGCTATCTGAGGGTCTGAGACTGAGGGGAAAGAGCCCAGGAGTCTGGGCTCCAAAGCTTTTGCAATTTTTATTGAATCCTAGTTATTTAAAGAGGAAATAACAACAACAAAAAAAAAAGACTACAAAATTCTTAACACAAACCAAACGAGCCTGTGACAGAAAGTGCCCCGAACTTTAAACCTCATAGGCTTCTCAATAAATCTTCCCCAAACTGTGACAAGTCCTGGTTCTTGGCCTCTCATAGGCCAAAGAAAATCACCATTTTAAGATGAGAACCAGAAACACAGGTCTGTTTGCTGTTAGACAAAAGATTTGGAAGGAAAAAAGAGAATTGGAAAAAACCACCATATGTTTTAGATGTAGACTTCCAGTCCTTGTATTGGTTTTTATTTATACTCATGGAGCCCTGCTTTAGATCACTGAGCTGCCAATTTCTAGAAACCCACCTTGCCCTGCTAATATTTATGCTGGGGAATTATTTCATCTTACCTCATCCCTGTAACCCAAGATAGAAAGAGGCCATAGCTGTTAGTACAGGACCTTCCATTAATGAAAGAAAGACAAGATAATATTTCGCCTAACCTAACACTATCAAGTGATGCTAGTGTATGTGCTTTTTGTAACCCTTAAGCACTTATTTCATCGAGTCAGTTGTAGATGAGTGATAGCACCAAAAGGAATTTTGAAACTAGCACTCAGGGATCCGCACTGGTGAATGAATAGCATTTTTTCCAAAGGCATACTCCTGCTATCTAAGGATGTAAAAGAAATGGTTTGTGGCTGAGGCTGGCTGTTCTCTGCCTTGCTGATGATTGCTCAATAGGGAGTAGCTTACTCTCTCCAGTGTTAACAGAGAAGTACAAACTACATTGTGAAACTCATTAATATTTATTCCTTCTAAAAGCAATGGGCAATAAAAAGGGAAATAAACCAAGGAGAATAGCAATGGGAAAAGGAAGCCATGACAACAGATTTATCTTGAGAAGGTTTTACCTTTTATTGCACAGAAAAAAAAAATACATTCCAAATGCAAAGATCTACATGATAATTTAATAGACTATATCCTACTAAAATACTATTATTAAGAGTACTGATTTAAGGAAAAGTTATATGTGGAAAGCAACCCAAGAATTCCACATGTTAATTTAGATACTTGAAATTATATGCATTTGACATATCTTTTTGCAGTTTTACTGATTTTGTACTCAGCACAGAGACATGGCTGAGGGTCAGCTATTGCTACAGTAGAGACCAATACCATCTCTGTTCAATTGCTCCTTCTGCTCCTCCATTTATTTTTTGCACTGTCTTCAACCAATATCCCAAGTATGCAAGCATCTCTTCCCACTTTAAGTAATTGCAAGACATTTGTTTTTTTCTGGTCATAGAGATAGAACTCAAGGCCTAAGCACTGTCCCTGAGCTCTTTTGTTCAAGGCTCTGAGCCACTCTGATCCACAGTACCACTTCCTGTCTCACGCACTTTCCTGCCTGATCTCGCTTTGAACCATGACCCTCAGACCCGAGTAGATAGAATCATAGGCCTGACAGCAAGATCTTTAAACATCCTTTTTTCCTACAAAGTCACCAGGCTACTTGTGGTATTATAAAATTTGCCACTGGATTGCATGTGATTCTGTTGTTCTACAATTATTCCTGAAAATGTCAACTTCTCAAGATTTTAAACTTCCAACAAAGGATATGTTGGTTTTCTTTCCCTCATTACCTCTTTTAAAAAATTATTATTACAACTCATCGTTTTTGAGAGAAGTTTGAGTAGACTTTGTTGATTGTGTCAACTGGAAATATATTTAAGAAAGACAGAGAAATCCCTTGGAGAAAGGACGTTGACATCCTGAATTTATAAATTATACTATTTTGCCAGGCACCCATGGCTCATGCCTGTAATCCGAGCTACTTGGAGGCTGAGATCTGAGGATCGCAGTTCAAAGCCAGCCCGGGCAGGAAAACCTGTGAGACTCTTATCTCAATTAACCACCAGAAAACCAGAATTGGTGCTATGGCTCAAGTTGTAGAGGGCTTGCCTTGAGCTGAAGAGCTCAAGGACAGCGCCCAGGCCCAGAGTTAAAGCCCCATGACTGACTACTACTACTACTACTACTACTAATAATAATAATAATTAATAGTATTTCTTTCTTAATTAACCTGTCTGCTCCGCCAACTTTATTATTTTCCTCCTTAGCTTTTCATTCCTCTGTAAAGGCTAAATAGGAACACATCTGTAGGGCTTAGCATAAGGTTTTGTGCTTATTATATTCCAGATGAATCTTAATTATTTTTGTATATGTGTTTGCTTCTCCATTTAAATTGAAATAAAGAGAGGAATTTTTAAGCAAGAGTTTCACTCCATATCTTTTTCAGGAAAAGCAAGTCATAATTGCATATTAACCTTACAAGTTAAGAAACAATGGATTATGTGCAATGCATAGGATTTTATGCCATAAAATCCTGATGTAAGGTTACTTATTATATGAAATCACTGTTACTCCTTTCTTAGGAAAAGTAGATCTTTTATCAAGCTTTCTTGGTATTATTCTAAAATAAAGAGAAATATGATTCATTTTCCTTTGGTGCATATAGGAGACAAAATAATTACAACTTCCCTTTTTCTGTGACTCAGAATTTTGTTTAAGCAGTATCACATTTCTAAAGGATTCTGAAAGCAATGCATATAATGACCTTAGGGTTATTTATTTACTCTGATTTTTTTCTTTTTTACCACTGAATAACTCACAGGATCCCTGGAGATCTGAAATGCTTCTTGATTAGGCAATGCCATGGCTGGAGCCCCGACCACATACTGCTAATCACATAAGAATAATAGTGAATAGATACAGAAAAAGTAAGAATTAAAGAATTATTTAACATGTTCTGTAGAAAGCCTGGGATCAATAAATTCCTACTCCATTAGGAATTTCATAATAAAATTTCAAAATAAAATGTTATGCTTTTTGCTAGTTAATATGATTAATTTCTTATTTGATTTCTAAAAATCTATGGCAGGAAAATTACTTGCAATAAAAGTAACTAACTTTCGTGGTAGACCATGTTTTCTCATTAATATATGAATAAATGGATAATTAAAGAATAATTTTTCCAGTCACTGTGAATAGAAAAAGTGGCAAGGTAGGGACTCAAAGCCAGAGCTTTCATGTAACTCAAGTTCTATCTAGAAAGCGTTCATGGTCCTTGGAGTATACTTCAGTATAAAGATGCTAGGGATACTAGCTGTCCACACTTGATCAAAGTAGTCAGAAATACATCATATTAGCTGATACTATCTGTGTTTCAGAAATGAACAAAGAGAGTATAAAAAAAAACTCTGCTTCTTTTTTTGTTTATTATTGTGAAAATACCATACAGAGAGGTTACAATTACATGAGCAAGGTAATGAGTACATTCCTTTTTTTCCCTTTTTTTTATTGTGAAAATACTGTACAGAGGGGTTAAATTACATGAGCAAGATAATGAGTACATTTCTTATCAAGCATTGTTGCCTCCTCCTTTGTTTCCCCTTAATATCCCTTCCGATCTCCCCCTCCCCCCTCACCCCTCACCACCACCCCCCAGCCCCATGCCAAAGTTGTAAAGATATGGACTCAAACGTTTTATTTTTTATTGCTATTGTTTCTAACATATTTATAAGATATTTCTTTGTTGCTTTGTATGCCCCCCTCCACCGTATAACCCCTGTTTTCACTGTATTTGATGTTGGTATAATTTGTGGAGGGGAAGGGAACAAACAGTTGTTTAAATAGGGATACAGGTGGACCCATTGCAACAATGAGAAAACTGTTTCTTATAGCCAAAAATTTACGGAAACTAGGCATCATATAACCCCCTTATAAAGCATTTTATAAGGTTTTGTCCAGGGTTGTCTGAACCAGTATTGTTGGACCATGTGAAATTACCATCTTTTAGGACAATTACTGTCAATGAGTAGTAATCTCATGATTCAACTGAAAAAGGTATTCTATCAGGTCATCTGATTTGATCTACTTGTCATTCCAGACTTTGCACTATCAGAATCATGCCTATGGCTACCAGCTCTGAATTGTAGTTCTTGTTTCCAGTTGAACAATATGTGTTTTCCTACATGAAACATTAGACAGGGCAATGATTGTATTCTGTAAAATTATGTACATTTTCCCATCATAGATATTCTTCATGTGAAAATAATCCATACTAATGGTTTAAAGCTGCAATATGCACAGAGACAAATCTGCCTTTAGTGATGTGATTTTTTAGTACTTAGTATTGCTCAATTTGTTCCATGTAAATATGTAAAGGAATCAAAATAATACTATTTTATGGTTAAATGGATGAGAAATAGGCTGATAGAGGTTATCAAACCAATAATAAATATAGTAATAATAATATACAAAGACATGTCATAAGAACCTATCAATTTATTGAAGTAGGTCCATATTCTAGCTCAAAGTTTATGATAGCCAATGTGACAAGGAACATTGTATTAACTATGCCATTCTTTGTGACTACAAGACAATAGGAACTATTTGTGAAGGAGAAGCACAAGAATTTATGGTACTCGGGCCAGAAAAAAAATTACCTATGGACCTTTATAAAAAGGATAAAATACTGACTCACTTGTGGAAATAGTAACAATGAGAAGAAAGATAACAGGCTCATGTAAGGCACTGTTGTAGATGTTTTACATTCATTTACCTATTAGACAATTGCCTTCATAGACAAGGCAATGAAGTAAGCAGTAGTGGTAGTAGTAGTAGTAGTAGTAGTAGTAGTTGTAGTAGTAGTCATTCCATCATATTGAATTAAAAAGGATCTAATTTTCTGAACAAACACAGTTAATACAAGTTATATCTAGAATTGTAAATCAAAGAAGTGTGGCTCTTGAACTAATTATTATAACCCTGGTGCCATGGAGTGCTGGATTAGTGACTGCAAGCCAGTTTGATGTTAGAGAAAGCTATTGTCTTTTAAAGTGATTGTGGGTTAAAATATGTGCCTTTCTTTTAACTAGCAGTTTATTATGACATCAATACTCTTAAGGTTACTACTATATGATGATAATAAAACTATATATATGATAATGCTCATTTTCTATGGCAGGAAGATATTGATTAATTGACTCATTTATTGAATCAGGATTGCTAAGGGTTTTCTGTTTGGTACATAATCTTTTAAATGCTCAAAGGGAGAAATTAACAGCACAAACACAAATCTCAAAATTAATATTTAATGAAAATATTAAAAATTTGTGAGCAAATAAATAAGAAAATATTAGAACTATGCAGAGTATTAAAATAAGGGGCATGAAATAAAAATGAAAGGATGATGAGATTATTTTTATCATTAACTTGTGTTTGGATTACAAAATTTATATCACATTCTGATAAACTCAAATTGATCTCACTACATGACACCTCTCTCTATTCATTCTATTCAGTATTCTTGCTCCTGACACTTGTTCTTATAATAGCAGAACAAATAAACATTCCACACTAACATAAGTACATTTGTCTGAATAGTGAAAAATCCATGGTCTACTAAATAGCTGTTAAATATTAAACTCTCTAAAGCTCTTAGAAAAAAGAACACTAACATAATAGACAATACATGTTAGATGTTTAGTAAATATTATCAAAGAAATAAATATATTCACAAATTATTAATAAATATGATTACCAATTAATCTTGACTATCACGGTGTCTCTGATAGAGATAAAAGACCTAAAGCATACATATTCAGAAATAAAATAAAAAGTCTGACAAGTAAACATTTAAAATCCCGAGAAAAGCAAATATGTTATTCCAGCCAAAATAATATAACTGGAGACTCCTACTAAGTATAGCATTATAATTTCACAAAAATATAGAAAGTGAGTATTTTATTAAAACTATAAGCAGCAACACATTGTAATTATAATCCTGAGCTAACTGTCATAGCTACTTCTGTCTGCCACTGAGGGTTCTTTCTTGCTCTAGAGACAGGAAGCAAAGTGTTTGGTCCTATTGAGTCTAAGAAATCAAGAATGTAAATTGTGGGTGCTGAAGAAGCTAGAAATTTCAAAACAGAGGACAAAGAAGTGGGATCTTCTCAGGAAGAAGAGTAGTATCTAAGAGTCTATGGGCCAGAACTAGCCATACAGGGGCCTGGGGAGGTTCTGTGAGGCCTTCCAAAGATCCCATGCTTCAAGGTTGAGATGATCTGAAAGGCATTGATACTAGGAAGTGTTAGAGTCCCAGCTCAGCAACTGTGCATACCTCAGGTGCCTGAAAGACTATGGCTTAATGCCTTGCTGTCATCACCAAATTCAAATATGAAAGAAGCTAGTCAAAAAGAAACTAAAATAAAACCTGCCAGTAGGATCTTCCAATCCTAGCTACTCAGAAGACAGAGATCTTAGGACTGTGTTTTGAAGTCAGCCCAGACAGGAAAGTCTAGTAGACTCTTATCTCTACTTAACTAAAGGAAAGTAGAGTTGTGGCTCAAATGGTAAAGTGCTAGACTTAAGCAAAAAGCTAACATAGCCCTATTACTGAAAATCAAACAAACAAATAAAACTTACCATGCGATGTTATCAATATGTGCCAAAAAGTAGAAAAATAGACCTATTATTAAGAAAAATGGTAAAAATACACTCTGAAATTATCAAAATAGTATAATCAACACACAGGAAAGGACTTAAAGAAAAATATACTAGAAAGTGGCTAGATGGGAGCATGAGGATAAAATTGATTTTGAAAACTAGAAATTAAAGAATGTACCTACTTCCCAATACAAAAGTCAGTGGACGAGCTTCACAGTTAGAGACTGCAAAGGAAAGGCTAAGTGGTTTTGAAGACAAATCAATAGAAATTATCTGAGTCAAGGCAGAGTATTGAGCTTGAAAATGTATCAGTAGAAATGATTAGATCTGGAAAACACAAAAACACAAAGAGGTCAAAAACAAAATCAAAAAGATTGTAGAAGTTGCAAAATTGTTATTTTACAATAGTCAACTCTCTCTCTATATTAATGATATTCCAGAGAGATCATGATCTGACAAAGATTCTTCTGGGGGCTCCTCTAATCTATTGGGTGTCAGCTGGTCAGCCATAAGTCCCGACAAATTAATGTGGCCATTCAACTTCAGTACAGCTGAGTCTATTTGAAAATATTCCCCTGACCAGACAAAGGAGACAAACAAGTCCACCACCCAGAGGGTCCTGTGAGGATCCTACAAAGGATAAGCACAGAAAGAAAGAGCTTAATAACTAAGCTAAATACAGAGGATAATGTACCTCTAACTTTGGATCTACCTATAATTATCTTCTCAACTATTCTTTTTACATTCTATGCTACCTGGCTCCTCACCCGTGTAAAACCACACAAATCCCAACTCATTTCTTCCCACAGCCTCTATGACTCAAGTTGCAATGCAGACATATTTTTTCTACTACAATTAACAGTTGTGTGTCAAACTTAATGGGTTTTAAAACATGTAGAATTTTATGTAAGCATTGAATAACATGAAATATTAAAAAGTACAGCCATTCTCTTCTTTATATGGTATATGAAGCCATCTACAAATGCTCTATGGAGAAATAGAAGATTTACAAGCACAAGGGAAAACCCTACTCCACCACACACATTGATGTAGGTGTTCTAAATTTCACTGTCTAGTGTAAGGGGAAAATCTGAAATACATGAAAGTAGTAAAGTTGAGAAGAATGTAAATAGAAGAAATTGGGAGGAAAGTTGATAAATTTAACAAGGTTTTGAATCTGATGATAAATAATAGAAATCAACAACCAAAGTCTAAAATGTATGAAAAGGAAAAATAATGAAGTCAGAGGAACAGAGATAGAGACAGAGAGAGGGAGAGGGCAAGGGAGAGAGAAAATATAAATCTGGAGTGAGCTGGCTAAACATAATATTCTATGCATATCCTAAGAAAACTGAGGAGAGGTGTAGCGTATGGAGGGAAGGGGAGAATGATGAAATGGATGATACTGTTCAAAATAATTGTATTTATAATCTGATATGTTGATGGTATTAACACTTTGTACAACTACTTAAAGATAATTTTAAAAGTATAAAAGATCTTTTAAGTATTTTAACAGTAAAAAAACACATGTAAGTAATTTGAAACTTGAGATAATACATTCTAAATAGAGCTGCGGTTTGCAATCTGGTCTGTTCATTTGGATCATTTGGGAAGCTCTTAAAAATCTTAAAGCTTAGGACTTACTGTCAACCATTAAACTAAATGGCATGTATAAGTAATTTTTTAAACCTCTGTAGCTGATTCCAATGTACTCCGAGGTAGAAAATCACTGTTCTACAGGATATGAAAATCAGGGGTGCAGAGAACAGTGAAATTTCTTCCTGGAGTTTATGAACTCTCAGGCCTGAAAGGATTATTAGCTTTTACTTCACAGGTAGTACTGGAGAGACTTAAAAAAATTTCTTTGATGAACATTGATGCAAAACTTCTCAACAAAATTTTGGCCAGTCAACTTCAACAATTCATCAAAAAAATCATACAGTACAATCAAACAGGATTCATTTCAGGGATACAAAGCTGGTTCAATATATGCAAATCAATTGATACAATTCATCACATCAACAAGAGCAAGGATAAGAACCACATGGTTATCTCAATAGATGCAGAGAAAGCATTTGACAAGATCCAACACCTCTGTATGATGAAGGATCTGGAAAAACTAGGAATCCATAGATCATTCCTCAATACAATAAAGGCTGTATATGACAAACCTACAGCCAACATTATACTTAATGGTGAAAAACTAAAGTCATTTCCTCAAAACTCAGGAACGAGACAAGAATGTCCACTCTCTCCACTTCTCTTCAATTTAGTATTAGAATACCTAGCTACAGCAGTAAGCCAAGATGTAAACATAAAGGAGATCCAAATAGGGAAAGATGAAGAAAAACTCTCCCTCTTTGCAAATGACATGATCTTGGATTTAAAGAATCCCATGGACTCCACTCTCAAATTGCTCAAGCTGATTTGAAACTTTGGCAAAGTAGCAGGGTATGAAATTCACCCTCAAGGGCTGGGAAGGTGGCTCAGTGGTAGAGCGCTTGCCTTGCATGCATGAGGCCCTGGATTCAATTCCTCAGCACCACATAAACAAAAAGCCAGAAGTGGTGCCATGGATCAAGTGGTAGAGCACTAGCCTTGAGCAGAAGAGCTGAGCGATAGCACCCAGGACCAGAGTTCAGGCCCCACGACCGGACCCCCAAAAAATAATTGACCCTCAAAAATCAATGGCTTTTCTGTAAGCCAACAATGAGAAGAGCATGGCTGAAATCAGAAAAGTAACTCCCTTTGTAATAGCACCACAAAAAATAAAATACCTAGGAGTTAACTAAAGAAGTGAAGGACCTCTATGATGAAAACTTTAAAAACCTGTAAAAGGAAATCAAAGCAGAACTTAGGAAGTGTAAAAACCTCCCATGCTCTTGGAAGGATCAACATCTTGAAAATGGCAATACAAATTCAGTGTGATACCTACCAATATTCCAACCTCATTCTTCAAGGAAACAGAAGAAGCAATCCAATAATTCATGTTGAAAGATCCCAAATAGCAAAAACAATCCTTAACAGAAATAATAGCGCTGAAGGAATATCAATACCCAATTTCAACTCTACTACAAAGCCAGAGTAATCAAAACAGCTTGGTACTGGCACAAGAACAGACCTGAGGACCAATGGAATAGAATTGAAAACCTAGAAATGAGCCCACAGACCTATAGCCACCCAATCTTCAAAAAGGGAGCAAAAGAGTAGAATGGAAGAAAGGCAGCCTCTTCAGTAAATGATGCTGTCAAAATTGGTTATTCACCTGTAGAAAACTAAATCTAGATCCTTATCTATCACCCTGCACCAGAATCAACTCCAAATGGATCAAAGACCTCGGAGTCAAAGCAGAACCCTGAAAACATTACAGGAAGAAATAGGAGAAACTCTGGGTCTCCTTAGCACAAGCTGAAATTTTCTTAATAGACATGCAGAAACGCAAAAAATCAAAGAAAGTTTGGACAAATGGAATTGCATGAAGCTGCAGAGCTTCTGCATGGCAAAGGACATAGCTAGCAAGATCAATAAAAAGCCCATGGGTTGGGAAAAGAGCTTCACTAGCCATACAATAAATAGGGTCTCATATCTAAAATATACTTGGAACTCAAAAAATTAAATCCCCCAACAACAAATCCTCAAAGAAACAATTGCCCGATAAATAAGTGGGCCAAAGACTTAAAGAGAAACTTCTCTGAAGAAGAAATAAGAATGGCCAATAGACATATAAAGAAATGCTCAACCTCTCTAGCCATAAAAGAAATGCAAATCAAAACAACATTGAAATTCCACCTTATCCCAGTTAGAACAGCTATTATCAAGAACTCTAATAACAACAGATGCTGGAGGGGATGTGGCCAAAAGGGAACCCTACTGCATTGTTGGTGGGAGTGTAAACTTATTCAACCACTTTGGAAAGTAGTATGGAGGTTCCTCAAAGGACTCCACATAGAGCCCCCTTATGACCCAGCAATCCCACTTTTGGACATTTACCCAAATGAAAACAAACAAGATCATACTAAAGCTACCAGCATATCTATGTTTATTGCAGCATTGTTTACCATAGCTAAGCTATGGAACCAACCTAGATGCCCCTCAGTAGACGAATGGATCAAGAAAATGTGGTATATATATATACAATGGAATTCTAAGCCTCCATCAGAAAAAAATGACATTGCCCCATTTGTTAGGAAATGGAAAGACTTGGAAAAAAATTATATTAAGTGAAGTAAGTCACGCCCAAAGAAACATAGGTCCCATGGTTTCCCTTATTTTCCATAAGTAGTATATGTCTGGGACAAGCAGAAAAGGTCAAAAGCTATGTACATATGACTATATAAAATGATGTCAAGTGAAATGAGCCCCAAGATAGGGACACAAGTGTTTTGTTTTTCTTTCTTGCTATTGTTTCTAACGTACTTATAAGGCACCGGATGATTTTTTTGATTCTTTGTATGTTCCTTCCCCTCCCCCCCCATAGCCCCTGTTTTCATTGTATTTGATGTAGGTGACCTGCATCTTGTATATACACTTCTCTAATCTGGGGAGGGGAAGGGAAATAACAAAATGCTGAAACAAGGATACAGGTTGACCCATTGTAACAATGAGATGTACAAGACACTATGTTAAAAAACGAACTTTACAATTTAGGTGGGGAGGCAGGGACAAGTGTAGTTGTGTTGGTGGGAGGGAAAGGGAAGGGATGGTAGGTGGAAAAACAAAAGAGGCAACAATGCTTGATAGGAAATGCACTCATTCCCTTGCTCATGTAACTGTAACCTCTCTGTACAGTATTTTTACAATAAAAAAAAGTATTCAAAATTAATGAAGAGCTCGCCCTTAGGAATGAACACAAGTGACTGGGGAAGTCACTCAGTCCTCACTCAGTCAGTCCTCACTCCTTTTCATCTGAAGGTTGTTTTTTTAAATCTCCTTTTGCCTGAGATTTAAAGGTTTTCTTTATCAGCATGTAGAAGCAAGGTAGAGAGATCATCAATATCAAACCATGCAGATTTGAGATCTGCAATGGCAGCAACCTCCCAGTGAAAATGGCAATGTGAGATTAGAAGAGTCCAGGAACCTATTACTTATAGAAACATTGCCATGAAAGGTTCTTACCGGCAAAGTCAATGAAAAGCAGTTCATTTTGTTTTGGTTTGACTTTTTTTTAATGTTTCTTTACTGTAAAAATACTGTACAGAGGGGTTACAGTTACATGAGCAATGTGATGAAACATTTCTATGGAGCATTGTTGCCTCCTCCTTTGTTTTTCCCCTACCATCCCTTCCCTCCCACCTCCACAACTACCCCCCCCTTGCACCCTCCCCACCCCCACTGAAGTTGTAAAGTTCGTTTTCAACATAGTGTCTTGTACATCTCATTGTTACGATGGGTCAACCTGTATCCCTATTTAAGCATTTTGTTTTTCCCTTCCCCTCCTCTAATTAGAGAAGTGTATATACCAGATGCAGGGCCCTGACATTAAATAAAGTGAAAACAGGGGTTATACAATAGGGGAGGAACATATAAAGAGACAAAAAAACCCCACATGGTACATTATAAATACATTAGAAACAATAGAAAGAAAGAAAAATATTTGTGTCCCTATCTAGGGGTTCATTTCACTTAACATCATCTTATATGGTCATATGTACATAGCTTTTGACCTTTTCTGCTTAACTAGCAATTCTTTCCTGGAGTCCACGAAGCTGGGTTCTGAAATGTGGTAACCAATGCCATGGAGCATCCTGACATCTATTCTTAATGTCAGCTTGATTCTCAAAATGTTGCTTTCTCAGAAGATGGTCTCATCAGGATTATCTGAAATTCCTATTTGTTAATGATTCCTATCTCTAGATTATTCTTGGGTTTCAATATAAATGCTGTAAATCACAGTGTTGGAAGATTGTTCCTAGAAGTCCATTTCTCTAAAATATTCCCTTCCCTTACAAAGCGTGTCCGTTCCCCACGCCCACCCCCTTCCATCCCCGGCAATCATACTCCACACAGCTACTGATCATCTATATCTGAAGCCAAGCTGACACCCTTTTTGTTAGTGAAGCCACCTGTTCTGTGGAATTTTTCCATGGTTTTCCCCAGTAAGTGAATACACTTTGCAGTCTTCATTATTGTAGTTGAACCAGCTCAGCAAGTGTATTGATGTTAGTTGCAAGTCTCCTTTGATTAGATACTCAAATTGTTCCACAGAAGTCACTTTAGAAGTTCTTATTCAGCCAAATCCTAAATGGCAAGATTCTTTGTCATCAAAATGAGAAGTGTACTACACTGCTTACTTTAAATAATATTAGCTAGTAACAATGCATTGCTAATTTGGGGTATTGTAACTTGGAATGTGAGTCAGTAAGGGTGTATTGGAAGATTTCAATGTAAGTTTTGTGTATGCCATTCTACAATGTGTCCTCTTTCAAAACAAAACAAAATGGAAGGAACAATCTCTATTTGTAGCTCAGCAGATGGTACATTCCTGAGTAGGAGATGCAGGCTTCATCAAGCTTCATGTGCTGATATAATTTGTGAGATTTAAACCCTAACAATGATTGGGCATTGCTTTGGAGATGTATAGTTTGCAACTCTACATGTGTTTTAATGTTCTTGTCTTATATGAAACTGATTAAGAGAAATTATCTGAGATAGTTATTTATTTAAATACTTAAGAAAACTACCATAGTCCTATTAGTTGGTCAAGATGTAAGCACAGTTATTTTTCTAAGCAATTGAGTTTTGATTTTAGACCGCCTGCATACTTCTTAGCACAACCTAGAATATATACAGCTAGCAAATATATCAGTCCTTGAATCTGGAAAAGAACCCAATCAGAGACTGGACTCTCAGAATTTTCATTTTCTTAAATGGTAATAAGATTGAAGACATTGGAGATGGCAAGACCAAAGAACAATTCCAATAAGATTGAGGAGGGTTTGTGAGAGCAGTAGAATGGCACCAAACTCTCCCCAGCTCTGCAGAGTGAAGGCTGAAGGGAATGGCAATTATCAGTTTCATCATTCCAAAATTTTCCTAACTCCTGATGGACAGCCTTCAGGTAGCAATATAGCTTACAAATGCAAGGAGAGTTTGATACTTTATATAGGAAATGTGCTCATGGAAATAGGTTCCATGAACTAATTATGGTACCATGTCTGTTTGTCTTGATATGTTAGCTCTTTCCATGCTACCAGTCTCTTCCATAACTAGAAAAACAAAACTTTAAGTGAGGAGGAAAGAAAAACATTCTTTCATATTTTAACAGAGTAATTGAGGAATAAAAATATCTTGTTGCAATGTTTAGAAGATCCTTGTCAAAGTTTATGAAGTACTTACAGGACAATTTTTACCTTATGACGTATCAAAATATGTCAATGACGTCCAACAGAAAAAACAAATATAACCTCAATAACCAGGAGTAAGCAAACAGAAAAACCAAGATCTACATACATGTACCCTGAATTTGAAGTCAATGACTACTCCTGTAAACAATTTTACTTAAATAGTTTAATGAAAGAAACAAATAAAAGCCACTTACACATATCTGAATTGTGACCTAAACACAATTCAAGAGGTTTTCTTTTTTTTTTTTGGGTCCAGTTGTGGGACCTGAACTCTGGGCCTGGGCGCTGTCCCTCAGCTCTTCAGCTCAAGGCTAGCACTCTACCACTTGAGCCACAGCGCCACTTTCCGGCTTTTTTCTTTTTTGCTTATATGGTGCTGAGGAATCGAACCCAGGGCCTCAGGCTTGCAAGGCAAGCGCTCTACCACTGAGCCACCTTCCCAGCCCTCAAGAGGTTTTCTAAATACAAGAATATCCATGCTCAAAGAAAAGCAATTTGGGATCAAGCAGGATATCAGAGTGAAATCAAGGCTATCTCTTCATTAGCTGTGAAGTTAAATACTGAAGATGCTAATTAACATGTTGAAAACGAGCAAAGTGCTTAAGTATGTTTCCTAAATTGAATAATATATTGGATTAAAAGAGGAAACAATTAAACAATAGTTTGATAATGAGTTATCTTTTTCAGAAAGGTTTGGCATTAGCTTTGTAGCAATTAAATACCAAGAGCTAATTTTCTCAATCATTGTTTCAAACATAGTTTTAAAATGTGTTAATCACCGTTACACATAAAATTTGCTTAATTTCTAGAATAAAGGCTTACTTTAATTGGTTGACACTAATTCTGAAATGTGAATTTTTTTAATGCTTTAGATAAAAATATAATCAATATTGAGTAATCTATCCCTAGAAACTTCCTGGAATTAGAGGTACTTTGTTTAAATATGCCCCAAATCGCTACTATGTACTTATAATAATGTAAAAAATAAGTCCTACAACACACTATGGCAAACAATGTCCATCATATTGGTAAAGTGTAAGCACTAGGTATTAATTTTAATTAACAAATAATGTTTTTAAAAGACAGTGCAATGTGAAAGGAAAGCTACTGATTTTTTTTGATGTCTTCAGAATCTCTGTCAACATCAGGCTCCTTTATATTTAATAATAAAGTTTGAGCCACCCCTAAACAGAAACTAAGATTTAAATCGAAGAGAATATCCTTAAATTTATGAATTGGTAATCAAATTAAGCTTGTTTGAGGAAATGAAATAACTGAAGATCAAAATGGATATAACAGGAAAACACACTATCCAGAGGTTTTAATTGACTAAAATGTCCAGCCACTTTGATAAATGGACTAATGAATTATTAAACTTATTGCATTTATTTTAACCTTTAAGCTCTGATAATCTTTTGAATGAGTCCAGGAAAGGCATATTATTACACACATAGGTTGGAAGTAGACTGAGTTTAAGATTTCTGATTAAAAGTATTTTGAAAACATCAAAAACATACTCTCCTGATGAAAAACAGTAAAAAGTATTCACGTACTATATTTTCAGGGGCTTAAAACAAAAAATACTTCACTTTGAAAATTAGGTCGTCAAATGGATAAGACACCAACTGTTTTTTTTTATTAAAATTCTTCTAATTTAATTTTCAAGGACTCAGAGCCAACCCCTGTCTCCATCACAGAACAACAATCAAATTGAATTTCTGAAATACATTGTATGCAGAGCACCAGTAGCTCATGCCTGTAATCCTGACTACTCAGGAAGCTGAGATCTGAGGATCACAGTTCAAAGCTAGCCTAGGCAGGAAAGTCTATGTTAACCACAAAAGAGAGAGAGAGAGAGAGAGAGAGAGAGAGAGAGAGAGAGAGAGAGAGAGAGAGACCAGGGTGGAATTGTAGCTCAAGGGTTAGTTTGGAGTACAAAGCTCAGAAAGAGTGACTAGACTCAGGTTTTTCTTCATTTTTTATTTTTTGATACACTGTGTGAAGTTATTTCTTTTTCTTTCATTTTTTCCCCTTTGGTTTCCCTTGTTGTCACTGTGTTTGATTTTGGTATCCTGCCCATGGTATATGCATTTATCTGATTTGGGAAAGGGAAGGGCAACAACAAAATGGTGAGATAAAGGACAAGGGTGCAACAGCAACACTCACAGACACATGTTGGAAATGAACTTTACAACTTGGTGGGGGGAGGGAGTTGGGGGCAGGGAAAATGGGAGAAAAACGAGGGAGGGGATAACAATGTTTGAGAAGAAATGTATTCATTACCTTACATAGGCAGCTATAACCCTCTGTACACCACCTTGACAATAAATTTTAAAAGAAGACAAGCTCTATGACCAGCATTTCTCAAAAGAAAATATACTGTAACCCTTCTGTGCATCACTTTTACAATAATTTTTTTTATTTTAATTTTTTTTTTATTGTGAAAACACTGTACAGAGGGGTTACAATTACATGGGCAAGATAATGAGTACATTCTTATCAAGCATTGTAGCCTCCTCCTTTGTTTCCCCTTCCCATCCCTTCCCATCCTCCCCCCCCCCCCCCCCCCCCCGCCTCCCCCACCCAATCCTCCCCGCTACTCCCCCCTACAGGTGGACCCATTGCAACAATGAGATGTACAAGTCATTCTGTTGAAAAATGAACTTTACAATAATTTTTTTAAAAAAAGAAAACACTATAATTCTATCCAGGAGTCCTTGCCTCATGTCTATAATTCTGTCTCCTCGAGAGGCTGAAAATTAAGAATTACTGGTCAAAGCCAGCAACACCCCCTCCCCCAATTAGTTCTTCTTTGGGATTCTATCTCAAAATAACTAGTAGAAAGCCAGCCTGGAGGTATGGCTCAAGCAACAGGCTGACAACTGAGTGAGCAAGTAAGTCAAGCAATGAGAGACCCCAATACTGGCCCAAAACATAAAACAAAACAAAAACATATTGTACAGTCACACTATCCTTTTCATTATAGGCCTTTGAATGTTGCATGGGACCTGGAGAACGAACATAGCTTCTACTAATTACCCTATGATCTGTGGCATAAAAGATATACCATATTCTAGACGTTACTAATTAACTTTATAATCCTGGGGAAGTTATTTGATCTCTATATGTCTCCATTCTTCAACTTTAAATTTAGGATTATGGTTGTATCTACTCCATGAGATTACTGTGAAGATTAAAATAATGTATTTAGCAATACAATATAAATGCTTCCTATTGTGATGAATATAATTGGAGAATATCTCATTATAATAGTAATTTAGCTAGAAAGCACATTCTTAATATCTAGTGGAAGAAAATTTAGTTTTCATTCCCAACTCAATCATAAAAGTTAAAATAGTTTCTAATCTGTAAACTGTTATTAAAGTTTTATTATCTTGATATCCACATCATACTACTTATTAATTTAAATATTATATTAGTAAGCCCCATTGGGTTTATTTTTAGTTCATTCTACTTACCACACTCTCCAATTTTATGCCCTTCTAACCACCATTCCAGCTGGAATCTTCAACATTACCTTTTTGAGAGACAAGTTTCATAGAAATTTCCCTAATGATGATACCTTCTAGCCAGACTTTTATTTTCTATCTAAAAATAACCTCTTTTGTCCCAGATAATAAAGATATCTGCATGTAAAATTCTAAGCTTCCCACAAAGTGATTAAAAATGGAAAAGTCTATGACCTGGGATCAGTAATATAGCAGGGGAGAGGCCTGATTTAGGATTAGGCCAAATTGGCCTCATGCAGTGGATTTTTGGAAATCTACTGAGGATTTTCCTCACTTCTCATATCAGTTACATCATTAAAAGTTCTTATTTAAAAATATATATATAGACTTCAGTTTTGAGAAATATTTTTCTCTAAATTTCCAACTGAATTTTAAAACATACTAGGAAATTATGCAGAAAACAAACCCTTTCAAAAAGACTGTAGAAATTGGAGAGGAAAAAAAAAACAGAGAAGCTAAAGCTTTCAGGACCTTGGAAATGACATGAGTTCCATGGATTTCTTTGTGCCTCCTCTATTTCAAACTTGGAGCTAAAAATGGCAGTCCAGCAATACCAGAGAGCACAGATTTTAAGGTCCTACCAAAGGCTTCTCTAGCCATATTGAAAATAAAGGAACAATTTGACCTGATTAAAAAAAAATTTAGCAAAATCATAGAATTTGGCATGTGCTTACCCACACCAGTAAATACCCACTGTGATGATGCTATAGTGAGATACCCAGCACTCTGGCAGGGGGGTTCAGGGAAGGCCAAGAAGGGAACAGGGCCTTTCATCTCTGACAGCTCCCACCCCCATAATATAAGTGAGATATCTGGGGAATTAAAACACACCCATTCATATAAAAGTGACTACAAATCCATCATTCCATTGTCCCCAAAGATCAGGTAAGATAGATGGACTTTACCCTCACCTTCTAATAACAATGTGTCATACTCTCTTTTCTATGAAGAAGCAAAAGGAAAGAAGGAAAAGGGGAAAAGGCAGGAAAGCAGGAAGGCAAGAAGAAAGGAAGGCAAGGAAGGAAGGAAGGAAGGAGAGAAGGAAGGAAGGAAGGAAGGGAGGAAGGAAGGAAGGAAGGAAGGAAGGAATGCAGGCAGGCAGGCAGGCAGGCAGGCAGGCAAGTGATAATCTAAAAATTGACTTGGTTGGCTTAGTAGCCAAGTAACATTAAGAGTATTTTGTTTTAACAATATTTAGCAATATTTTGAGTACTTATTTACTATATTCCTGTTTTAGTAGCACAGATATTGCAACTGATTATTCTACTTAATCCATTCGAACTACACCCAAAGCTAAATTAAACTTCCAAGAAAGCAGGATGTTTCAACCTGTTTCCTTATTACACTAGGCTTTCCTCCTGAAGTATTCAACCCCATATACAAGAGACATTTTTCAGACTCATATACTTCAGAACCACAGGCCAGTAGACTTCACTTTGTGGAAACCATTATTTCCAAAATGATATAATAATGCCAAGTTTTAAAATGACTTTTGATCAACTAAAAGGAAAAAAATGAAGACTTTCTAGGTCACCTTTACACAAGCATCTAATTTAAAAGATAGCCTGAAAGATTCCACAAATGACTGTAACTGCAGCAGTGAAAGTATTTGTGTTAATTTGCCACATTACTGTAGATCCTTCTACCTGTGATTCTTAAAAATAGAGCTAGATGAGGTAAGATTGATTGGAATACACTGAAATGTGTGGAAATGTCACTGTAAAATCTGACTGCCCTTGTATAATTCATGTACACCAGTAAAACAATTCATTTTTGTGTGAAAAAAAGTGTTGCCATGTCGTGTTTACTTTACATGTAGAGTAAGTGAAACATTTATTTGCCATTTGTGGACCAAGAACTTTGACTGTTAAAAGAAATAAAATTAATTCATATTTTGCTTTGGCCTATGCTGTGATGCACACCCAATAATCCTTATAAACTTGAACAAGAATATTCACTGTGGTACATGCTAAGTAGATTAGCCATGTCTTGTCATTTATTCCCACTGTAGTGTGTGTGGGCAGTGAGGTGATGAGCACTATTAGCAGGAAAATGAAAACTAAAATCTGTTGGTAAAACAGTAAACATAGAGTAGCATTTAACCAATACAGTAGTTGCGTGTGTTCTGAAATTTAAGGGGTGTACACATACTTGTAATTGTTCTTAAGCAAATGAATATATTCACTACTCGTTTTAACAGTGAGACTACCTTCCTTAAAATAATTTCTTTATGAGATTCCAGATGTGGCTTGGGTTTGCCCTTTCACGTGAGAATAAGAGAACTCTAAGCCTTTGTTATTCAAGGCCTTTATTCTGCAAGTATGAGCAAATTAAAAAAATAAGAACTTGCTTTTGCAAAACAGAACATATGACAAGAACATGGACTAGTGAAAAGTCCTCTATATCTATCCCTCTTAAGCAATAACATATGGCAAGGACATTTACTAGTGAAAAGTCCTCTGTAACTCTCCCTCTTAAGCAATATGTGATAGATGTATAGAGAGATAGATGATGGATAGATAGGAAGATAATGGAGCAATGGATCAATGGATTGAAAAGTGGCTGATAGCTCATTTAACTCTCTTCTGCAATCACTACAGTTTTACATTATTTTCTCTCATTGTCATTTTCAGCATTCTTATGCCAATACCTGTAGACATATCTTCACATTAATTGCCAAAAAGTATGGTGTGCAAAAGAGCCCAAGTATGTCATAAAAATTGGAAAGTAAAGAAACATTGAGAAGCAATGAATATTCCCTAGTTCACTGGTCAATTTAGGAGAAAAGATAGAATATTTTAATTCAGTCAACTATTCTTAGATTTGGGTCACATATATTATGCAAAGATTCTGGAGAGCACTGCTGAGTCACGAGGCTGAGGTGGAAATCAGTGCCCTCCTCATATTCGTGTGGCAACTCCAAAACCTGTGAACCAAGGACAGGAATTTCAGCAGAAAACATACAGTGACATTTTTACTCATGGGTATTAAATCTGCATGTCCCTTCCTCATGTGTTCAATCCTGTAAAACAAATTCTACCTAAAACTACAGCATTCATTGAGTAGGAAAGTGAAATGTATAATTTTTAACTGTATGACTACTTAGTTGTAAAACAGGTAATAAAACAATTTTACAAGACTTCTAGTCCAGTTTTCATTCATGACATTATCCTGATTTTTTTCTCTCTCCATCCTCTCTTCATCCTAGGATGGAGCCGAGACATTAGAATAAAGTCTTGGTGACACATTGTTAAGAATTTTCCTACTCAATACACATAGGAAAATTTTCTTTCTGACCATTCAATTCACTTATGTTAACCACTAAAGTTATATGAATGTTTTTCTTCCAAACAGCTTCAAAACCAGTGGACTCAAAATTATGCACTGGCCCTGTCCCAAATACTACACAGCTGTGCCACATTCCTTGCCCAATCGAATGCGAAGTTTCACCCTGGTCAGCTTGGGGGCCGTGTACTTATGAAAACTGCAATGACCAACAAGGAAAAAAAGGTATGTAATGGTAATATGACATGTTTGAAACATCCAGAGGCTGAGCTAAATCATCAATTATTTTAAAATGCCACCCTGAAAAAAGAAGAAGAAGAGGAAGAGGACGACGAGGAGGAGGAGGACGAGGAAGAAGAAGAAGAAGAAGAAGAAGATTATGCCACTCTGGGTTCCTTGTAATTATTGACTTGTGATACTTTCTAGAATGACTAAAGAATATTGATTTCAAAAGCTGAATAAACCTAGTTGAGGGGCAGTGCCAGGAGACTGAAATGGAAGAACGCAGAAAACACAGATGGTTGTAATTGGGACAAGATCAGCTGTATTTATTAGGCCGCCCTGGAGAGCTAAACCTGCTCTGCCCTAACTGCTTAGATAAGCAAATTAATTCATGCAAATGTTTGTCCCCTTATCTGTAAAAGATATGGAATAGTATCCATCACCTGGATTGGCTTTCAAGAATCAATGAGGTGATAAATAGAATTCAAGGTCCAACCCATAGTTAGTGTCCAGTAATCAGAGCTCCTTATTACTTAAGATAGTAAAAGTATTTTAAGTGATTATTTTTTATGCAAATTACAGGTCTAAGTGGAGCAGATAAACGTAGTGATTTACTTCATGGTGGGCTTGCTCGCCTTTCAAAGGGAAGTTTTCTACTGGTTCTAGTATATTCACATAGCATAAACAGGCTTCCCACGGAAGGCAGCACCTAGGAGCTGGTAAAGGATAGAGCAGAGCTGTGATCATTCCATATAGGAGCCACAGCATGAAACAGTTCAAAATAATAGCCCTTTCATCTGATCTCAACTATTTCTGAATAATTTGAGTTTTCATTGCTCCTTTGAATGTTCTGTAAATAGAAAGGGTTCAAATTAACCAAAATCTCTGCCACCCCTCTTGGTTCCCCTCATTCCTAAATTCTCAGCAGATGAAATGTATGACTTTTTCTTTTGGTATTATCTGTTCTGTAGTAACCTCTAGCCCAGACTCTTTTTCCTTTGTGTTTACTCATTCATCTATTCAATAAATGGCTTGTGAACTCACATTAAGCTACAATTTGGAGTTACTGTATACCTTAATCCAGCATTAAACCTGGCATTTTATTGAGGTTTCTGAAATATTTGACCCCTGATATTAACATTCAGTATTTTGGTTCCTCCAATGACTCAGGCTTCAAACTAAGAAAGCGGCGTATTATCAATGAGCCCACTGGAGGCTCAGGGGGAACAGGAAACTGCCCTCACTTACTGGAAGCCATTCCCTGTGAAGAGCCATCCTGCTATGATTGGAAAGCCGTGAGGCTTGGAGACTGTGAACCGGACAATGGCAGGGAATGCGGGCCAGGCACTCAAGTTCAAGAGGTGGTGTGCATCAACAGTGATGGTAAGACAGATGCATGACAACATCCATAGCAATCCACTTAACCTCAGGGTTGTGCTGCTACTTTATGTTAAATTCTTGTGTCTTCTCTCATAACTGGTTCTGTTTACAGAGAAATAGATCTTTCTCTCTATGTCTCTTGGTTCCTCTGTGTCTCTCTCTCTCTGATGATAGTAATAGATCCAATGAATAGTAACAGAATATTTTAAAATTCAGAAACACAACAGTTGATATAAAGAGTTAAACCATCACCAGGACAAGAATATATTAAATTATCAGATTTTAAAATAGCAAGGAAAGATGATAGTTTTGTAAGTAGTATTGTTATATTTATCACAGAAAATGAAATGTAAAATCACAGCAGATTGCTTGACATGACCTGAAATATTTTTTGCCCCCACATGATGTGTCTTATTTTTATTTATTTCTTTATTGTCAGGGTGATGTACAGAGAGGTTTCAGTTACATAAGTAAGGTAATAAGTGCATTTCTTGTCACAAATGTGTGTCTTAATGGTAGAATTTAATCTCTGGACTCTGAAGTAGGGTGGCTTCTCACAGTCTAGGGTTTCTGAATGAAACTTCTCCTTGTCGCTGTGGGCCTCCCGGCTAAGAAAGCACAGAATCAGTGAAGAGTGTTTTCTGCAAGGAATTTATTTCTTTCCCAGCCAATAGAAATTACTTTGGACATTACAACTAATTCACAACTATCTTGGTATTATCTCTGGCAAATGGTTTTTGCATTCATCCCAAGAACGTTGCTACTGTTTGGAGGAGAAGCTGAGTCCCATTTTGAAATCACCAGACACCCCAAGAAACAGTTTAAAACCTTGGGACCTAGCATCTCTCAGGGTTCTTTGAGTTCTCAACGCTGTATAAGTGCACATCAGAGAAGTAGGAGCAGTAAACCCCAGGGTCCCGTAGTTTGACAGTTTATGCTGTTTACAGCATCTGCAAGAACATCCCCGTGCCCCCTCAGGGCCCCTGGAGCATCTGGTAACAGACATAATTCCTCCCATTCTATTTTCTTCCAGCAAGCGGAATTGTTTTCTTCTGTGACTCAGTCACTGTTCGGTAGTAAAGAAAGATGCTCTCTGGAGTGAAAGACTGACAGACACTGCTATTACTGAGAAATTAGCTTTTCGACATTGAAACATACAGTGTCTTCTTTGTCTGGCCTCAGCCGTAGCCATGTAAAACAGCATGAGGTGGAATCAGAGCCAGTGCTTGCTGGAGGCTGAAATGTGAGGACAGAAATTATTGATCCAGATCTTTTATAATAAACTTTAGCTATTCCTGTCTATTGAAGAGATGATTAGTTATGATACATCCTTTCTTTCGTCTTTCCCTGTTCTACTCTAAAGGTACGGAAAGGAGAAAGAGATTGACAATCTCAGATTGGCATACAAGAAAAGAAAGCAAAAGCAGCAATTTTGGTTTGGCTTCTACTTCCATTTCAAAACTAGATGTGGGCTGGGCATACATAAAGTTCAGTGGTGAAGTGCATGCTTGCCATTTTGAAGATTTATGTTTGATCTTCAATACTTCTAGAAAAGAAGAATTCTGATTTGGATTAGTGATACTCTTCTGTTTTCTAAATTGCTGAAACAAAGGAAAGGTCCTATTTAACTCCCCTGTTGATACTGCTTTTTTTTTTTTTTTACTCAAGTCACATACATTTCCTTGTCCTTCTAAACATATAGGAGGAATTAAAATTCTAGATATTGTGAAAGATATGAAGCAAAATGCTAAAACAAAAAGTTGACTATGCATGGAATTTCTATCTCTCTGTTATCCATAGAAAGCTCAGATCTATCCCATTATGTGCAACAGTTTTCGTGACTATTTGTACAAAAGTTGGGTACATTTTGTAGGAATAGAGGTACCTCCTATTTAAAACTATTAGTAGTCATTTTTATTTTTTATTTTGTAATACAGATGATCATATCTTCTGTTGTCTTGTGAAATTAAAAATGAATTTCATATGTCCTATTGTTTTGGAAAGTCATGTTTGTTATAACCAAAAGGCAAATTAGTAATGCACAGTATGCATAAGCTGATTTATTTTGTCTGCATCACAGATGAAATGAATTAAATAGCAAAGAGGTTTGCAAAAAAAATTCACTTTATTATTATTGTTTTATACTAGGACATCTCATCCATCATTAAACTTCACCTCCAATAAATTCTTCCCCGAATATTAATTAGTTCATATGCAATTTAATACTTTAACTGGCTTTACTACAGTGGTGCACAAAATCAAGGAAGTTATTTTTTGTATAAATTCAAGATCTGACTATGTCTGAGTCATATCTGCTGATAGAATCCTAGCAAAGTCCTGCAGACCTGTAAATACTACTCCAATGTTATCATGTGGTCAACTACTAAGTGTTTAGCAGCTGCACCAAATGTTGTTTTGTAATTAAATTGGGCCCAGGGAATTAAAGTTGATTAGTAGTGCAGACTCTACCCCCAGGCCTGGCTGCAGTTATGGATTTTGTTTTATAATTAAGTTAAACTCCGACTAGAGACATGAAGAATTAGAGCCTGTGAACCTAGCTAATAATAAAAGGACTTCTTTTTGTCTCCCACATTGCTCACAAAGTTCACAACTTTGGTAGTGACTGAAAACATTCTAAAACCTTATGTTCCTTTTTCTGGACTATATCTTTGTTGTCTAGGCTTCCAGGGGTCATTGGGATTTGTTGAGGCTGTTTACTTTTCCAATGATTTTCTAAGGAGCAGAGTGGATGAAGAAGACCAGCAGCTGGGGCTGTGTGTGGGGGGAGGGTACAGTTATATAGAGTCTCTACAGGGGGACCCGACAGAACTACAGACAAAAGGGAGATCAAATGACAATTAGACTCTTCAGAAAGATACATTCTGGACAACAGAAATGCAAAAATCACATGAATGCAATTCCAGATTTTTAGCACAAATAATAGAACTACGCTAAGCATCTTTATGGGGAAGAATCCTAAAGATATTACACCTTTGAAAACACCACAATTCTGCCCTATTTTAATTGTTGCTACATGTATGTGTTTTATTTAAAGGTATAACTTTGGCAAGCCAATAGTATTTTGATTCCCCAATTGGTTGGTTAGTGTCAGAATAAAAGCCATTAAGCTGGAGATGGTGGCGGGTGGGGGGTGGGGAATGCATTGTGTTATTCATTCCTTCAGACTATAACCAAATATTGTTCCCACATTTTCCCTGGTTCTGTTGAATAGTAAATCATGTCACCCATCTGCACTATCAGTTTTTAACACTGATCCAGGTGAATCTCAAAAACAATCTTCTAGTTTGCATTCTATTGTTTTATAACCTGGTGGGTCTCAAAATTTTAAATGTACTCTGTGTCTCTTTATAATTTTTTCCACACTAATCAAAGTTAATACTCTCATAACTGACCAAGATTTATTTTTCCCTGTTACTTTACTGTTGTTTTAGAGGTGGCGTAAAGAGGGGTTACCTTTACATACATCAGTCAATAAATATATTTGATCAAGATTTTTATGAAATCAAATATTCTGGAGGTATGGTATTGTGGTAGAGTGCCTTCCTGGAAAGTGGAAGACCCTGATTTCAAACCCAATACTGCCAAAAAGAATAAGAAGCTGAACAGCAAAGTGGGCGTTTGTCAGATTGTGTTTTTCTGTGAACTGAGAGAAACAACTTAAGGGAAAAAATATACTGTTTTACTCATAGTTCCAGAGATTTTGGCCCATCATGGTACATGCATAATGTATGGCACATGCAGAATGTATGGCACATGCAGAATGTATGGCACATGCAGAATGTATGGCACATGCAGAATGTATGGCACATGCAGAATGAATGTATGGCACATGCAGAATGAATGGCACATGCAGAATGTATGGCACATGCAGAATGAATGTATGGCACAGCAGGGCAACTCACATCACGGCAGGCAGGAAACAGAAAATGAGACTCGTACTAGCAGGTTCTCCTGTTCCTCCATTTTATCTCATCTAGGTCCTCAGCTTGTGGAACTTCTTCTCCCCTTAGTTAATCCTCTCTTGAAACATCCTCACAGGTGCATCTAGAGGTGTACTTTACTAATTTGGTCATCTATCAATCCAAGCACAACAAGGTTAGTCATTACAGAAGATGTGTGTCTTCTGTGATGAACCATCCTCAGATTCAGTGATTCATTAGAACTCAAATGATTCAGCGTACAGTTGTACTTTCAACTGCTCTATTACAATTGGCAAAAGTCAAATGCATATTGGGCAAAGCCCAGAGAAAATGCACCCACCTAGGATAACAGTGTGTGGTGACAATGTGTTTCCTTGCCCACCAGTGAAACTCACTGAGCCAGGAATCCAGCATAAAATCACCTACCACATACCACATTAGAGTCTCTATCAGAAAGTAGATTCTCAATGTAAACTATACTTTAAGCACAGAGGTCACTCTTTTCATATGGAGAATTGTGAAGTTCTTTAGAAATTCATAGACCTAAATTCAGGCCAAGGGTCAACCTTATGAATAAGAGAAGCTAAGGATAACAGTCTCTGAACTGCTGTATGACCCCTTTTCTACCCAGAAAAAAAAAAAGACTCAGTTTGTCAAAAGTGAAAATTGAACCTTAAAGATTGATGTTTTAGAAATGAAGAAGCTGATTCTTTGTAAACATTCTCATCCTTATCAATGGCCCACAACTGCTATCTGAAAGGAGGAGGGTAAGTTCCAGATACTTCCAGCTCTTCATATTAAGCAGACAGCCCTAGGGCTTAAGAGCAATCAGCCAAAGGTGAAGAGTCAGGCTTTTGGAACTGCATCGGAAATTGGTACAGAAATATTCCAGAAACACTGTCCATTACAGGAGACACTCCAATAGTAGTGGGAGTAATGTGCATTGATAAATATGTAGTCCTCTCTACATTACCTTTATCTTAACAAGATACAGCAGCTGGCTCTGAAAATAAAGTAGGAGCACCTTTTAATTTACCTCTGGCAATATGAGAAGAGATACCAGGAATTTGCAAGTGGTAAAATATTTGTAAGAGTAAGAATTCAGCAGGAGAAAGAGAAAAATGTTGAAGAATGCTGACACAAACTAGAAATCTCCCCACATATTAAATATGTAACTCAATGTCAAAGTGATTTCATATACTACCAGTTTCTTGATGTCTGGTACCCTCTTTTGCTCTCAGAAGTTTGGACAATGAGTTGTATGATTACCTCAGAAATTACTGGTAATGTTTAAAACAAAGAAAAAAAGAAAGCATTAAGAAAAATATTAGCTACATGAACATCATTGGAAAACATAAACCCCTTGCCACTGAGAAGATTCTTGGATTTCTGATCTAAAGTATTTCTAAGCCTAGAAAACATGAAGATCTACACTCTACGGATTTTAAAATTGTTTAATATTTGAAAATGCTTGGATATCTTTTTGCATTCTTAAGATTGAAAAAATACATTTGTAAATATTCCTGCTTCTTTCTATTGAGGCATACACTTTATGCTTTATTTTATCATTAGTTGTATCAGGAATAGACAAGAACATCATAATATGTAAAAAGAAATGATAGAAAGGTAGACAAAATTTGTTTAACTATAGAATAAATTTAAGATTTGCTTTTACAACTTAGGTGAGAGCTCTGAGCTCAGATCAGTACAATTGTCCATAGAGCAAGATGAAAACATACTGATTGCACAAGCATTCTCTGGGACTGGATTCTACTTAACACAGATTACACAGCCATTACATGGAAAAGCCAATCTTTTAAATGAATCATTTTTTTCATAATTTAAGTAATAAATCAGCTAACAAGTTTCCTTCCTGTAGAATGCTTTACCATTTAATGTGTTTGGAATATAATTATGTTGGATACTATGCTTAACTCTAACATCTCATACAATTAGAATCATCTAACAATATTGGTTGGAGTTTGTTTCCTGCAATTAGCCTGAGATACTTTATTCAGTTTGTTGCAAAGATGAAAGTCATTATAGCCTTTTAGAAAATGTAATACAACAGAGGATACTTCTGTGTTACTTCGTAATGATCACATTTTATACAAGACTTAAAAAATCAGTTATCAAATTTCCTGGTTTGTCTCTAGTCAGTTTATATCTCTACATGTATTATAATACACTTTGATGTATCAGCAATATATATTTATTTTTCCTTTGTATACACCAGCATGATTAACCCAAAGTTCTTTTGAAGAGTAATGTCATAACAGAATGTGATTCTATAAAGAAATTTTCTTTTCTTTTCTTTTTGAAGTAGAGCAGATTTAGTAAAGACTGAATGTCAGGTGCTGTAATCCTAGCTACTCAGGAGGCTGAGATCTGAGGATCGAGGTTCAATGCCAGCCTGGACAGGAAAGTCTGTGAGACTCTTATCTACAATAAACCACTAGAAAACTGGGAGTGGTGCTGTGGCTCAAGGGTTAGAGCGCTCGCCTTGAGTTGAAGAGCACAGGGACAGTGTCCAAGCCCAGAGTTCAAGCCCCACGACCGACCAAAAAGAAAAAAAAAAAGACTGACGAAGCCTTTACTAATAACTAAATTGATTTTTAACATTAAACAGTATGTGTTCCACATTGGCGCTTAGCTACCACAGATAGCAAATATAAGAGAAAAGAGACTTTTCACTTTGAGTTATCATTATGATGTGGCAGCACAATCCAGAGCAGCAGTTTTCCTTGTATCTGGGTTAGCGAATAGCAGATTTGATTTGTTTCAATCAAATTAGGCAGGCATTTAATTATTAGACCTATGAGATATATGTAACATATGTATATGTAATATGTCATTCCTTGACATTATCCAACTTTGTGTATTCTTCTTTGATTCCATTTATGATGAAACTCTCATTTCATATGAACCTCCTTACAGTCAGTGATTGAACATTTCTGAATCTCTTCCCACCTGTCAGGCCCTGCATCATTGAATGCTTCTTCTGCAGCAAATGGTCTCACAATCAATGGCTAAAAGTAGGAGCCAGATTTCTCATAGTAAAGGAATAAGAATTTGTCTTAACTCTTCTAGTACACTTCTTAACACCATCCCAGTCAGCAGGTTGTCAATAAATCTGTGATCCATCACTAATGTATTTCTTTTTCTAATCTCATGTTGTCAAAAAGTTACCCTCAATTTCTCCTTAGCTAAGCTTTTGTTCATACAAATTCAAATTTTGTCTGATTAATCCTGACACCAAATTGTACACTCTATTATATCCCAATACACCTTCAAATTCCAGTACTCTCAAGTCCTAGAGCACTGGAGCAAAATAGCTGTTACATAAGAAGAAAATATTAAATAAACATGGAGTCATAAAAATATGAAAACTTGAGAAATCCTCTTGTATTATTGTATCATTATGATTGTTTTTAGTTTCTTTTCCAGATTTGGTTTTTTTGGAGTACAACAAGTACACCTGAGTTCAAATATGAAATGTATTGTTATCGCTCCATAAATATAACAAAGTATCTGAGATAATCAGCTTATGAAGAGAAAAGATTTACTGTGGCTCAGGGCTTATTCAGATTCTAGTCTGTGATGATGGGACTCATTGCCTCTGGTAGAAGTGATGGGTAGCAATGGCTGGTAGTATATAGTAAAGCCAAACCACTTATCTCATAGCCAGGAAGCAATAGAGGAAAAGAAGAAAGTACTGTGTTCTAGTACAAGAACTTGAACACAGAACCTCAAGCTTTCACTAAGCTTTCTTACTTATGGCTGATGCCCTACCACTTGATGCTCTTGTCTAACACTTTTCTCTGGTTAATTTGACATGCAGCCTCTCAAAGTTTTCAGCTGGGCTAGATTCAAATGCCTATCTTTCATCTGAGCCGATTGAATAGCTAAAATTACAAATGTGAGCCACCAGCACCCAGCTCCAGGATACTTCTTAAAGTTCCTACAACTCTTACCAGGGCCACTCTGGACACCAACCTTTCGGAATATGGAATGTTCAGAATATTCTATTGTGGACTTTGTCATGTTTTCTAGCAAGTTCCTTGACTTTTTTGTGACTAAATTTCCTCATCAGTAAAATGAATTATAATATAATCACTACGCATAATGTTGTTGTGGAGTATGAATGAGTCAATAGCTAAAAGCTACAAATTGTTCCTAGCACATAATACGATCCATTGAATTCTGTGTGCTTCCCATTATTCCTTTGAGTCATCTGTAAAAAAGGAATTAGCTAAACACAAAGAATCTTCATCTTCTTTATGGATTTGGTTTAAAAGCATTTTATTAGTTACTTATAACTGATCAAATCTCATTCATGTTTATAAGACATTCATGAAATAAATGATTTTTTTAATCACATGACTGTGTCCTCGAAAACTGGTGCCAAATCTATTACGTACTGGAAATTATAGACATATACTAGTAAAATTTTAAAATAGGAAATGATTTTCCCCAAACCTAAGGAGACAGTTTCTGAATTAACCATTGCTTTGATTTTAACTATTATTCAGATAGTAGGGTCTTCTGAAGAGAATTAAGATTCTTTTGATGAAGTTTGTGAAAATAATTATTGTAGCAATGTTATTAGAGCACATATAAAATTTTTATTATTTGGAAACTACATTAAATTTAATCTATGTAAGATAAAGGAATATTAAGGTAGACTGGAAAAAAATAACAAGAAAGGAAAGCTATAATAATCATTGAACTTTAAGACTGTTAGTACTGAGCATTTAAATTAGTTGTTAGCAGGGAAAATATATCCTCCAGGAAAAATCACCAAGAAACCGCACTGAGAAACAAAAGAAAAGATATTACTCACCTGTGATTCTCAATCTGAGATTGTTGGGATGGAAATGAGCTATAAAAAGCCACAAAATCAATATAATAGTGCACTTTTTTGACATTCTTACTAATATGGTAACAGATTTTTAAAAAACTAAATTTAAGTAGCTTTACTAGTTAAATTGAGTCAGGCAGTGGTGGTATATGCCAATAATTCCAGTATTTGGGAGGTTGAGTTCCAAGGACAATCTGGACTACATAGTGAGACACAGTCTCCTCTCTCTCTCTCTCTCTCTCTCTCTCACACACACACACACACACACACACACACACACACACACACACACACATAAATGCTAAAGGCATAAAATTGTAAAAGATATTAATCTATGATATAAATTAATCATGTGCTGTTTGCCCCTTGAAAATGCATTCTGTCTCTTCTGTCATTATCTTCTATAGCTCTGCTTTCTCTATGATAAGCTCATTTACCCTACACATCTGTTGGGAAGTTGGCTAGGTTTGATCCCACCTCCCATCCAAGATAGCCATCTTCTAGGCCACAGCAACAATGTAAAATACAGGCATGTGACTCTTTGTGGACCAGCAGAGAGAATACACCCAAGAGCTTGGCGGAAAAGAACTAGGTGGACAATAGAGAATGTGGCATTGCCACGGTATGAAGTTGACAATAAAAGGAAGAGTAAAGAGATACAGATGTTTGCTAGTGTCATTTGAACCATTATATCACTCCTCTTGTGAAGCTTGTTTTTTATTTGTTTGTTTCACATGTGATTTTTTTTGAGACACTTTTACTATGTAGACAAGGTTGGGCATAAACTCAAAATCCTCCTACCTCAACCTTCTGAATACTATACTTTGCACTTGTTATACAGGTCTTTTACCTGTGGAATCACAACCCTACCACTTTTTGGTTTAGTTATTCTTCAGGTATTGTCTCAAGCTTTTTACCCTGGTTTAGGCTTGGCCCACATCGCTAAGATTATAGCTATGTACCACTACAATTAGCTTATTTATTGAGATGGGGTCTTGTGCACTTTTCGCCCAGGCTAGTCTCAAGTCATAATCTTCCCAATCTCCTTCTCCTAAGGAGCTTGTATGATAGTCTGATTCCATTTTTAATCTATATCTAATGCAATGACCAAAACAAGTAAAATATATTCATTATTTTTATTCTCAAAGAGGACCAAGTATTATGCAAAGAAACTAGACAGTCCGTTGTTGTTCGAATGAGTGACAACCTAGGTTTCTAGTCTCATATATATCCACAATGAAGCTTAACAATGGTTTACACTATTTTTTCTTAATACATCTATGAGAATATTTTTCAAACCCTCAAGATTATTCTAAGTGGAACCCATCATGGGATTTCTTTTTTTTTCTTTCATATTTTTTTATTGTGAAAATATTGTACAGAGGGGTTACAATTACATGGGCAAGATAATGAGTAAATTTCTTATCAAGCATTTTTGTCTCCTCCTTTGTTTCCCCTTCCCATCCCTTCCCATTCTCCCCCCGCCCCCCATCCAATCCTCCCCACCCTCCCCCAGCACCAAAGTTGTGAAGTTTGTTTTCCACATAATGACTTGTACATCTCATTGTTGCAATGGATCCACCTGTATCCCTATTTAAACGATTTGTTTTTCCCCTTCCCCTCCACAAATTATACCGACATTAAATACGGTGAAAGCAGGGGTTATACTGTGGGGGAGGGACATACAAAGCAACAAAGAAATAATCTTATAAATGTGTTAGAAACAATCACATGAAAGAAAAAGCATTTGAATACATATCTTAGGGTTCATTTCACTAACATCACTTTATCTGACCTTTTCTGCTTGAGTCAGACATATACTAGTTATTGCAAATAAGGGAAACCATAGGACCTATGTTTCTTTGGGCTTGGCTTACTTCACTTAATATCATTTTTTCCAAGTCTTTCCATTTCCTAACAAATGGGGAAATGTCATTCTTTCTGATGGTATATATACCACATTTTCTTTATCCATTCATCTACTGAGGGGAATCTGTGTTGGTTCCATATCTTAGCTATAGTAAATAGTGCTACAATAAACATAGTCGTGCTGGTAGCTTTAGTGTGGTCTTGTTTGTAAACATTTGGGTAAATGCCCAAAAGTGGGATTGCTGGGTCATAGGGGAGCTCTATGTGGAGTCTTTTGAGGAACCTCCATACTACTTTCCAAAGTGGTTGAAAAAGTTTACACTCCCACCAACAATGAAGTAAGGTTCCCTTCTGTCCACATCCCCTTCAGCATCTGTTGTTATTAGAGTTCTTGATTTTTGCCATTCTAACTGGGGTGAGGTGGTATCTCAATGTTATTTTGATTTGCATTTCTTTTATGGCTAGGGAAGTTGAGCATTTCTTCATGTGTCTATTGGCCAACCTTCTTTCTTCTTCAGAGAAGTTTCTCTTCAAGTCTTTAGCCCACTTATTTATTGGGCAGTTGTTTCTTTCAGGATTTGTTGTTGGGGGATTTAATTTTTTGAGTTCCAAGTATATTTTAGATATGGGACCCTTGTCCATTGTATGGCTAGTGAAGATCTTCTCCCAATCCGTAGGCTTTCTATTGATCTTGCTAGCTATGTCCTTTGCCATGCAGAAGCTCTGCAACTTCATGCAATCCCATTTGTCCAACCTTTCTATGATTTGTTGTTTCCGGGTCTCTATTAAGAAAATTTTGACCTGTGCCAAGGAGACCTAGGGTTTCTCCTATTCCATCCTGTAATGTTTTCAGAGTGTCAGCTTTGACTCCGAGGTCTTTGATCCATTTGGAGTTGATTCTGGTGCAGGGTGATATATAAGGATCTAACTTTAGTGTTCTACAAGTAGTTAACCAATTTTGCCAGCACCATTTACTGAAGAGGCTGTCTTTCTTCCATTCTATTTTTTTAGCTTCCTTATTGAAGATTAGATGGCTATAGGTCTGTAGGTTCATTTCTGGGTTTTCAATTCTATTCCATTGGTCCTGAGGTCTGTTCTTGTGCCAGTACCAAGCTGTTTTGATTACTATGGCTTTATAGTAGAGTTTGAAATTTGGTATTGATATTCCTCCCTCAGTGTTCTTTCTGTTGAGGATCATTTTCGCTATTCGGGGTCTTTTATTGTTCATATGAATTTTTGGATTGCCTTTTCTATTTCCTTGAAGAATGAGGTTGGAATTTTGATGGGTATTGCATTGAATTTGTAGATAGCCTTGGGAAGTATTGCCATTTTCACGATGTTAATCTTTCCAATCCAGGAGCATGGGAGTTTTTGCCACTTTCTGAGTTCTGTTTTGATTTCCTTTTTCAAGTTTTTAAAGTTTTCATCATAGAGGTCCTTCACATCTTTGGTTAAGTTAATTCCTAGGTGTTCATCATCGGATTTCTAACATGTTAATTTCCATTGATGAATTCACAGTGAGAAGGGTACAGAGCAACAATCCAGCAAAAGAGGATATGCCTATGTACTGTTTTTCTCCACAGAACATTTGATATTGGATTTTAAAATATCTATTGTCCTGCTAGGCACCGGGGGTTCACACCTGTAATCCTAGCTATTCAAAAGGTTGAGCTCTGAAGATTGTGTTTTAAAGCCAGCCCAGGCAGGAAAGTCTGTGAGACTCTTATCTCCAATTCACCACTAGAAAACCAGTATTGGTACTGTGGCTCAAAGTAGTAGAATGCTAGCCTCGAGAAAAAAAAAAAAAAACTCAGGGACAGAGTTCAGCTCTGAGTTCATACCCCACAACACACACACACACACACACACACACACACACACACACACACACACACACTCACAAATTCATCCTAACCAAAGCTGAACTGGGCCAGCAGAGATGGTGGAGATGGTGACACAAGCCTTTTTTGTCCTTTTTATTTTGTATTATTTGCCAACAAGACCTTCCACTATTTGTTTTCTTTATTACTATCCTTCTCTACATTTTTTTTTTTTTTTGTCTGTTGTGAGGCTCGAACTCTGAGCCTTGGCGCTGTCCCTCAGCTCTTCAGCTCAAGGCTAGTACTCAACCGCTTGAGCCACAGCACCACTTCTGGTTTTCTGGTGGTTTATTGAAGGTAATAGTTTCATGGTCTTTCCTGCCCGGGCTGGCTTTGAACTATGCTCCTCAGATCTCAGCCTCCTGAGTAGCTAGGATTACAGGCGTGAGCCACCCGCACCAGGCCCTTCTCTACATTTTTGAGATAACATTTTATTATTGGAAATATTTGTGGAATGATGAAAGAAATGACACAATGTCACAAAGTGAATGATTTTTCATTAAATTCTAAAATGTCAACCATGAGTCAGAGTGTTATCAAGATTTTCGCATGTGGAATTCACACAGAGCTTCTCTAGAACACATAACTCAGGAAACAGATCCAGCATGCATCCCATAAGAAAGCTACTGACTCCAAAAGGTTCTGCTCTTATACACCATATTTAAATATAAAAAAAACTGGTTGTATTAGCTTTTTGAGGATTTGTGACCTAGGCTCATTCATTCTTCATTTCATATTCATTAGGCTTGTTATGTTCTAGTCATTACAACCACATTTACGATGACAGCACTGCCTTATCTATCTTCATCTACCCAATATCTTGTTGGCTATGGAAAATATCTAATTTAATCAGTTTAATATAGTGTAATTGGTGCCTAATGTCCAAAATTATACTTACTGGGGGTAGTAAGGGGCAATGGGGGTAGGAATGCTATCTTGTGGAGTCATTGGAGATTTAAAAGAGGAGATGATATACTCATTACCTTAATTATGTAACTGTAATCCTTCTGTACATTACCTTTATAATACAACTTAAAAAAGGAGATGACTTGTGCTAACTTAAAGAATAAATACATCTTGGAAAAAGGTTCATATATTTTAGGCATAATCATAGCTGTCAGAACGCACAGATGCTTAGTCAACTACAAATATTTAGGCAGACTGCTACCTAACTTTTGTTCAGAATGTTGGGGAGATGTGGAACTGGACTCGTAGCTCAAGTGGTGGTAGGGCACTGGGCATCTGAAAAAAGTAGAATAAAAGTACAAGTCCTTGAGTTTAAGCCCGAGTGCCAGTATAAACAAGGAAGGAAGGAAGGAGGAAGGGAGGGAGGGAGTTAAGAGAGAGATAGATAATGGGGAAATTGGACAAGATAATGGGGAAGTTGGAGGAGGTCATTTTGGATGGGACCAATCATAAAAGCATAAGCAAATGGGTTAAAGGATTCTATATTTCTATATTCTATATTTCTATATTTCTATATTCTATTTTTTCCAATAGCAGAATGAAAGGAGATTGAGAGGGATGCTGTGGCTATTTTTTTTTATAGACTTAAGATTTCTGTTTGGTTGGAAAAACAAGTTTGATATAGAAATAATTTGGGGGATTTTTATAGAGAAATATTTTAGACATATAAAACTGGTAGAATATAATTGATTGTTCTTAACTTTTTATTATCTTGTATTTTCAAATTGACATGAAAATGACTATGCTACTTCTGTATTTTAGCACATTTGTTTCCAATATTGTTTCTTAGGGTGGTTTTAAATTAAATAACCCAGTGCTCTTTAGATAGATGAGATTCAGGCATGATCTATTGATTGCAGTTAGGGGAAAATGACAAACCAAAGTTGATCCTGAGTCATAAAGAGTGCTTTACCTTTGTTCCCAGCACAGTATCCTCTGTCCTAATTTGATAAAAGCATTTTCAAATGGATTTGCTGATGGCTTAAAGTACAGTCTTGGTCAATGGAGAGGTTAATATTAAATATGAAAAACATGATAATGTGTTTGAAGAATTTGCCTTTTGAGTGTTGGAAAGTGAAAGTGTTCTCTCTTACTGAAATTAAGAAAAGCAAAGCAGTTATCCTGATGCCTCTTTTTTAAAAACAACCTTGTAATCATTTAGTCAAATTTAAGTAAGAGAGCAAACAAAGAATGCTTCTTTTTTGGAACTCTTCTTTTATTAAATTGTATTTCACATTGATCTGGGGTATGAGTTAACTACATATCCTGAAGTAAATCATTGTTGATTTTCTTTTCACTTTTACTCTTTCTTCTAGAAGATAAAAGCAAAAATTCTTTTGAAATAGAGATATCCCTATTTTTGTTTATTTGGCCACCCACCTGTGTAAGGAGTTCTGAACAATGCACCCTAGGAGATTTGTTTCTGGGCTGGCTACCCACAAAGTGATTATTCATTTTGTTATTTCCCTTCCTTTCCCCAAATTAGTATATATAAGTTGCAGGATACTGGAATCAGATACAGTGACAACAGGGGTTATACCATAGGGGAAGAAGATACAGGATGACCCATTGTAACAAGACACTATGATGAAAACGAACTTTACAACTTTGCAGGGGGTGGGGAAGGTAGGGGAAAAACAAAGGAGGAGGTAACAATGCTCTATAGGAAATGGACTCATTGCCTTGCTCATGTAATTGTAACCCCTCTGTACAATATCTTTACAATTAAAAATAACTATTAAAAAATTAAAAAGTGATGATGCATTTTAAGAGGATTAGCCTCAACTTAAGCTGCCCAGAAACACTAAAAAGTATTCATTCTAAATGAGAGGAGTGGCTGGTTATTTTCTATAACTAAAAAATACATGGAGGCCTTAAATATGCTTTCATGGAAGCAGTGAAGGATAGAAGACAGCAGAAGTCCTGGGATACCAATCCTTCTCTGCAGAGTGTGCACTGGTTCTGGTAGCTATGGAGAACATAAGGTAGGCAAGGTGCCCCCAGAATTTCTAATACACTGCCTAACAGCACCTCCTTAAGGGCTGGCTTCAGAGCATCACCACAGAACCAAGATCCCCTTGATGTATGGTTACCAATGTAATGAGAACACTGTAAGTCAACAAGGCAAGTAGATGGAACATATCTACCTTTATTCATCTATATGATAAAGACAATACATTCACTAACATCTATTCATCATTAAGAAATTTAGCCTATTGCTTTACAGTTAAATTAGTCTCACTTATGATAATTGATACCACATCTAGTCGGGAAATCATACTTTAAGTATAGACTTACAAAAAATGTCTACAGTGTGTACTAAAGGAATAACAGTGAAGTGTCTGTCCAAAAGAAGATCTAAAAAATAGTAGGAAAGAGTAAATAATAATAAGATAACTTTTAATAGGTGAGGTTTAGCCATTCTACTATTTCGTAGTAGGACTTCTCGATATTCTGGTTTGCTGGTCTTCCTGTTTGTTATTGCTCCCTGTTCTAATTTTTTTCATCAGAATGAGACATTTCCACACTTATTTACTTTGTCTATCCATCAACTATTTTCCAAGTCACGTTTGCCTTTTCAATGCGATGAAATTTCAACAATTTTTACAGTTACATTGCTTCTGTCTCTAGTAGTCATTTGCATGTCAAAGCAAAATATATTATTTTAATACATAAAGATGTAAGCCTTATTATCAAGAATCAAAAAGTAGAAAGCCAGATTGGTAGTTATGATTCTGCTATCAAATAGTTTTTATATACTATATAGACTCTTATGAGTATTTTCATTCATCCAAGTTCAACACCAATATATAATGAAAAATGCTGTATTATGCATCTTTAGAAATTAAGCAAAATAAAAACCATGTTGTACTAAGAAAACACCATTTACTGTAACTTTTCTCTGTAGTTGAACTAGAAATAATTAATCTACATTTTTCAATTCCATTTACTTTTTTGACATTCAAATTCCACATGAATTTATAAAATACCTTAATAGATACAATGGAGAATGATACAGAAAGGACAGTATAAGTGTAACAAAAGAAACATATTACATATACACAATATTATATAATAATTATCACATGTATATGTAATATAATTAAATGTTTATAACTCATTCACATTTTAACTTTGCAATTACTTTCATATTATGGTGAAAACAAAAGAGACATTATAGAAAAATAGGCCCTCTTAAGGAAAGTGAAACTGATGGGTTGATAGGAATTTTTAAGAATTCTTTTATATTATTTGCATAGTCTTGGCATAATCTAATTGTTTTGGGGAGGGGGGTCGGGTCGTGGGGCCTGAACTCTGAGCCTGGGCACTGTCCCTCAGCTCTTCAGCTCAAGGCTAGCGCTCTACCACTTGAGCCACAGCACCACTTCTGGCTTTTTTCTTTTTGCTTATGTTGTGCTGAGGAATCAAACCCAGGGCCTCATGCATGCAGGCAAGTGCTCTACCACTGAGCCACCTTCCCAGCCCCATAATCTAATTTTTAAATTTAATCTTATTTATTGTCAAGGTAATGTACAGAGGGGTTACAGTTACATATGTAAGGTAATGAATACATTTCATGTTGAACATTGTTACCCTCTCCCTCATTTTTCTCCCAGTTTCCCGCCCCCCAACCCTCCCTAAGTTGTAAAGTTCATTTCTTGTGATTATCACTGCTGCATTGGTTTGTCTTTTGTCCTTTGTTTCTCCATTTTCTAATCTAATTATTATGATCCATACTTTTGATTTAAATATCTTATTTTACATTTCACTTGTAATTTGTGATATGAAATCTCCTAATAAGATTAAATGTATTCTGTAGCTGTCAAGAGCAGTTTTTACATTAGATCATATAATATGATAATGAACAATTTTTTTAAATGAACAACTTTAAACAATCAAAAAAGGTCATGGATAAAGAAGGCCTAAAAATACCTAAAAATAGTATGTCTTTGTTAAATCTAATCTTTAATCATGGGAATGTTTGATAAAAAGCTATACATAGGAAAATATTATAAAGTTTTATATGTAATTTTCTCTGTACTAAGTTGTATTTTCCTGACTACTGCCAATATTGAAGCCACTATCACTGAGGGTACGTGGAAAATATAGTAACATTTTTACATTACACTGTAGAATACCTTATTCATGGAAATTATGAAAATGTATTTACTAATATTTTAAATTTAAGAAAGTTTAGGTTTAAAAAAAGAAAGTTTAGCTTGCCTAGAATTATCCTACAGACAAAGGATTCTGTAACTTAATGTCTCTTTGTGTTGAATGCTTTAAAAATAACATCTAGAACTAAGGTTTGGGAAGTGATTATAATCATTACATAGTATTTCAGATATGCGAATATTTATTTTAACATATTATTACCAGTGTCTCTCGTTCCGCTGCATCTTTTTAACTAGTGCTAGCTCAGTTTTAGGTATTGTAGGCCACATTAAGATCTCTTGATCTCTTGGAAACAGATAACCTATAAATTGATCAATGTATTAGATTCATATTTCCATATCTCTCACTTCCAAATGTCAAAGTCGATGCACATGTGGTGGACACCTGTTGTATGTCCATCCTCTGCTTCCCCCCTCATCAGTCATTTGAAGCACAGTCAGCCAAAGGACACATTATGCTATGAGAAGTCTTTTCAAGCATGTACCCCAAGCTTGTGACCTCAACATATCTACAGACTCCTTACAAATCACATTGGTGAATAAACATTTTTTTAAAATTTTAGTGTCACTCTGCTAAGACTATCCTAGACATATTCTCGTTATTACAAATGAGAGAAACCATGCAGCATGTTTCTTTGGGTCTGGCTTGCTCGACCTAATATAATTTTTTCCAAGTCTTTCAATTTCCTTACAAATGGGGCAATGCCAATTTTTCTGATGGAAGTGTAGAATTCCATTGTGTGTGTGGAGGCAGGGAGGTGTATCACATTTTCTTGATCCATTCATCCACTGAGGAGCATCTGTGTTAATTACATATCTTAGTTCTGGTAAATAATGCCATCTGAGCATATAAAATAATGCTTATTGACATGAACTCCAAGATATGGAAACAAGAGGTCTTTTTAGAGTACTGTTTGCAGTAATTTCTTTTTTCTTTCTTTTTGTTTTATTCCCTGTTGTCACTGTTTTTGATTCCTGTACCCTTTGTCTTGTATATAAGTTTATCTGATTTGGGAAGGTACAGGAATCACAGAAACGGTGGGACAAAGGATGAACCAATGCAACAGTGATACTCACTAGACACTATGTTGGAGATTAATTTTACAGCCTAAGGAAGTGGGGATTTCGGGAGGTGGGAGTGAGGTCTGGGGAAGTGAGAGAAAATGAAGGAGGGGCTAACACTGTTCAAAAAGAAATGTACTCTTTATCTCACTTATGTAACTGTAACTCATCTGTACATCATAACATTTAAAAAGTATATTATTATTTATGTACTAAGGTCTTTGAACCTGTAAGGGTATATCAATGTACCCTGTAGGTGTACCTCTTGCAAAGGTTTTGGAGACTGGAAAAGTGACCTGAATGATATCTTTTTCTTTTTTTAGATTGAGTTTATCTATTTTATCTTTATTGAAAAGATGATGTACAGATGGGTTACATTTACATAAGTAATAAGTACATTTCTTTTTGAGCCCTGTTTGTAATCAGGAAGAAGTATAACCCAAGTTGAGAACTCCCTATATCTATCATATATATATATATATATATATACATATATATATATATATATATATATAATCTTATACACACATACATGTGTGTATATATGTTCAGAAGTTTGAAATGTCTTACTGTATAGTATGCTTGTTATCACTGTGGTCCTGAAATCAGATTGATGGATCATATTTGAAAGCTCTCCAGTTAAAGTACAGAAAATTTAAATCATTGTGTTGTAGAGGGCAATATTGTCAGTTATTCTTAAAATAGCAGAGTCAGCATTCTGGTTTCCTATAAGACCTTTCAGTGTATTTGTTGACTGGGGGTATGGATATTGATCCCTCTTGTTTCCATGACTAAAATTGATTTTCCCCCTCTCCACGGAGACCTTTGCCTGTCATCAAGCTTACTTTTTCCTCTTGTGCTAAAATGATATTTGATCAGATTATTCAACAAAAGGCGTCATTGGTTGAGCACAATCGATATGCTATGCTCACTGATTTTATAGATCTTTGTAAACGAAAATTGGAATGGTTCAGGTTCCAGTCAGATTATTCCAAAATCGGAGACTTTTTAAAATAATTTTAGCCTCTTTTCTTTTTATTTTGTGTGTTGCTAAAATATTACATATTCATATTTTACTATGACATCAATCAACAGTCATTTTCCAAGTGTTCTTACTTTCAGGATACTATAGCATATATATAATATATATATAATATGTATATTTAGCAGATGCTACAGTATATATATATATATGTATACACACACACATACACACACACACACACACACACACACACACACACACACACGAGTCTTACTTTAAAGAACTTTACATACTGCTGACATACATAGGTTAAATGCTGAAATGATAACTGACAATAAAAATCATGATTAATCTTAAGTTAGTTAGGCTATATAGTAGTCCTTTTTTTTTTTACTACATTGCTCTATTCTACCATAACTAATTTTTATAATGGCTCTCCAAAGGATTCATGATTATTGAATTTTACCAAAAAAAACACTTCATTTCATGAAACTAACAAATTTTATAGAGGGAAAATAGTTTAAGATGATTCCATTTGACTTTAATGCTTACATTCTTACAAAGTACCCAATAGATGTTACTTAAGTTCAAGTTAGAGGCCTCTTCTAGCCATGCTATGCAGAAATATTTTACAGATTACTATGAAATAGGTTCAGCTTTTCAAGAAACAGAGCATACAAATAAGAAGGAAGAGATGCTCTAAGTTCAGAAGAAAGAACACTAAGTGATATGTAAGGACAACAAGAAGAGAATTTGCCTTCTAGAGAATTGAATATACTGATAGGTCCAGAGCAGAAATTTCATCTGGAAGTAGTTTGAACAAAACTCTGATGAATTAATAAGATAATATTATAGAAGTGTTTCCTCCAAATAGCTTGGAACTTATTCTTGAACTTATTAGAACTTTAAGTAAAATTCTGGAGAGAGAAATGTAATGCTATCAAATGCTATATTAGGACTATTCTGTTAACCCAGTGAAACCACAGGAAAGATACAATATTTGAGAGTCTGGAAAAGATTTAAGAAATTTAAAACAGTGCAAAGATAGAGGGCTAGCAAGTTTCAATACAATGGAACCAGAAGAATGTAGGTAAGTGATATTTTAAAGGACAAATCAGAAAAGGTATTTGAATTAAAATTTAAATTGAAGACATTGGAATTGAAATTTAAAGACATTGGAATTGAACACATTGGAATTGCAATTTGGCATAAGGATGAATTGAAGCTAATGGTTAAGAGCTGAGTTGGGGAAAGGTGCTATAATGATAAGGTTTATGTAAATTCTCAGGAATATCTTTGAGGAAGTTATTAAGATGACTTAGCTTTGCATATTTTAAGTATGAAATATTAGTACAACAAGCAAGTTGAAAGCAACCAGAAAATAACAAATGTAAGATGGAACATGAAAAGAGATGTCAGGAAATTAAGTTTGGCTTATCAAATATGTTAACATATGTCAAGCCACTGACATAAATGGGCCTTTAAGTAAAGAGAGTATGGAAAAGTCAAATGTAATCTTGTCTGAGATTTTACTGTGTGGAAAGTTATGTACTAGAAACTTTTAAATGAAATAATTTTACTTCAGATTTATAGAAGGTTTAACCAAGGAACAAGTTAGGTAATTTAAAATGTCATAGCTAGCAAAACTTGTATATATATATAATATATGTGTGTATATATACATATATATATATATGTATATATATATATATATATATATATATATATATATATATAAGTCTAGCTCTACTGCTAAGAACCATCAGAAAGACAGAACGTTTAGAAATGTATGGAAGGGCTAGAGAACTAGAAAGTCAGTGAAGATTTGTAAGTCAAGGATTTGAGAGAAATTCCTGAAATACAAATCTGTATTTGAGCAGCTCTGTAGTTCTCAAAGAGATGATCACTAGACTATGAAGACCAACAAAGCTTTTAATGGCTTCATAGGACTACATAAGCAAAAACAAGGATTCAAATATACAGTGTCCATGGAGAGGGGGCCTAATAAGATCAACAGTCTTTGGAGCAATGTAACAAAACTTGCTACTCCAGGATAAATAATAGAAATAATTAAGAATTAAACCAATATACAAAGGGTCTGAACCCAACTCAAATTGCTTCACAAAAATTGAACTTATTGAAGATTACAAATGGAAAAATACTAGATATTATGTGAAATTTTAAAAGATTCCTCTAAATAACCAATCAAACAATCACACCAAAATCAGAAAGGATAACAATTAAAGAAGAGAGTATCCAATTGAGATTATAAGAGGATGAAAACATGGTTTTATGACAATACTAATGACAGTTACCAGTACAAACAGATCAAACAGAATACAAAAGAAAGGACAGTAAGCATATAATACCACTTACAAGGTTGAAAAAATGTCTCATTAGATTAAAAATAACAAAAAACACTAGTAGCAATTTTATGGCAATACACTGAAAAATTAAGATTAAAAAGAAAAGATTTCCCAGAAAAAATACAATGTACCTAAACTGAATTGATAATATCTCCTCACAAAGAAAACTATGGGCCCAGATGGCTTTTCTAGCAAATGCTGCCAAAATATTAAGAAGGAAATAATGCCAATCCTAATTCTGAAAAAAAAATAAAAATTTGTTTGTGAGCTCCAAGCATGATGTTAATTCTAAAATTAAAATCAAAATTACATATAAATTTAATCCTAAGCAAAATATTGACAAATGATATGCAGGTATTGGTCCAATTATTATAAATCTATAGTACTTAATAACTACTTATGCTTGTTGCAAAGGATAAGAAGATTTTCATTCAAAAATTTGACTGTCTGACAAAGCAAAAGGAAAATAAACATATAGTTGCCTAAAGAAGTTTATAAAATGTACTTGATAAAATTCATCATTTACTTAGAATAATCAAGGGATAAAAGGAAATTTCTTTAAATCCTACAATATTTGTCAGAGGAAGAGAGAGGGAGAGAGAGAGAGAGAGCAATAAGGCACAAATATAAACTTGTCCCTAATCTCAGACAATAAACAGAAATGTATTCCAACAGGATTATACACCAAAATATGAGAAAAGTAGTCCTTATCTAGAAGATAATATAAGAGATTATGCTTATAACTCAATATAGGGAAAATGAGTGTGAAGGAACAAGATGCAGTCACTTCTGTGGTAATGGGGTTTGAACTCTCAGCCTTGTGCTTGCTTGGCTTATTATCTAGCCATTTCTCCAGCCCGGAAGATCATTATTTAGCAAAGATAGACATCTTTATGTTCAATGACTTAATAATCCCATTTTTAAGTATATAACAGGAAGAAATATGAATTGCATCAAATGCTGGGAATAATGTAAAAAAATATTCAATTGAATTTCAAAACCTAACAGAACTAAGATTGACATAAAATCATAATGCCCATTATCTTTTGGCAAGAGGGAAGGATCATGGTGCCGAGGACAGTTGTTAAGACTACTTCTTCCCTGCTTCCACAGTGTATTCACTTGAGGCACTTGTTGGAGAAAGGATGCTATTTTCTCTTGTGCATCATCTCTCTGCTGTACCCAGGCCATACCAGCACAAACAGGAATGAAACTTGGGACTCATGGAACTGTTATCATACATGTTGTAGTTCTGTTTCATCAACTTAAGACTTTACTCTCCCTTTACTCTGCTAGTAAAATTGCACTTGTTTCTCAGGAGCCAAATTGACTACTGCATCCTCCTCCTACGAAGTCTTCCTCACCCTTCCCAGTCCAAACCAAAGTATTTCCCCTGACATTCCAGTAGTAATTAATCTGTATCATGCAAGTCTATCATGGCTTATGTTATGCATGTTATGTATGACATTTTCTTGTGTTTTGCCTGTCTCTCCAATGTAAATCGCACAATAGTAGATAATGTCAAGAACACAGAATGAGCAAACATGCAGGATCATTTCTAGACACTATCCAAGACTCTGAGCAGAGGTCAACTTGTCTCTGAGAGGCTACAAAATGTGGTCAACGTAACACACTTAGCAAGCACTCAAGCTTTTGTTTGATCCTAGATCAAACAAATTTGGACTCTAACGGCCATGCCTTTGTCACCTGTCCACATTGCCTCTGGCATAGACAGCATGTCTGTCCATCTATGTCTCCTGCAGCTCCATGTATGCGCCACTTACTGAATATGAGGTGTTAAAAGGTATTTTGAGATTTTGCAATAATGACATAAAAGTATTTCTATTGTATATTGCTCAAACTGTTAACTACTAATGTGACAGATGACAATACTGTTTGCATCAAAACGATCCAGTGGCAAAATACTACTGTTATTCTTTTAAATCATATTAATTTTTTATCTCCATGACCTTGACTATATTTCTGATTAAGGACAACAACATAAAAATGTATATCTTCTCATTACCAAAAATGTTAATGTCATTTTTTGAAAGCTTGAAAGTTTTGAAAGTTTCAAATTGAAGTTTATTATTAAAAGATGCATAGCATTTTCTAAAGAATTACTAAATATATAATGTTCTTCCATTAAAATTTTATATTTAATCTTTCAAAACTATAATTTAAACTTAGCTACTTGCAAAGAATAGTTTAATGGAGGTTTCTTAAGATATTTTTCTTAAGAGGTACAGCAGTAAGGATTTGGAAATAAAAATTTGAAATAAAAGTTATTTATAGCATTTCACATGGAGTCGGGTGTCAGCCTGACAACTGGAAAGTGTCTCTGTCAACTGGCTTGTGGAAACCTCTTTTTAGGAATATGGGACCAATAGCATCATTATTTCAGCAAAATATGCTTTAATAATTATGTTCTGCCAGAGCTAGCCAACCGTAGTAAGTCATCTAGAATCATGACTCAGTTCTTAGTTATTCCTATGGTCTAAGGATATTAATGGTGAATTAACAACTTATTTATTTTCCATTTTCCTTTCTCATTTCAATAAAAAAAGAGTTAAGGCTTTATTTCACAATTTCTGAACTCATGAACAGTTTACATTTTTACATACTAGATATTTTGTGAAGGCAATTCATTTACTTATTTACTTTTATTTGTATGAGGATTTAAATTTATAACTTCTGTTTCTGTTTTCTCAGAGCTAACACTTCACCACTTGAGCATGCCACCAGCCTGGCCATTTTCATTTGCTGACTGGTGATGGAGTCTCATAGACTTTTCTGCCTAGGTTGCCTTTGAATCATGATCCTCATGGTCTTAGCCCCCTTACAATTATAGTTTTGAGCCACTGTTGCCTAGCTAGGTGTAATTATTTTAACTTTGGCATTTTAACTTTTCAACAATGTAGGTAAGTTAACCAACTAGCCACTGTCCTTCATTATAGCTAAACTACAACTGAAGATAAAACCTCATACAAATTGCCCATGGACATCTCAAATTTAAGAAGAGGAACTGACAACAACTCAAATAACTTATCACAACCAAAAGTTCTAATATTTATATAGTTTAAACATGAGTTGTCCTCTACTTATTTATTCACAATATCCTCTAAAAAACACTATCCTGCTCCTGAAAATACGTTGGCAGGCTCTTTACCGGGGATTGGCATTAACACTTACGAAGTTCCAATTCATATAGACAAAGTAGTACTCTGTTTCTTAGTGACTCAAGGTGTTGCATCTGCCAATCATTGCCAGAGGTGCACTGGAAAGATGAAAGAAATATGGATAAAGGGACTGGAAATCTACTAGTAGTTCTTCCACTTATTCTAAATCAAGAGAAGTATTTTCCCCATTGCAAACTCATTTTATTCATCTCTTCAAAAGTGTAGGGAATTGCTGAATCTTTAATTTTATATAACAATAATTTTGTGTCAGGTGATGAATGCAGCTGGATGGAACATCAGTATGTTCTCATGATCAGTGGATGATGACTGAAGTTTTCATATTGTTGATACTCCACTGATTTATAGCGCTGTGGATTATTTGATCATGTGTCTTGGACATCTAAAAATCAGACAGGAATTCTAACTTCATTCTTAAAATTTCTTTATTTTCTTCAAGTAGTTGTACATGGATTTTCAATTTGACATGTTAGTTTATGATTAATACATCTCGGTCAGTACAGACAAGATTATCTTTCAGTTGAAAGGATAGATATGTGTTGTTTGAGATCAAGTTGAAAATTGCCAGGGCTTGCCCAGAGATATATTAAATATGCATATAGAAAAACAGAACACATAGAAAAGAAAATATTTTCTTCATCTCTTATGACTATTCCAATCCCTTCTTATTGGAGTCATGAATTATAACTTAAAATATTCAATACTGGACAACTAGTGAAAATATTCTTAGGTACCAGTAGATGTTGATGTCGCCTCTGATGAATAAAATTTATTGGTAAAGTGAAAACTAAAATAACAGCACATATTTTCTAATTTTGACTGGAGACAGTTTTGTAATATTTGCTGATGGGATTGGGTATGATTCTAGATTGTGTTTTATGTGAAATTTTTCTTCTTGTAGCTAGTGCTACTGCAAATTTGTCATTTGTGTCATTTAAATTAAAGGAGACCATTTCAGATGAGCACAAATTCAGAGCAGCTGCTGATGCATTCAAGACTGGATGACAGCCACCTGCTTCGCCAATTAGCAGTGGAATGACAGAAGTGATTGTTAGGGAAGGCTGAACACCCCCAGGAACATTGTTAATTCTTAGCTTTGAGACCTGCATGGTTAACTGGAGGTAAGAGTCTCACAGAGTTTCTTGCCCAGGCTGACTTCAAATTGCCATCCTCGGATCTCAGCCTCCTGAGTACCTAGGATTACAACCGTGAGCACCCAGCTCTGCTTGTTGTTGTTTTTTGTTAAATTACAACCATCATGATTGCTATGAGGTGTTGTTTCCATTTGTATTCCATTTGCCTGATGATTAGTAACACTTAACATCTTTATAGCTGGGTGCTGGTGGCTCCCATCTGTAATGCTAGCTAATCAGGAAGCTGAGATCTGAGGATCACAGTTCAGAGCCATCCTGGACAGAAAAGTCTGTGAGTCTCCTATCTCCAATAAATTACTCAGAAAAAGCCACAAGTTGCACTGTGACTCAAGTTGTAGAGCACTAGCCTTGAGCAAAAGAAGCCCAGGATAGTATCCAGGCCCTGAGTTTAAGCCCTAGGACCTGCAAAAAACAAAACTAAACCAAACCAAAACATCTTTCACAAACTTCTTAAATGTTTGTATATTTTTAGAGAAGTGACATTTCAAATCCTTAGTACATTATTGTTTTATGAAAGTTTTTGGTTTTGGTTTATTTTTTGCTATTGAGTCATTATCAGTTCCTTATATATTTTAGACATTAATGCTTTTTCAACTATTTAATATAATTAGAAAATATTTTACAGCATCCTATAATTTGACTTCATATAGATTTTATATTTATGTACTATTTTTTAGTTCTTCTTAGCAAGTTTGGCATTTTAAATACACACAGAAGAGTGAGTGAATTTGTAGAGCAATAGAAATCATGCCATCTGCATTGATAAATTCTAAATAATATGTTTACTAATTATTTTATATATCATTAAGTAAAACCTTTGTTTGAAGAAAAATGAGAATCAGAATCACCTAGATTTGGTGGTAGACACGTATAATCCCAACACAATAGATGAAGAGGAAATATGAGATTGGAGCCAGGTTGGGCTACATGGTGTGTTCCAGGCCATAGAAAGCTCATATATGAAATATCAAAAACAGAAAGGAATATTAGGAGGAAGAGAAAGAGAAGATAGGTGGAGGAAGAGGAGAAAGAGGAAGGAGAGGAAGCATGGAAATGAGAATCATAAATTTTGGGATAAAGTATTCATCAACAAAAATTTCCCAAATAGAAGTCGTAGGTATTTTAAGAAACAAAGCCATTCAAGCATTTTCTTGATTTATATTTAGATTGATGAGAGAATGATTTCTGCAGGGTATAATGCTTTATATAACAAGTTTAGATGGGATATTCTCAGAAAAGCATTGTTGGTTGGAGTGTAAACTTGTTCAACCACTTTGGAAAGCAGTGTGGAGGTTCCTCAAATGACTCCACATAGAGCTCCCCTATGACCCAGCAATCCTACTTTTGGGCATTTACCCAAATGATCACAAACAAGGCCACACTAAAGTTACCAGCACAACTATGTTTATTGTAGCATTATTCACTATAGACCCAAATGATCACAAACAAGGCCACACTAAAGTTACCAGCACAACTATGTTTATTGTAGCATAATAACTATAGTTAAGATATGGAACCAACCCAGATACCCCTCAGTAGATGAATGGATCAAGAAAATGCAGTATATATATAGATATATGTCTATATATCTATATATAGATAGATAGATAGATAGATATGGAATTCTATGCCTCCATCAGAAAGAATGACATTGCCCCATTTGTTAGGAAATGGAAAGACTTGGGAAAAAATTTTTTTTTAATTTTTTTTTGGGTCCGGTAGTGGGGCCTGAACTCTGGGCCTGGGCACTGTCCCTCAGCTCTTCAGCTCAAGGCTAGCGCTCTACCACTTGAGCCACAGCGCCACCTCCGGCTTTTTTTCTTTTTGCTATGTGGTGCTAAGGAATCGAACCTAGGGCCTCAGGCATGCAAGGCAAGCACTCTACCACTGAGCCATCTTCCCAGCCCACTTGGAAAAAATTATATTAAGTGAAGTAAGCCAGGCCCAAACAAACATAGGTCCCATTGTTTCCTTTATTTGCAATAATTAATATACATCTAGGATAATCTTACCAGACAATCAGAAAAGGTCAAAAGCTACCTACATATGACCATATAAGATGGTACTAAATGAAATGAACCCGAAGATATGGACACAAGAGGTTTTTTTCTTTGCTGCTGTTATTTTTAATGTACTATGTAATTTTTTGGGTTTTGTTGTCTATTCTTCCCCAATGGTATAACCCCTGTTGTCATTGTATTTGATTCCAGTGCCCTGTATCTTGTATATAAATTTTTCTAATTTGAGGAGAAGGAAAATAACAAAATGCTGAAACAAAGGTACAGGTTTGACCTCTTATAACAATGAAATGTATAAGATACTATGTTGAAAATAACTTTACAACATGGGGGGGATGTGGAGGGAGGAGTTGGGGAGGTTGGGAGGGAAGGGATAGTAGAGGAAAAACAAAGGAGAGGGTAACAATGTTCAATAGGAAATGTACTTATTCTTTTACTCATGTAACTATAACCCCTCTATACAGTATCTTTACAATAAAAAATACTTTTAAAAAGATCATTAACATAAGAGATTATCATGAAAGCATTTTAAAGCAAAGCAGAAGAGGATGGAGAATATCAGTTTTGGAAAATAAGATTTAACTAGAATGGCCTAACAAAGCTTCTCTATGGAAACAGGGACTTGGCATCAAGGAATAAGCTGAATATCAGAATTCAGAGAATAAGTCAATATCAGGGGGAAAGTAGTGGAGTCAGAGCAGGGCAAAGGCCACTGTAGCTGGAACAGAAGAAGAGAGGTGACAATGAACCAGATCATAAAGGGTGTGATAGGATTTGGGAAATCATTCATATTAACAGGAAGTCACCAGAAGGTTCCAGCAGGGAACCTTTAATATGAACTATGTTATAAGGATCATTTGGGTTACTGAATAAAGGACAGAACTAGAAAGTGATCAGATCAGTAATACAGTGATTAGGAAACAAATGAACCAAATACTAATAGCCATCCTTATAAAACAAGTTGAGCTTCTTAGCAAATTCCATTCTCCTAAAGAAAATATTCAGGTAACAATAAAATTTATAGTGCCCTTTGGAGAAATGAAATAACCAGTATGTGCTAAAGTCTCCACCTTACCCTTGCCCTCCCCCCTCAGGGACTGTGTTGCTCCTGGACAGTCTCTTGACCTCTTCTTTATTTACATTGTTCTCATAATGTTGTATTAAACTTACTTAGTGAAGGACTCTGAAACTTTCCATCCTGTAAGTCAGATTTTTATCATACCAACTCCTACCAGAAGGAAAACAAACTAGATAATGAGCCCCCAGCTACAGAAATCACAAGCCACTGTGCTTATCCTAATAATGCAATAACTTCACCAGTAACAATCATTTAGCATGCTTCATTTCCAAATTATTTTGTATCTTTTCCTCATGTTTAAACATCTGACACTTTCCATACAGTTACACTCATTCCCGTTCTTTCAGTCTAATTGAAAGGATCACTGTCCCTGAATCAATCCAAGCCTTACATATTTAATTTGTTGCTTTAAATGTATTTTCAAATGGCCTAATTTAATTTATGTATTTCACTTCTATTTTTCTCAAGATATTTATGCTCAATTCAATTAGAACAATTACTATATTTTAGCCATTTTTCTCAAATCTTTCAGCTTACAAAATGTCTTTATAATGTTATTTTAGTTTTCAGAAACATAAGCTATAACAGTCCTTACAGTTCTTTTTTTAATAACAGTTCTTTTATGTACCTAAATCTACTACAACCTGAAGTTGAAAAGGCATCAAACATTAGAAGTATCAAATATTAAAAATGGCTGTATTGAAACAGTATTCATTTTGTAGAACATTTGGGAAGAAAAATCAGGATAACTGATTAAATGAGCTACAAAATTGTAATTATTATCTCACTTTTGGTCAGATTTTTGTCTTTGAGTTTATTTGCTACCTGATTCTGTTCCCTCTACATCCTCTCAACATGTAATTTAATATTGTTGGCCACCAGCACTTCATAAACTCTAGACACCTCCTAAATAATGGTATCTCCATTCAATAAAGTAGGGCCTACTGAGCCAAATGAGTAACAGTTGGGTTAGATAGTCAGTTCTGAAACATAACTACCTCTCTCTGATCCCAGACTAATTGTCTCATATGTACAACCATGATATAAAGTACCTGAATCGTAGCCTTAACACAAAACTTTTCCTAGTGGAAAGTGGTATTAAAATTTATTGACAATGCCAGGCACCAGTGTCTCATACTTACAATCCTAGCTGCTAAGGAGGCTGAGATCTGAGAATCACAGTTCAAGCTAAGCTGGGCAGGAAAATCCATAGGACTCTTATCTCCAATTAAGCACCAAAAAGCCAGGACTGGAGCTGTGACCTAAATGGTAGAGACAGTGCCCAAGGCCTGAATTCAAGCCCCAGGACGAGCATGCCCACCACCACCACCATCACCACTACAGACACACTCTAAATTATTGACAATACATTACACTACAAAAACATCTTTTTAATAAATATTCTTCATTATATTTTTGAAATGGATCTAGGAAGGCTGGAAATGAATCTTTGGGAGATTAGAAATTGGCTTTGTTTGAACTGCTTTCTTAGGAATTACTTTATTCCTTTCATGCTCCTTGAAGGAATGGGATGTTTCTATCTGTCAGAACCATTAGCCCTTAATTTGGGAGATACACCAAAACATCTACTGTGTATCTGCAGAGATGTGTACATTACCTTAATTATTCAAATTGGATAGTTTGATTTCTGTATCCCTGGTATCTCACTACTGTTTAGCCTTACAGGCTTTACCTCAACCCAATGATTGTTTTTTTGACGTTTATTTAATATTAGTTAGTTAGATTTCTTCCTCCTCCTCTTTCTCCTCCTCCTTTTTCTCCTCCTCCTTTTTCTCCTCCTCCTCCTCCTCCTCCTCCTCTCTTCTTCTTCTTCTTCTTCTTCTTCTTCTTCTTCTTCTTCTTCTTCTTCTTCTTCTTCTTCTTCTTCTTCTTCTTCTTCTTCTTCTTCTTCTTCTTCTTCTTCTTCTTCTTCTTCTTCTTCTTCTTCTTCTTCTTCTTCTTCTTCTTCTTCTTCTTCTTCTTCTTCTTCTTCTTCTTCTTCTTCTTCTTCTTCTTCTTCTTCTTCTTCTTCATGTTTTTTATTGTAAAAATACTGTACACAGTGGTTAAAGTTACATGAGTAAGGTAATGAGTACATTTCCTATGGAGCATTGTTACCTCCTCCTTTATTGTTCCCCTAACATCCCTTCCCTCCCCACCTCCCCAGCTCCTCCTGCCCACCCTCCATCAAGTTATAAGTTAGTTTTCAACATAGTGTCTTGTACATCTCACTGTAACAATGGGTCAATCTGTATCCTTATTGCAGCATTTTGTTATTTCCCTTCCCCTCCCCAGATTAGAAAAATGTATCCTAGTTCTGTCCTCTATTCAGTAACCCAAATGATCCTTATAACATAGTTCATATCATGTCATTCCCTGCTGGAACCTTCCAGTGACTTCCTGTTAAAGTGAATTCTTTCCCTAATCCTATCACACCCTTTGTGATCTTGTTCATTGTCACCTCTCTTCTTCTGTTCCAGCCACAGTGGCCTTTGCCCTGCTCTGAACACATGATATCTTCTGTTGTGAAAACAGGAGTTTTACCATGGGGGAAGAACATACAAGAGAAACAAAAAAAATCATACAGTACATTTTAAATATGTTAAAAACAATAGCAAGATGGGCCTGGGAAGGTGGCTCAGTGTAGAGTGCTTCCCTTGCACGCACGAGGCTGTGGGTTTGATTCTTCAGCACCACATAAGCAGAAAAGCCAGAAGTGGAGCTGTGGCTAAAGTGGTAGAGTGCTAACCTTCAGCTGAAGAGCTGAGGGACAGCACCAAGACCCAGAGTGCAGGCCGTATGACCAGCAACAAATAAATAAATAAATAAATACAATAGCAAGAAAGAAAAAATGACTTGTGTCCCTATCCTGGGGTTCATTTCACTTGACATCATCTTATATGGTAATATGGACATAGCTTTTGACCTTTTCTGCTTGTCCTATATTTATACTAGTTATTGCAAATGAGGGAAACCATGGGACCTATGTTTCTTTGGGTATAGCTTACTTTACTTAATATAATTTTTTCCAAGTCTTTCCATTTCCTAACAAATGGAGCGATGTCATTCTTTCTGATGGAAGCATAGAATTCCCTTGTATAAATATACCATATTTTCTTCATTCATTCATCTACTGAGGGGCATCTGGGTTGGTTCCATATCTTAGCTATGGTAAATAATGCTGTGATAAACATATTTGTGCTGGTAGCTTTAGTATGGTCTTGTTTGTGATCATTTGGGTAAATACCCAAAAGTGGGATTGCTGGGTCATAGGGGAGCTCTATGTGGAGTCCTTTGAAGAACCTACATGCTACTTTCCAAAGTGGTTGAACAAGTTTACACTCCCACCAACAATGCGGTGGCATTCCTTTTTAGCTACATTCCCTCCAGCATCTGTTGTTATTAGAATTCTTGATTTAGCCATTCTAACTGGGGTGAGGTGGAATCTCAATGTTGTTTTGATTTGCATTTCTTTTTTTTCTGAAGCATGAATGTCAACATTATTTCTTTTCTTTTTCTTTTTTTTAAGTACCCTGGATTTAAACTCTAGACTTTGTTTGCTAGGAAGTATTCTATCACTTGAGCCATGTTTCCAACCTTTTTTGCTTTAGTGTATTTTTCTTTTTTTTGTATGATTTTTATTGTAAAAATACTGTACAAGGGGTTATAGTTACATAAGCAAGGTAATGAGTACATTTCCTATGGAGCATTGTTGCCTTCTCCTTTGTTTTTCCTCTACCATCCCTTCCCTCCCACTTGTACAACTACACCCCCACACCAAAGTTCTAAAGTACGTTTTCAACACAGTATCTTGTACATCTCATTGTTACAATGGGTCAACCTGTATCCCTATTTCAGATTTTGTTTTTCCCTTCCCCTCCCTGAATTAGAGAAGTGTATATACAAGATGCAGTGCACCAACATCAAATACAGTGAAAACAGGGGTTATACTGTGGGGGCAGAACATACAAAACAAAAAATCATATGGTACATAATAAACATGTTAGAAGCAATAGTAAGAAAGAAAAAAAATTATTTGTGTCCCTATCTTGGGGTTCATTTCACTTAGCATCATCTTATATAGTCATATGTACATAGCTTTTGACCTTTTCTACTTGTCCTACTCATGTCCTAGTTATTGCAAATAAGGGAACCCATAGGATCTATGTTTCTTTGGGCCTGGATTACTTCAAGTCTTTCCATTTCCTAACAAATGGGAAGGTGTCATTGTTTCTGATGGAGGCATAGAATTCCATTGTGTATATATATATATATATATATATATATATATATATATATATATATGTATATATATCACATTTTCTTGATCCATTCATCTAATGAGGAGCATTTGGAGTGATTCCATATCTTATCTATGGTAAATAATGCTGCAATAAACATAGTTGTGCTGGTAGCTTTAGTGTGGTCTTGTTTGTGATCATTTGGGTAAATGCCCAAAAGTGGGATTGCTGGGTCATAGGGGAGCTCTATGTGGAGTCTTTTGATGAACCTCCATACTACTTTCCAAAGTAGCTGAACAAGTTTACATTCCCACCAACAATGCAGTAGGGTTCCCTTTTGGCCACATCCCCTCCAGCATCTGTTGTTATTAGAGTTCTTGATTATAGCCATTCTAACTGGGATGAAGTAGAATCTCAATGTTGTTTTGATTTGCATTTCTTTTATGGATAGAGAAGTTGAGCATTTCTTCATGTGTCTATTGGCCATTCTTATTTCCTCTTCAGAGAAGTTTCTCTTTAATTCTTTACCCCACTTATTTATCATGCAGTTGTTTCTTTGATGATTTGTTGGTGGTGGATTTAGTTTTTTGAGACCCTTGTCTCTTGTATGACTAGTGAAGATCTTCTCCCAATCCATGAGCTTTCTATTGATCTTACTAGGCATGTCCTTTGCCATGCAGAAACTCTGCAGTTTCATGCAATTCCATTTGTCCAACCTTTCTTTGATTTGTTGTGTTTCTGGGTCATTATTAAGAAAATTTTGGCCTGTGCCAAGGAGACCTAGGGTTTCTCCTATTCCTTCCTGTTTTCAGAGTGTCTATTTTGATCCATTTGGAGTTGATTCTGGTGCAGGGTGATATATAAGGATCTAGCTTTAGTTTTCTACATGTGTTTAACCAATTTTGGCAGCACCATTTACTGAACAGGCTTTCTTCCATTCTATTTTTTTTAGCTTCCTTATGGAAGATTAAGTGGCTACAGGTCTGTGGGTTCATTTCTGGCTCTTCCATGCTATTCCAGTGGTCCTCAGGTTTGTTCTTGTGCCAGTACCGAGTTGTTTTGATTACTATGGCTTTGTAATAGAGTTGAAATTCGATATTGATATTCTTCCAGCACTGTTCTTTCTGCTAAGGATTGTTTTTGCAATTCAGGTTCTTTTATTGTTCTATGTGAATTTTTGGGTTGTTGCTCCTGTTTCATTGAAGAATGAGGTTGGAGTATTGATAGGTATCGCACTGAATTTGTAGATAGCCTTTAGTATTGCCATTTTCATGATGTTATTCCTCCCAATTCAGGAGTGTGGGAGGTTTTTCCACTTCCTAAGTTCTGCTTTAATTTCCTTTTTCAGGTTTTTAAAGTTTTCATTGTAGAGGTCCTTCACGACTTTAGTTAATTCCTAGGTATTTTATTTTTTGTGGGGCTATTACAAAAGGAGTTGCTTTCCTGATTTCAGCTATACTCTTCTAATTTCTGGCATACAGAAAAGTCGTTGATTTTTGAGGGTTAATTTCATATCCTGCTACTTTGCCAAAGTTTCAAATCAGCTCTAGTAATTTGGGAGTTGAGTCCATGGGATTCTTTAAATACAAGATCATATTATCTGCAAAGAGGGAGAGTTTTACTTCATCTTTCCCTTTTTCAATACCATTTATGTTTGCACCTTGTCTTATTGCTGTAGCTAGGCATTCTAATAGTAAATTGAAGAGAAGTGGAGAGAGTGGACATCCTTGTTCTTGAGTGTAAGGAAGTGGCTTTAGTTTTCACATTAAGTATAATGCTGGCTGTAGGTTTGTTATACACAGCTTTTATTAGCTTGAGGAATGCTCCACCATCCCTGCTGGATAGATTAACCCAGCAAAAACTCAATAGAGAAACCTCAGATCTAAACAACTGCATAGATAACTAGACTTATATTTCACCGAATATTTCACCCAACAGCATCAGAATACACATTCTTCTCAGCACACATGGAACTTTCTCCAAAATAGGCCACATTCTAGGTCACAAAGCAAATTTGTTCAATTTCAGGAACATTGGAATTATGCTCTGTATTCTCTCAGACCACAAGGGAATAAAATTAGAGCTCAACACCAAAAGCCACCAAAGAAAGTCCCGTAACACAAAAGGGTCTGAACAACACACTGTTGACCCACTAGTGGGTCATGGAAGAGATTAGAAAGGAAATTCAAATATTTATGACATTCAACAAAAATGAACACACAAATTACCAGCTCCTCTGGGACACAGCAAAGGCAGTACTCAGAGGCAAGTTTATAGCTCTGAGTTCCTATATCCACAAGTTGTAGAGATCTGAAACTAACAATTTAATGAGACACCTGAAGCTCCTTGAAAAAGAGCAACAAGCTAAACCTCAATCCAGTAGATGGAAACAAGTAATTAAAATTAAATCAGAATTAAATGAATTAGAATAAAAAAACATAGAAAGAATAAACAAAACAAAGAGTTGCTTCTTCAAAAAAATTGAACAGATCCTTAGCAAAGCTCATCTGAAAAAAAAGAGAACACATCCAAAAACAAACTCAGAGATGAGAATGGAAACTTCACCACAGAAACCAATATTCAGAACATTATAAGGGAATACTTCTCAAACCTTTATGCTAATAAGTTTGAGAATCTGGCAGAAATGGACAATTTTCTAGCAAATATCAACATGCTGAAACTAAACCAAGATAATTTAAACCAACTTAACAGACTGATATCAAGCATTGAAATAGAAACAGCAATAAGAGACCTCCCATCCAAGAAAAACCCAGGACCAAATAGATTTACACCTGAATTCCACAAGGCCTTCAAATGCAGAACTCACACCAATACTCCTCCAACTCTTCAATGAAATTGAAAGTGAAAGTTCACTACTAAACTCTTTCTATGAAGCCATCATAATCCTCATCCCAAAACCAGGCAGGGACTCATCAAAGAAAGGGAAATATAGACCCATTTCTTTGATGAACATCGATGCAAAACTTCTCCACAAAATTTTGGGCAATGGACTTCAACAACTCATCAGAAAAAAAATCATACACCATGATCAAACAGGATTCATTTCAGGGATGCAAAGCTGATTCAATTTATGCAAAGCTATTAATATAATGCATCAAATCAACAAGAGCCAGGATAAGAACCAAATGGTTATCTCAATAGATTCAGAAAAAGCATTTAACAAGTTCTAACACCGAAGGCTCTGGAAAAATTAGGACGATTTCTTCTTCCTCTTCCTCCACCTCTTCTTCTTCTCCTTCTTCTGGAAAAAACTAGAATGACTTCCTTCTCCTTCTCCTTCTCCTTCTCCTTCTTCTCCTTCTTCTTCTTCTTTTCTTCTTCCTCCTCTTCTTCACCTTCTCCTCTTTCTCCTCCTTCTCTTCCTTCTCCTCCTTCTCCTCCTCCTTTTTCTTCTTTTTCCTCCTCCTCCTCCTTCTTCTTCCTCTTCTTCCTCTTCCTCCTCCTCCTCCTCTTCCTCTTCTTCCACCTCCTCCCCTCCTCTTCCTCCTCCTCCTTCTTCTTCTTCCTCCTCTTCCTCCTCCTCCTCCTCCTCCACCCTTTTCTCCTCCTCCTCCTCTTCCCCACATCCTCTTCCACTTTGTGTGTGTGTGTGTGTGTGTGTGTGTGTGTGTGTGTGTGTGTGTGTATGTCTGTGTCTGTGTCTGTCTATGTGTGTGCTAGTTCTGAGGCTTGAAGTCATGACCTAGGAGCTGTCCCTGAGCTTTTTTGCTCAAGGCTTGTGCTCTACCACTTGAGCCATAGTTCCACTTCCAGTGTTGTTGTTGTTGTTGTTTTCTCAGTCATGGGGCTTGAACTCTGGGCCTGGCTGCTGTCCTTGCACTCTTCAGCTCAAGGCCAGCGTTCTCCCACTTCAGCCATAGCACCACATCCATTTTTTAGTGGTTTATTGGATATAAGACTCTCACAGACTTTCCTGCCTAGGCTGGCTTTGAACGGTGATCCTCAGATCTCAGCCTCCTGAGTAGCTAGGATTATAGGCACCACCAGCGCCCAACTCACTTCCTGTTAGTGTTGTTTTTTTTTTTTCAGTTAATTAGAGATAGTCTCACAGGTTTTTCTTCCTTGGCTGGCTTTGTATTACCATCCTCTTGAGTAGCTAGGATTACAGACGTGAACCACTGGCATCTGGCTTACATTTCTTCATTTGAAAGGAATTCCACCTTATGTTTATAACCTCATACATGTTTGAGTGAGATTTGCTACTTTATATTTTATACTTATATTTTGTTTACTATTTCTTTTTTCTTGTATGTATGTGCTAGTCATAGGTTTGAACTCAAGGCCTAAACACCACTGCCCCTGAGCTTTTTTTGCTCAAGGTTGACAATCTAACACTTGAGTCATAGCTCCACTTCTTCCTTTCTTTGTGGGGGGAGGGAGGTAGTTAATTGGAGATAAGAGTCTCACAGGCTTTACCTCATGGGCTGGCTTTGAACCAGGATCCTTAAATCTCACTGCATCAGTAGCGAGGGATACAGGTACAAGCTACTGGCCCTAGCATTATTTCTCACTTTTGAAGACTACTGTAAGTAGCTTATATAGATATGGTATGTGGCTAGTGGAAGAATAAAATTGTAATTCCTTGCTATGTCATATAATTGAGCACAATATTTTCAAGGACTACCTACAATCTCTATATTCCTAATGTAGCTTTGTATATGAGAAAATGACTAATGAATGCTACAACCTCAAGCCTAGTTACCTATAGTCACTGAACATACCCTGGAAACCCACCTCTATCATTAATTGTGGTATGTAAACTTTGGCAAGTTTTTTTGTATTATGGACCTCATTTTCTAATCCTCAAACTAGTATGTCTCCTACACCATTTTATTTTATGCACACTGGTGTGAAATAAATTAACCATGCCTCCTACACTGCTAAGACAGCCAGCAAGTTATAAATTAAGGCTGATTAATCAACTTCCATACTTTCTATATAAACAGCATGGGTTTGTATCCATGTCTCCCTCATAGGGTATTTGGAAAATTACATCAACTGAAACCTATAAAACAGTTTCAATCACATAGCACTGAATAATAAATGTCAACAATGATTAGTTACATGTTATATAGTCTATGTTTGTGTTCTTTAGGCTGGAAATCAAGAACATGTTTTATAAATGCATATTGAATTTCCTTAGTTTCAACTCTATAGAATGTAACATTTAAAAATTATTATATTACACCAGCTGACAAGATTATTCTATTTATGTCTCATAATTCTTTATATCAACTTCCAAGTAACTTAACCTGACTAAAATATCTTAATTCTCCATATCCTCTATTATTTGATTCTGTTTATTTTATCTCATCCTGTTTTCCCTCTGGCTTTGTGAACCTATCCCAACCTAAGCAAAGTAGCTTATTATTGCTTCCCTCAGGATAGAGACATCAAAAGTTCCAGCATATTATCTTTGGAGCTCATTCTGCCTGCAGCTTCTCTCTATGTTTGATCACATACACAATCTTGCTCCATCTTTCAAACATACACATAAACCAAATACTTCTTAAGATTCCTCCAGGTCAGTAATGGTTTTGATTTTTTTTCCATTTGAGTGGTTTCACAAGAGCAGTATCTTGGCACACACTCCAGAAGATATAGTTTTTCAATTGAAATGGTTCAAATTGATTTTAAGTTATCTTCATTGATACTCTTTAGAAACTACCACAGAACTGGAGATAAAAGTGCTATCAGTTTGTGATATAATAAAAATTCCATTGCAGCTTAGTTCATCTTTAACCACTGCAGTGTTCATTTCTCCTCTTGCTTTAATTGCTGCTTCAATATGTTAAACATTTCTCTACTTAAGCACAAATAGCCAGTGTTCTTTCCAAGGCTTATCTATCTATCTATTTATTGCATTTGTTCTGAGCCACAGATTGTGACAGCTTAGGGAAAACAGCACATATATTCAAAGTGTTTTAAAAAAAGTAAATTTAAAAGATGAAATGTCATGAATGTTTGGATTTTTAGTTTTCCTTGTTAATATGTTTCTGTCAATATATCAAGTTATAAGTTTCAAAACAGATGTATTAAAGGTCAAGTGCTCATGAAAATCATTACTGAATTGACAGAAACTATCATGCTGTACATTATAAATCTCTGTAGAAAATACCCATTTTTGAAAAGTTGTCTCTGTAAAGTGATCTCATTTTCCAAAGTCACAGTACTGACAATTTCCAGAATGCAATGAGCTACATACAATTGGAACATTTTGAGGAGAATATTATTCTGTGAATGAAAGACAAAAAAATATTTTAGAAAATGCCATAGGATAAAGACTTTGGTAAACTGTAAGTTTATATATGCCAACTTATATCTAGTTTCTACTCTGTGCATGCACATGAAGATTTTCATCTTATGAACAGGAAAAAATGTAGAAGTCAGAGTCCTGCAATATGAGCTAGCAGTCTTGTGTCTGCTACCAAAGAGCTGGTGAGTTGGGGTAGTAGAAACCATTATTTATTATCCTTCATTTCAAATATTTTATGCTGTGATTAAAATCCATTTTCCTCTTGATAACCATATTAATCTCTCCTTTAACATACTAAGCATTCAAGTATAACTATCATTATGTAGCTAATGTATTCTAAAGTGAGTGAACAATTTATAGAAAAAATGTGCTGGAACACTTTGCCTATAGTTTCAGCCCTAGACATCTCTAGACTGGGAAAAAGTTACAATGTCTTGAAGTCATTTGCATGATATGTATTTATGTTTGTGTTTGTTTTCTTTAGAGATTATAGTAGCAACCATGGAAGCTAAGAGAGTTGGATTTATAAATAAATGGCTGTTTACATTCAGTCTTAGATCAATTTTTAGCAAAGTATTCATGTAACAAGCCATAAGCAGTGACCCATCAGAAGAGATGTCTTGGCCAACAGGTGTTTCCTTTAGAAAACAACAAAGCTTTTATACGTACAAGTCAAGATAAGCCAATTGAATATAATTACCATATTTATTCAGAAGATTTTGCATATCTTTAACCTAATCCAATTACATTTACAGATATTTATTGTTTCCCCCAAACAAGCAAAATCTTCACTCAGTGTAAGAAGTTATTATAAGAAATTATATTTCTTGGGCTTTAATATAAATCTATGCACATTCTTTCAAAAATGCAATGGTATTTTATTGATTCATACCTAAACAATCTCTGTACATTCCCTGAAGAACCTTAAACTAGGTACTATTTCTCCCAAATGTCCCTATTAGGACACCACTCTTATAAAATGTCTTTAGTGACAATGAAACAGAAAGGGAAACTAACCTTGTTTTTCACCTCCTTAAAACACCTAAAGTATTTTTTCAATGTTTAAGATGAACAACAAAAATGTGTTATTTGAAATAAATTAAAATGACACAATAAACCAATATTATTTATTTTTAGTTAAATCAATGCATATCAGTTCACATTACAAATATAATTATGAGAATTTGACTAGAACCATGAACATTTTCTTTCTGCATACTGGGTATTTAATCAGAAATGAATAAAGAGCATAGTCCCCAAATTCTGATGCATCAGAATAATTTAGGGATTTTTTTTCAAGTGATTGATCCTGAACTATTCTATCCATCCAAATGAGAAAGACTTTGATCCAACCTGAAGGTTGGAAATTTTAAAAACTGCATTAGATATGCAACACATGAGCTAGAATGATTCTCTACCTTGTCTACATTATTTATTCTCATTTTTCCTTTAATTTGGGTATGTGTTATTTTGGCACAATCCAGACTAACCAATTATTTGTTTGCACATGTGAGATATACATAGAACTCAGCTTTGCTCTCACAGTTGGATTTTTTTTGTTTGACTTTAACAGATTTTCTGTTCTAATAGCTGATCCAATAATGCTTGGTCTCGATTGGCTGTATGCATTTTTATTGTAAAACATTAATGTCATTACTAACTCTAAAATGACTCAGTGATTTTTATAGGTATTACTTGTTGAACATATTAACTGTAAATTCCTAAGTTGTAGCTTCCAAAGGGGTAGAGAGAGCTATCACATCAGTTAACAGAGGAAAGCTTCCACCATCACTGACATTTCATTTTTCCTAGAATTCTTTCTCATGAGTTTAATCTTCCCATAAATATTGAAGAAAATACACAATTCCTCAGCTGTACCTCTTAGCCCAGTCATTTTTGTATCAATTTTTTTATTGTGAAAATACCATATAGAGGGGTTACAATTACATGGGCAAGGTAATGAGTACATTTCTTATCAAGCATTGTTGCCTCCTCTTTTGTTTCCCCTTCCCATACCTTCCATCTCCCCCCCAACTCCTACTTACCTGCTCCCCTCTTACCTCCCCTCCCCCCACCAAAGTTGTAAAGTTCATTTTCGACATAACGACATGTACATCTCATTGTTGCAATGGGTCCATCTGTATCCCTAGTTAAATGATTTGTTTTTGCCCTTCCCCTCCACAAATTATACCAACATCAAATACAATGAAAGCAGGGGTTATACCATGGGGGAAGGACATACAAAGCAACAAAGAAATCATCTTATAAATATGTTAGAAACAATCGCAAGAAAGACAAAACATTTGAATACTCAGTCTTTAGAGTTTAAACTTCAGTGTTTCTATGTGGAGGTCACCAGAGGACAGAGTGAAAGGTCTTGAAAATGGTTAATGGTGATGATTACTTCTTTGATTAGATTCTGCCTCAATGCTTCCTAGGTAGCCCAATCTCCTGTACTTACACTGATCTTCATTCCTCATTTCTAATATGGACCTTCTATTCCCTCAAAATATTGTTCTGATTTCACAGCCTTCAAAATGTTTTCCTTGTGAACCATGGCCTGCCTACTTGAGCTCCAACATTTTACAATGTCCCTTGGTAAGACAAAATTTAACACTATATTTACTGGAAAGCCTTTACACGACATGTACTATTTCTAATTAATTTTGGTCTTCTCACTAATACTGGAAAGTTACAAAGTCTAATACAAGTCTGTTTAATTTTTTGTAGTTTCTCTATGATGTTATAGACATTTTGCACACTGTGGTATTGCAATGAATATCTGTGGCATATGTAAAATAACTATGTTTTCTTTTTGTTGTGTGAACATGAAAGACATATCAAAAATAGGATTTCAGAAATAAAATAAGGTGGTCATAATGACTTTAAGCAAAAGAAATTGCAAGTAAAAATTTGTCACTAAGACTTAAAGACATCATAGACTCATCATTTTCCAAGCTATGGGAGCCATTGAGGCTTGTCTTGTGCCAATATACTCAGAAAATAGAAAATGAACTTGTTAGACAGGTTATGTCACCCAGGAGCAGATGGTGGTGTATCTTAAATACAACAGACATGAATGCCTAATCAGGAGAACTACCAGGAGTCATTAGAGGGTATAATTTGGTCACTATGGTGTGGCTGGCAGGCTATTTGACTGATAATGTTTGGAAGTGTAAGAATCCCCTAGAGGGAGAAGATGAGGTAATCCAGACATTTTTAAAAACGTTGTTTCAGGATGTCTCATCCACAGAGAACCCTGCACATTTCTGTGATGGACTGTGTGAAACTACAAGATGCCACAAGGTACTTTCCTAGAGTGAAGGGTGGACATTGAAACACCAATTCAGGATGTACCTCATCACTAAATACTAATGAGGAGCCATTTATTACACAAGCCATTCATTTACCCAAGCTTTTAATGGTAACTTAAGCCAAGAACGCATAAGAAGTGACTATTTGGGTGATTCTATTGATTAACTCTTAAAAATGATCATGATATATGTTTTCTCTTACTTACCAGCATGACGTGCTTGACTTGCTATTACAATTCTGTCACTCTGTTCAATATAACAGCACCATATCATTTCTAGGAGAAACTTTTATTTCTTTCTAATATCCAAGATGTGTAAAAGGCTTTGAAGCATGGAAGTTGTTGTACAAACACACACTACCCAGCAAAGCAAGAGTGGTTTTAAGTGCCAGAATGAGCTAGTGGGAAAATATATCGTAGAATTTCAAAGACAGAAGTTCTCTCAATGAAATATGCCAAATGTGCTGTTATTTATGAGTTTGCAGTGCTTTTCTCTGTGGTTAGTTTAGTTCATTTGTGTTTGCAAATTGATACCCATGAAAGCTAGAAACCTCCCCTCCTACAGAGGCAAGGAGATCAGGACACAACCTCCTTTATTGTTGTTATATTTTTAAAGTCTCCAATCTTGTTCATAAACAAAATGAGGTTAGAGGCACAGAGTCAAGTTTAGTCTAACCAAGAAAACATTATTATCATTGTGGTCAGGTTCCAACAAACTACAAATTTGGAGACGTATAAACAACATTAGGTTTTGTTTGTTTTGTTCTGATTTTGTTTCTGGTTTTTTTAAGTAATATATATCCAATGACTTCAAGTCTAGAAACATTTACTATAAAATTTCTATATAACAGAACCAAGAATATCTTCAGAAATGAAGATATTAAATAGGACAAAAATCTCAGGCTAAAAGTTTCACAGGCTAATGGGAGGAAATCTCAGACTAATGGGAGGAAAGCTGAGTAAGTGGCCAATTAGAAAAGGAAAATATAATGAAATATCTACAGTATTTTCCAAGAAAATGGGGAGAATGCAACACCACCTGTGAAATTTGAGCATGTCAAATAAAAATCACAAAAAATAAAACCTAGTCCAAAGAATGACTTATCAAGAACATGAGCCACCATATATGATAAATATTGTATCAAGGTGGCACAGTGGTAGGGCCTCAATTCAGTTCACCAAAAAGCAACAAGCTTCTGTGGGTTGAATTTGGGAAAAATATAAGATAAGAGTTTTCTATGCTCAGTCAAGGAATTTGTTCTTCAGTTAATAGGCATTAAAGAGTCTGTGATTTTCAGATTTGCATTTTAGAATCACATTCTTGGAGGCAGAACCAATATCTGAATTCAGATAAAATTTTATGAAGATGTTTTCTAAAGGAGTCAATGCAAATATGAGACTTCTTGCTGAACTCAGGGGGCTCATGCCTGTGAACCTTGCTACTCAGAAGGCAGAGATTTGAGTATGCAGTTCAAATCCAGACCAGAAGGAAAGTCCTTGAGACTTTGTCTCAAATTAACCATAAAAAAGCTGGAACCAGAGCTGTGGCTCAAGAGATAGAGTGCTAGCCTCAAGACTTCTTTCTTCTTCCATCTTAACTCTTTTTTTAAACTTCACTGCTTAATATATAAGTAAATATGTAAATACTCTACTGTGTCAACTTGACCTTTAAGACAGAAGAATACAGAAGACGTCAACATCTCAATAATCTTCAGCATTCTATAGAGCTTCATAGATTAAGAGAAATCTATTCCCTAAACTGCATGCAGTAAGCAAGACTAGCTTTTTATTTATTTTTTTTAATTGTGAAAATACTGTACAGAGGGGTTACAATTACATGAGCAAGGTAATGAGTACATTTCTTATCAAGCATTGTTGCCTCCTCCTTTGTTTCCCTTACCATCCCCCCCTCCCCCCTTACCTCCCTTTTCCCCCTTGCCCCACCTTGCCCCTCCTCCCCCCACTCCCCATCCCCCACCCCACGCCAAAGTTATAAAATTCACTTTTCTTTTCTTTTTTTTTCTTTTTTTGTCAATCGTGGGCCTTGAACTCTGGGCCTGAGTACTGTCCCTCAGCTCTTCAGCTCAAGGCGAGTGCTCTACCACTTGAGCCACAGTACCACTTTCGGTTTTCTAGAGGTTTATTGGAAATAAGAGTCTCACGGACTTTACTGCCCTGGCTGGCTTTGAACCGTGATCCACAGATCTCAGCCTCCTGAGTAGCTAGGACTACAGGCATGAGCCACTGGCGCTAGGCTAAAATTCGTTTTTCGACATAACATCTTGTACACCTCATTGTTGCGATGGGTCCACCTGTATCCCTATTTAAACATTTTTTCCCTTCCCCTCCACAAATTATACCAACATCAAATACAGTGAAAACAGGTGTTATTCCATGGGGGAGGGACATACAAAGCAACAAAGAAATCATCTTATAAATATGTTAGAAACAATAGCAAGAAAGAAAAAACATTTGAGTCCTTATCTTGGGCTTCATTTCACCTAATATCAACTTATCTGACCATTTCTGCTTGTCTCAGATATATAATAGTTATTGCAAATAAGGGAAACCATAGGACCTATGTTACTTTGGGCCTGGCTTACTTAGGACTAGCTTTTTAATCTTGGCTGTGTTTCTAGTTTTCTGATTAAAGGTCTCCTTTTTGCTTTCCCTCTATCAATTCTATTATATTTACCTGTATCAATTTTTGTAGTGAAAATGCTTAGTACATAATATCCCTACAACTTACAAATCAACCATAAAACTACACCTTTCTATAATTAAATAGAAATCAGGACAATTCAAGAGGCATTTAGGAAATGGTGTCAGTCTATACATATATGTATATGTAATTAAATATGATTAATTATACATTTAATGTACTACTTTTGTAGTTTTGATCTTGAAATCATAAAAGCCTCAATAAACTACCATTTATCTTTTATATGTAATTTAAGCTCCTGCACAATTAATGCAAGAAGATTTGAGTATGTAATTTAGCAAGAAGGAATCTTATGCTAAGACCTCATTTCTCACTTTGTTTTATTTCCATGGGAATCTTCATGAATTTTTAGTGTAATTACTTCAAACCAATGTTCATGTTTCTCATTCTGGTAGAAGGAGACACAGGAGAATAAAAAACAGCTTGAAAAGTTCATGACACTGTGTGGTGAATACAGATGAACAAGGGAAAACTGTAGAGTTAAAGTTGTCAAAATATATGCTTTAGTTTTTTATTGGATTATGAAATTATTCTTAAAATGACTGCTGAGGAATAAAAGATCAATGGTTGACAACTAACTTAAATATTTTTATCTCATTTTTAATTGACAAAATATAAACCAAAGCCATTTCATTTAATATGTGAACAATTCGCACAGGGTATCACATACAGGTTTAAAATGTATGGTTCCTTTAAGCCTTCAGAGTAAGATATAGATTGAAAAATGTAGACAGTGGTTCTTATATTTAGTTCGTGTTACGCATTTTATACAAAAAGTACATTTTTTCAGGTTTAGTTAAAATGCCTAGAGCTTTTTGGGTGTAAAGAAAGAGATCTATGTAAATACAAGACAATTCTTAGAAATGACTCGTGATGGTGAATGCATTGTTTGTGTGTGTGTGTGTTTGTGTGTGTGTGTGTGTGTGTGTGTGTGAATTACACAAAAGTATGCATAAAACAGATTTGAAATTTTCATAATGTTATTATCAGAATCTAGCTAAGAACTTATCTGCAGAAAGACTACAGAATGAAAACAAATTGCACTGGCCTGTACCTGCACCATCAGCAGAGCTCATCATCCATAAGACTGATAAGCAGATGTGAGCATCCAGACTTAAAAAGATGCAAAAATATCAAATGGCCCAAGTCATGGGGATATCTGGGGATTAAATATGTCCTAGCTCTGGGGTGGTTGGTATGACGAAGTAAAATTTCCAAAGTACTCAGTAGTGAAATTTCTATTTCTCAATATAGAAGGGTATAAATTAACTCTATCTTTGGCCATGTGTATGCTTATTTTACTTTATACTCATGTTCTCTCAAGTCACTATTTCTCAACAGAAACAAGCTTTGAACTAATGAAATTATTTTGCACTACTCTTCCACGACCTCTTCTTCAGTATCATTTAGATGAAAAGTAGGAAAAGAAGAAGCCTCACAAAGGACTGAGAAGAATAAGTTATGAAGTTGCCTGTGATAACCACAGATACAACATTGTCATAATTTGTTTGCTTACTCATTTATTATTTTGCTATGTTTCCCCGATGACTTATTCTATGGTGTTTGTTTAACAATGAATTTTGTTTTAAAAAAATACAGCTCCTAAGGGTTCCAACTAGTTGAGTTAATTAAAACGTTTCTTGAGATGAGGTCAAATATGTGTATGATTGTATAGTCTTGCAGAACTTTTGATGAATGCTCAGTGTATATGGCAGCAGGTATCTCTTTGTTGAGGAACAACTGGAACTCCTAGTTGATCTCTTTGTAGACAGACTCATTTGTTATTGACTCATTTGGTACTTTGAATTCTCTCTACCACCATACTTTTAAAAAGTAGGGCAATTCATTAGTATCTTTGTCTGCTCTTTATTAAAACAGTTACTAGAACCACCCCTGATCATAAACCTGGATCTGGCGTCACCCACATTAAGAGGATAAACTAAATGACATAATAACTTAAAATGATCATCATCTATCTTACAGGCACTCAGCTAATTCTCAGTCACAATTGGACATAGGTATGAATATCTGTTTATAACTCTTTATTTTTTTTGTCAGTCGTGGGGCTTGAACTCTGGGCCTGGGTACTGTCCCTGAGCAATTCGGCTCAAGGCAAGCACTCTACCACTTGAGCCACAGCGCCACTTCCTAATTCTTTAATTTTGATGCTGACAACTGAACCCAGGGCCTTGGGCATTCTATCTCTAATCCTATATCTATTTTTACTTTAAAGGAAATTGATATTCAGCAAGTTTTTGCTACCTATCTCAAATACCAGGGTACTAGAAACTAGGATTCATGTCCACAAATTATGTTTTTTAGCTCAAGCTCCCTCTAGGAAATACAATTTTGAGAATAAAATTGATACAACCTCAGATCCCCAAGGTACCTGACAAATAACGGATATTTGGAAACTAAGCACTGAATAAATGTTTTTAACCCTGTATATATTCTGAGTGAAGAGACGTACAGGCAGATTTCCCACAGAAAAGGAACTAATGCTGGATTTCAAATCCAAGTGAGTTTGTTTATGCAACGGCCTTTCACAGGCAATAAGCTTCTAGGCAACCCAAAGGAAAATGCAGAAAACAATCTCGAAGCAACAGTTTTTCTTAGATTCTACATGCATACCAAACACTTGAAAATCATTTTAAGTGAAGACTATGATTCCATAAGAGGCTGATTTTTTTGGCAAATTCAAATAGCACATACGCTCCCTGTGCACAGAATTACATTAGCAAAGTTTTCGAACATGGCAGTTTAAGAGTAACAGTACTGAGAACCAAACACAATACTTGGTCCAGTGTACAGACCAACATTCTGAGATGGTCTGAACAGTACCACTGAGGAGTGAAGAATGCTTTCTAAAAGAAAGAATGTACCTGCAGGAAAATATACCACTAAGACCAGGCAAGATGTGTAAGGAAAAGCTAATGTGAGGTTTAAGAATAGTTTGAAAATCAAAGAAAGTCAAAATTGTGTGCCCTTTGGTTTACACTCCAACAGACAGGAACCCATCATGCAAAACCTGCATGGCAATCTATCAGTGCACTTACGGCCAACTCCCTCTTGCTGCATAATGAATCCAACATTTCTGAGTGGAAATGGTAGCTTCGCTTTTAGAAAGGATTGTAACATTGTAATTCTTAATTATAGCCTGCAGTTTCAAACTTTCCTTACTTGCCACAGAAAGTTGGAGCAAGAATGTAAAAGGGTGAATGCTAAAATAAAAGATAGCAATGAAGAAAATAGAAAAGTCATTAGCATATCAATCCTGAAATAGCAAATGCCCTATGCAATAATGATTTTTTTAACTCAACTTGACTATTTATCTCATTTCCTATCTATTATATTATTTTATTGCATTGCTAACTCCTAATGCTAATTTAAAAAACAAAACAGAATACAAGAGATCAGACAGACATCAGACCCCCCCTCAAAAAATGGAAAAGAAAGATAAACTGTCAACTCAACTGTAATTTCAATAAGCCTCTCCTATGTAGTACTGAGGAAGTCTAATGATTTAAGATCTTACAGACTAGTGGCTATTAACACATAAGTGCACTTCAATTGACTTCTGATTTTGTCTAATGAGGAAAGGGCCTGCCATGTAATAGCTATTAACATGTTAGAACATTTCCAATTGACTTCTGATTTCAGGTCTTGTTTTTCAAATACATGCATAAAGGAATAGATATGAAATTATGCTTCCAACCCTCCATCAAGGAGAAAGAGTTGGAGTTACTTGTCTAATAACTAGTACTTGTCTTTGCTAACACTTGTCTAATAAAAAAATTGTAGTCAGTTACTCATTTTTTTCTCATCTGAATTTTGATGCATGATTATATTCTATGAAGATATAGCAGAAATTTTTTGTGTTTTTTGTAATGTTTATTGTTTCTTTCTGTTCCATTGACATATTTAACACACCAACTAAGCAGCAAGAGTTTAGAATTATATACCAGACATTTCTTCATTTGTGAGCAGTATTTATATTCTTTTGATTTTCTTTGACATTTATGACTAGCAACAACATCTCCCTTTTTATTTATGCTTTATGGTTCTCAAATTTATTTACTCATTTACTAAATTAGTGAATTATTTTGCTAATCTCTAGATCTTTCATATGGAGAGGTAAGGCTAGAGGTGGAGAGCAAGAGCAGAGTTAGTTATACATCATCTTGTAAGGTTTTTTTTGGAAATTTGGTAATTACTTAGAGAGTTATAGGAACAATTCATGAGGTGGGGTTTTTTGTTTTGTTTTGTTTTGTTTTTATCGATTGTGGGGCTTGAACTTTTGTTCAAGGCTAGAGCTCTACCACTTGGAACCACAATGCAACTTCTGGTTGCTAATTTGAGATAAGAGTTTCATGTCTATTTTTTTAAGTTTTCTGTACCCTTTGTATTGTGTATAAGTTTATCTGATGTGCAGAAGAAAAAGGGAATCACAGAAAGAGCAGGAAATAGAATGAAGTAATGCAACAATGATACTAGACACTATTTTGGAAATGAACTTCACAACTTGGAGGGCAGGAGAGTAGAGAGAGGGAAGTAGGAGAAAAGGAGGGAGGTGGTAACAGTGTTCAAAAAAGTACCCATTACCTTAGTTATGTAACTGTAACCCCCTGTTCATCACCTTTACAATGAAGAAGGATGAAGAGGAGGAGGAGGAGAAGAAAAGGAAGGAGGAGGAGAAGAAGAAAAGAAGGAGGAGGAGTCAGAGGAGGAAGGGAAGGGAAGGAGAAGGGAGAAAGAAAGAACAAAAGAAAGAAAGGAAAGAAGGAAGCAAGGAAGGAAGGAGAAAAGGAAAGAAGGAAGAAAGAAGGAAGGAAGGAAAGAAAGAAACAAAGAAACAAAGAAAGAAAGAAAGAAGGAACGAAAGAAAGAAAGAAAGAAAGAAAGAAAGAAATAAAGAAAGAAAGAAACAAAGAAACAAAGAAAGAAAGAGTTTCATGGACTTTCCTGCCCAAGCTGGCTTTGAACTATTATCCTCAGATGTCAGCCTCCTGAGTAGCTAGGATTACAGGTGTAAGCCGCCAGCACCCGACAATTGATGAGGGTCTTTTGTTATTGTTTTTGTTGTTGTTGTCTACCCAAAATTCTTAATTATATTTTAACTTTTTATTTTATTGTAAAGATGATATACAGAGGGGTTACTGTTATGTAAGTAAAGTAATGAGTACATTTCTTTTTTTAGTAAGTTTTTTATTGTGAAAATGCTCTTTTGAGAGGTTACAATTACATGAGCAAGGTAATGAGTACATTTCTAATCAAGCATTGTTTCCTCCTCCTTTGTTTCCCCTACCATCCTTTCCCTCCCATCTCCACAACTATATCCCCCCACCCCCGCCGCCTAAATTGTAAAGTTTGTTTTTCGACATAGCATCTTGACCCATTGCAACAATGAGAGTACATTGCTTTTTGAACAGTGTTACTCCCTCCCTCTATTTCTCCTGCTTTTCCCTCCCCTCTAACTCCCCAACCTCCAAGTTGTAAAGTTAATTTCCAATATTGTGTCTAGTGAATATCACTGTTCCATTGGTGAGTTTGAACACTGAAATGGCACCTTCTTTCCTCTGGCACGGTTTTCCTGATCTTTTATTTTTTCCTTCTCTTATGTAAACCCCTTAAGCAGTGACTTTCTAATATAGTTTTGCATTTATACTTCCTAGCTATTTCCAATATACAAATTAAGTTTTTTAATGAAACAAAAAATGTAGCCAATTATACATAAATATCTTCTCTGGGAGACAAAGAGCATTTATAAATAAAGATATCTTTGAAATGATTTGTGGGAAAATGATACCTGCTATAGGTAGAATCATTCTCTGTAAATTATAGTTTGTCTGTAAGGAAATGAAAAGGGAACATATTGTGGAGAAATGTTTTGTTGCTACTTAGGTTGTAAGAATAAGCCTCACTTATGGTCAGATCTGTAGAATAAAAATAGTTTCAAATATATCTGATCTACAAATGTTTGCCTCTGTCAATAAAGGTAGCTTCCTTTATTTAGGAACATGTGTGTGTGTGTGTGTGTGTGTGTGAGAGAGAGAGAGAGAGAGAGAGAGAGAGAGAGAGAGAGAGAGAGAGAGAGAGAGAGAGAGGGAGAGACAGGGAGAGAGGGAGAGATATGATGTTTCTGGTGATTCTTTTTTAACTTCTATGATACTTTTTTTTCTTCTTTTGGCTTTGTTTTGCATTAATAAAAGAGAAATCATCTAATTTACTGGATACCCACCTGGTTTCAATTGCTTGTTTTTCATGGATTTAACAATGAAAGACTGATAATGATGGTATTTTCCCAGGAGAAGAAGTGGACAGACAGCTGTGCAGAGATGCCATCTTCCCCATCCCTGTGGCCTGTGATGCCCCGTGCCCAAAGGACTGTGTACTCAGCGCATGGTCTACATGGTCTTCCTGCTCACACACCTGCTCAGGAAAAACAACAGAAGGGAAACAGATACGTGCGCGTTCTATTCTGGCCTATGCAGGCGATGAAGGTAAGGCTGCTAGCTTCAGAAAGGAGTTAGGTTTCTTTTCCAAATTGACCTACATTATCTCTATTTAGTCTCAATGAAATGACACAGTATGATACTCACTAGATACTATGTTGGAAATGAACTATACAACTTGGAGAAGGAAGGATGTTAAGGGAAAGGACTTGGGAGTGGAAAACCTGGGAGAAATGAGGGAAGGGGTGACACTGTTCCCCAAGAAAAGTACTCAATACCTGACTTATATAACTGTAAACCGTCTGTACATCACTTTTACAATAAAATTTCTAAGAGAAAAAGAAAATCAACAGGAATATTACTCAATATCTGTACATGTGGTAGACATGTTCTGTTCCCCCAAATTAATTATGGGATACATCTTTAATAAAGGAAAAAGATATAAAAGTGAACTCATATTGCTTTATCTCCTAATAATTTTCCAAGTAATTAAAATTTGTGTATTCCAACGTGTTAAGCCTGCAAAAAGTCTGAAAATAGCTCCCAACATTTCACACATTTCATTTTTTTCTCTATTTCAGTAGTTGTATTCCTTGCAGTCACATTTTGGCACTAAAAGTCATATATGTTCACAAAGAAAATTTATTTCATGTCAACACCATCATGGCTGTTGCCTGACTGATATTTATAAAGTATTCTCTACCATCCATACTTTTGCATGTAAGCTCTGAGATCCATAGGGTCTCATGCAATGATGGTGTTTTCTTTTAAAATGTGTTGCTTCTAGGTCACTTCACGCCACTGAGTAAAAAAGGCATGTTTGTCAAGTATCCATACATACTTTGCAAGTCTGTTATGAAGAAATACAAGGCTCTTATTATCTTTCAAGCTTGTCACAGTGCTAATCTGGCCTCTGTATTACTGGGAGAGATAATGTCAAACATATTTTTGTCACTATTCTGTAAAATAAGAAGAAGTGAGAAAATATAGATATAACTCAAGTTCTTTCATATTCAGCATATCCTATCTCAAGACTATAGGTTTATACCTATGGGGTATTGTCAATCTAATGGCCCTTTTGTTTATTGACATTTAATACTGATTATATTTTTATTTCTTGTTAGCATACATCTATGAATACACAATCAATTTTGAGGGATTGTATAAAATCTATGCATTTAAAATTCTTTTTTGTTTATGAAATATTTTAACAATAGTTACTTGATAGTGGTTTTTAAGCAAACTTACTGTGTATGAGTAATTATGCAGGCATGTAATTACCATGACCTTTCCACATGAGGTTTACATCAGCAAAAACATTTTCATGTAAAAATGTCAGCCTATGGAAAAATATTCCCATGTATCTTTTTTTCAAGGTTAAGTACAAAAGTTTATTTTATGGGTTATTATTTTTCATGCATTTTTATTGTAATTATAAAGGTGAGGTACAGAGGGGTTACAGTTATATAAGTCCTACAAAGAGTACATTTCTCTTTTGAACAATGTCACCCTTCCCTCACTCTTTCCAGTTCTTCCCTTGGTCCCTACCTACAACTTGGATAGTTCATTTTCAACAGTGACTAGTGAATACCACTGGTGCATTTGAAATTATCTTAGAAATTTTTCATAGATGCTTCTTCATAGAATCCCAAACTGTTTTCCTATTTTCTTAAAACCAGTATAATTGCTTGTTCTAAAAAAGTTTCTAGATTCTTTTAAAAGTAGAAACTTCAAAAGATAATTATATTCCCTGTGTTGTCAAACAATAACTTGAACCTTATCTAGATGATATTGAGACTTCAAATTCTATCAGCTCAGATTATGTCTTGTGGTTCATTAAAATTAGATCTGTGGTCACCCTGCTTCCTGTAAATCCATTATACTCTGCAGACACTTGCTGTGTGACTAGTAATGAGTGACTTTTCACCCCCAGAGTCACATGGCAAGGATTTTGCTTGGCTTGCAAAAACTTGATAGATCATTATTTCTACAGACAAATGCTTCACACGGAAAGGTCATGAAATGTTTCAGAAGCTGAAATTTATGATTGTCCTCTGATAGGTATCATACACTTAATTTGAAAGGGTAGGAATTCAATAATTTTTAATTAAGTCTAGTAGCTACATCATGAGCAAGTCATGCTAGAAAATCATCTATGTTCATGAAACAAATCATATAAGAACATGAATTCAAAATACAGTTTGAGATAGAATCCTTGGTGGAATTTTTATCCTAAGAATGTGCCATTCTCTCTCTGTTAGCAGTATTTTCAAAAACTACCATGTTTGTATAAATACTTATTACAGAATTAATCCCTCCCACATATTTATTTAATATCTATTACTTTCTGGATGTTGAAACACATTTTATCTTAGTATGAATAAGACTTTTAGAAGTTCAAGCTAGGGTTCCTATGATTTATGAACTAAATCTGTAGGAAGTTTAACTTTTGTTTGCTTGCTATTAGATTATGTGTATAATTCTACACAATAGTAGGTCTATTTTTCCTCAGAATTTAATGCCTTTCTGTTACAAACATTATTGATTTTCCAAAGATAATGGTAATAACTTTAAGAAAACATACCACCAAAATGGTATGATAGAGTTTTAAAACATAGAATTATACAACAAATTTCTGTTGAAATAACATAGAGGTCAAGTACATATGCAAATTTTATCTGGATTTACAAAGTTGCAAACGATATTTTATCTTGGTTGTAATATCTTAATTGAATATTATACTGAAGGTTATATAATATTGTGTTATTATTAAAGATAAGTTATGTTACACTGTACTTGTACTGATAGCCCAAAAGGTCAATAGATTAAAAGAGTAGGAGTTAATTTCTTCTTCAAAAGAATTTAGCCACAACTTTGGAATTTAGCTGTCACCATATGCCAGAAATAGAGGATGCTTGGAGGGTCTATTTATTTAAGAGAAGAAATTAAATCATTCCACCTGAAAGTGATTTTTTTTTCATTTTTCATAATTCATTTCATTAAAAAGTTACACTATCTGGGTAGCGCATGCCTATAATCCTAGCTACAGGAGAGTGAGATCAGAGGCTTGAAACTGACACAGGCAAAGAAGCTCGTGAGACTCTTATCTCCAATTGAACACCAAAAAGTCAGAAGTGGATTGTGTGTGCGCACACATACACACGCGCGCACATACACACAGTCATACAGTTATGAAAGACTTCAAGAAAGAGAAAATATAATCCTACCATGTGTTAGACAAAGAGGAATCATTAACTACCAGTTTTAATGCTAAATTACTCGGTCTTCTCATTATGAGTCTGTGTATATGTATGTTTCTACATCTTTATCTACATCCATACATGCATTTTAAAATACTTCCAGTACCTTTCACTCAATAAATAAAACAGACCTCTTTGTTCCTCTTAAACAAGTAATAAGGGCTAGGAATGTGGCTTAGTGGTAGAGTGCTTGCCCAGTGTTCATGAAGCCCTGAGTTCAATTCCTCAGTATCACATAAACAGAAAAAAAAAAATTGGAGCTGTGGCTTAAATGGTAGGGCACGAGTCTTGAGCAAAATAAGATCAGGGATAGAGCCCAGGCCCTGAGTTCAAGACCCAAAACTGACAAAACAAAAAACAAATGATAAAATAACAGAATGCTGTTTCTTCTTTCCCATACTAGATATTTTTATATCCATTTCTTTCCCTATTTCCTTCTTTCCTAAGCTATTCACCTCCCTGAATAATTCTATCCAAAAGTCATTAGTTGGATACCTGTGCCAGTTGATGAGGGGAGATATAAAGTGGCTCTAGGTGAGTTTTCATAGCCTAGTCTGGAAAAGCGTATCCAAGAGGCTGGTCTGGCATGAAGTTTCAAGTGTCTGAGTAGTGTGAAGGAGGATGTGGGAACATGGGTTGTATGAGAAGGCAGAAGGACAAGATGTCAACACACAGCAGAGTATGGGAAGAAGCTCAGCATTGACTAGAGAAGCCAGCTTAGGATGCATGTCAGAGGCAGGCAGGTGGTAGATAAGATGTCTGAGCCTGAGCACAGTGATGACTGTACCCTGTGGGTACAGAAATGAAAATCACAGTGGAAGGTTATTAAGAACAATTTAAAAGAACAGGAATTAGCTTGACCTCCATGGCTCATGCCTATCATCTGGTTTCTTGGGAAGCTGAGATCTGAAAGAACTTGATTTGAAGCCAACCCAGGCAGAAAGGTTCACAAGTTTTTATCTCCAAAAAAACAACAAAAAAGCAAGGCTGGATTATGGTGGAAAGTGCTAAAAATAGCACATTTTTAATACTTAAATCTGATATAAATTTATAGTTATATAAAGGTTAACTGGGTATAATTGGCTCAAGAGTGTAATCCTATTATTCAGGAAGCTAAGATCTGAAGATCACCATTGGAAGCCAGCTCAAGAAGACAAATCTGTAAGTCTCTTATCTCCCATTAACCAGCAAAAAGCCAGAAGTAGAGGCATGGCTCAAGTGGTAGAGCACCAGTTTTGTACCTTAAACCACAAAGACAAGCAAGAGTTCAAGCCCTGGTACTGGCACAAAACCTTAAATAATAAAATAAAATGAAAAGGTATGTTGAATTTAAACCAAAAAAATTAAGATTTGATTTTAGATTTTTATCTGTTTTAATTTATGAGCATTTAGGCAAGTATTCAAAAAATGCCTGATATAAAAAGGGAAAAAAAATGTTCAAATTGATTTCCACTCATTATAACTTCTGAATTCTCATTATCTCAACATTAATTACAAAGTAAAAATGACAGATTTATTTTTACAAAGTTCAGAATGACCTGATATAACTTCATCAGCCAAATAGCAATGTGCTGTTTTGCTTGACTTACGGAAAGAACAGATGCAGATTGAAATAAAATTGGGCCAATTTTTCTCAAATAATTAGTAGTCTTCAAAAAGTATAGTTTAACAATGAAAACATGGAGTAATATTTCTGTTTTAACTCATTCATTTTTAGCTGTAGATAAATGATTTTAATTCTAAGATCTCAGGAGTACCCAGACTTCTTAGAGAAATTCTGGAATCCAAGGTCTTGTATATGTACGTATGTGTGCTTACATATATATACACATACTCATTCCTAACTCTGGTTTCTAAGCACATTCTAGTGCTTCCTCATATCCTCACTGTTGACCTTAAAAGGCACTCTTGCTTCTGTCTTTCCCTACGTGTCCACCATGCAGGATTTATGTAAGCAGCAGAAGAGAAAGTCTCCCACCTCTCTGCAAGGAGGAAAGGGGTGGGGGAGGCATTCATCAGCAGACTCCCTTGAGTGCTCTGGTGCTAATTCTCTCTGTTTCAGTTCTCCCAAAGCATGCCCTTGCTGATGATGTGCTATTCATCCAGCTGCGGTCTGCAGTCAAAAGGACTTGGGCTACAGCACCAGGCACTGTTACAAGCAGTTTACAACCTATTTATATATAACATTTCCTAGGTCCCTTTTCTTATCCTTGCTGCCGGTGACTTTCTTGCAAGAACTCCACAGGTCATGTGACTGTACCAATATTGCTCATTCCAAAGGTCATACTTACTTGCATGCCTTTAATTCCTTTCTTTCTTTTTTTTGTTTTGCATAGATAAAATGTTTGTTTCCTTCTCTACCGTATGAGAACTCTGCTTCTCAACATCCTGCTTTCAAAATTATTTCATTGCCTTTTTCTTCCTGAGACATTTTTTTTCAGTCTCTAAAAAGTAATGGAATCTTCTTTCAATCCTAATTATACCTAATCTCTCTCTTTTTTATTGTAATTATCACATCACATTTAGAATCATACTCATTTATATGTTGGTCTTACCCCCCACTCTATTGCCTTTCCTCCCCATAATATAACATTCTTAGAATTAGAACAATTTCTAGCCTCTCTGGTGTCCTATGAAGCATCGTGCCTAAGCACTGCACACCACACTTAATACCTATGTCTATTTGAAGAGGATTCTTTATTTTATCCTGTATTGATTATAAAGATATCAGTATCAGAACCAGAAATATTATAGTTTTCATCAAATGCATGCTAGCAAAGATTTTATGAGCTCTATGTGGGAAAGAAAAGTCATGTTTTCTCTCCCAAGAGAGGAGTTTCACATAATAGTCAATATTTTTATCTGAGTACAAAAGTGTACATACTGGAATTATTTACAGTTCCATATGTCCTTCCCCTTTGATGAAGTGCTAGAAAATCTAAATCATTGTATTAGTACAAAGCGAGTAACACTAAGTGGCAGAGTGCCACTTCCCATTTTCTAGTGGTTAATTCGGAGATAAGAGTCTCATAGACTTTCCTCCTTAGGCTGGCTTTGAACTGTAATCCTCAGATCTCAACTCCTGGTTAGCTAGGAATATAGGCTTAAGCCACTAGCCCCTGGCAAGAGAGGATTTTTGAAAATATACTTATTGCAAATTCTGTTTTTATAATTTTATAATTTCTCCAGGACTAGAGGAATATTCCTAGATGTCTGCATTAGAACTTCACCGAAATAACTGATACATTAAATAATATATTTATCAATGATTCCCCAAATAGCACAATATTATAATATCTCATTACTTCAAACAACACTTAAAATTTGTTATAATTAAGATCACATTTAGGCTTATCCATGCAAATATCCATGCAAATATCTTTCCTAATCCTAATGTGGATTAGGGCAAGAAAATAAATAGGTTTCTGTCTATAAACTTAACAGCTATTTTGCAGTTCCTCACACATTATGCTGGTGTCAAGCTTTTTGTCCTTATTATTTTTTTCCCCAAAGCCAGCTAGCCAATTCCATTATCAAAAACAATTCAGAAAAAACAAATCACAATTGCAAGAGCCTGCCTGTATGCTTAGAGTAAAAAATGTAGGTAAATAAACATACTTTCTGTAGATCAATAATTTCACTATAAATCATAATTGTTCAAAAAATTATCCATATATAGAATTTACAATTTACTTGAGTTTGAGAGGTCAACTTGAACAAATCCAGCAACTCATTATGGGCAAGAGCTCTGTTCATTTACTTCTCTCCAATACCTGTAATATGTTTTAGCATTCATTCCCATTCGAATTCTAAACAAATTTACTGGACTTCCTGAGCTAGAAGATGGCATACATTTGCACCTTTATATAAGCAAAAAATGTCAGTGAAACCCTATTTAATGAGGGTAATTCCGATGCTGAGACCACTTAGTGCTGCATAAATGACTGACTTATTCACGGAAGGAGGGAGGTCCTTAAACCCTAAGGGTTTTATGGGTGCATCAGTGGTATCAAATATTAATAAAATGAGCAACAAGTTCTTCTGATATCTGACATTTAAGAGCTTAAATATTTTTACTTTCATAATTGGCTTCAAAAATAGCATTGTGGTAAGAAACTGGGATTCCTCAATTCATCATTACTAAGGGGGGGGGGGGTCGCATCATTTAAACTGTTTGCTGATCCACTAATATTTTTTACCTCATGTGACAGTTGTAGACACAGAATGAGGCTCTTCCTATGAATGGGGCCATACTTATTTATAATGGGACTACTATGTAAGAAAGTATTCCAGAATGATGATTCCATAGTGCATTTTATTGATTAAAAGGTGCATGCAATGCCTTATGATATCTCTGAAGTTATTATAACTTATATTTTACATGTTTTTAAAACTACTGTAGCCAAGCAATAGTTATGACATAGTTGTCATTGCTTATATATATGAACTTTATAGTTCCTGCAGGAAATACCAAGTCTATGATGTTTCTGCCAGTAACAGGCAATCAAAAATAACTAAAGGCCATTTGAGGAAAGAAAATAAATCCTAGTTTCTTGCTTAAGACTTTCATTGACACCTTCTGGAGCAATTAAGAATGCAACAGCATCAACCCAATAGACAAGTATCAGTAACTGCAAGAAAACTCTGGGATAAACAAGTCTTTTAAATCTTTACAGAAAGAAAATATTTTGCCATAGGGAGAGCCTCTCCCAAAGAACCAAAAAAGAAAAATGAAAAAGACTTGAATTGTAACAGGTACATAAACTGCCTTTTCTAAAAGGCTCTTTGTTTAGGCCTATAAATTAACTAAAAGCCCTGAGGGGGTAGGAGGGTTTGGGAAGTGGGGAAAACTTGTCATTCATTCCTGCCTTCATTTTTGCATCTGCCTTTATTCCAAACCATTTTAGATTCTGACAAAAAACGATGGTACTGATGATTATATTTTTATGCCCAAAATCAAGGTCCAAACTACCTTTAAGGACCAGTAGAATCTTGAAGGACAGATTCTATACCCAAAAATGGATGAATATATACTGATATTCTGTATTCCCATAGCTATATACTCAAAATAAAACTCCTTCCTCTATACTTCAAAAAATTTTGTGGTACCAACATTCTTGATGTCACAGATGATAAAATGTTGAAGGAGAACACAAACTTCAATAAGTAGAAACTAAAAAAAGTCACTCAAAAAATTTGAGAAGGGTTTAGGAGTGGGATATAAGAAAACTAAACAATTAAGTAATTAGAATTTACTTAACTAACCATATAAAAATGGAGTTGAGAAGAAAGCATTGTATGATAATTTAATTTGCAAGCACGCCTCTTTCGTGGGGGGACACCTAACATGGTAAGGTAATGTAGAGCTGATAACTTTCTAGGTCTGAAGAAATAGAATATCATTAATTTTTGGCCCTTTCCAATAATGTATTAAATGGTGATAAATGGTATTTATCTTAACACCTCTGTGCCTATTCACCATAAAGCCTAACACATTAAAGTAGTAAGTATTTTAACATCTGTAATATACTGCAAAAAATAACAGGCAATCAAAACAGGTTATGTAAGCCATGTTTGGAAGCTGATACTAGGTGAAGGGGCAAGGCTAACAGAGGTTGAATGAAGGTGAGTATTTGCTTGTGAGATATAGAACAATGAAACCTGTTGACATTATTTTAAGAAAGGAAGAGAGAGAACTGGGAATGCTTGACCAAGGAATATTGGATGTATCAATGGACATACAGATGGATGGATGGATGGATGGATGGATGGATGGATGGATGGATGGATGAATGGATGGATGGATGGATGGATGGATGGATGGATGGGTATGTCACAATAAGACTCCCTTTGTGCAACAAAATCTATGCTAATAAAAACTCTTTAATGACTTTTCACTTAGATAACATTTGAAAACACACTGTGTTTTCTTCATCCAGAGAATCTCAATGTGTCTGTTTCTCTGGTTAGCAATTAACAGGCTTCATTGAACCCCAAGTTGGATTTCTGTAGGGAAATTGAAATGGTCTTTCTTTAAGGCCCTCCATAGCTTTCAAAATCAAATAAAATTTAGACCCCATTGCATTTGTATTTTAAGCTAGCTCATGCCGCATGAAGTAAGATTAAAATTCAATTTGTCTTCCAACTGGGTGCTGCTCAATAAATAGCAGGTCATTTATTGATAGGTTATTTCCAGTGAACAATAAATGGTAAGGTTACAGTTGACCCTAGGTCTAATCTGTTACCATTGTCCCATTTTATAGGAGGAGTCCGCTGTCCCAACAGCAGTGCTCTACAAGAGGTGCGCAGCTGTAATGAGCATCCGTGCACTGTGTACCACTGGCAAACCGGTCCCTGGGGCCAGTGCATCGAGGACACCTCAGTGTCGTCCTTCAACACAACGACAACTTGGAATGGCGAGGCCTCCTGCTCTGTTGGCATGCAGACACGAAAAGTCATCTGTGTGCGAGTCAACGTGGGCCAAGTGGGACCCAAAAAGTAAGGGCTTTAAAATGACAACAGTAAATTCTGTGATCAACCATGCAAGGATTGGCTTGGGCTTTCCCTGTTGCATGAAATGGAATGTTTTGATGCTTGTCATACCTGTCCTCAAGAGTAAGATTTGTTTGTTTTGAAAGTCGGCTGCTGTTAAGGCTGTAACAGCTTCACAATCTTGTACCTGGGATCCATAAATTCTGTCGAAATCTTTCTGCTTTATGGCAGCACTCACTTCTTTAGAAAGCTAGGGAGACGATGGAAGAAGTGCTTGCTGTAGAGTTTGGCTGTTCGATAAAGAGAGTACACAGAGTTCTAGCCCTGTAGGTCAACTATGATCTCTTAACTATCTGCAGGCAAGGGAAGCTGCCAATCTACCTTAATTGTGTTTGCCTTCTATGATCTGCCTTTCATTTTGCCTAGAAAATACTATATCAAAAACATTGAAGGTAAACTTATTCTATCTTTCAGTTGTTAAATGAATAAGCCATTTTCTGCTAAGAGAAAGCCTTGGGATAGCATGAAAGGGTTATGGTAGCTAGAAAAGCTTTCCGTTTCTCATGGTTGTTAAGAATACTGTGATAACTAGCCATACAGAGGGGAAAACAAAGAGCTGAAGAACTCATGTGCCTTGTCAGAACTGTAAAAATAAACAACTAGCAGCATTACTTGAATTAGCAATTACCAATTAGATTAATCAAAGTTGAAATTATATTCCTTTGATGGTTAGTAAACTCTATTCCACTACATTTAGATAACATATTTTTTAATCAAATCACCTAAACCACATGAAACACAGAAAGGGAAAACAATCAATTTTGCATAGGTATAAATGTGGCCTCATAGGTTCCAAAAACAAACAGCCAATTAGGAAAGTGTAAATGTTAGATGAGTTGACTAATTCTGACATTGATTTTCAAAATCTATTGCAAGTATTTAATGAAAAATTTACCAATGCAACACCCTATAAATATTAGGAATTGTTATTTTTTTTTTTAAGAATTGAAGAGGCTGGGAAGGTGGCTCAGTGGTAGAGTGCTTGCCTCACATGCATGAGGCCCTGGGTTTGATTCCTCAGCACCACATAAGCAGAAAAAAAGCCAGAAATGGCACCGTGGCTCAAGTGGTAGAGTGCTAGCCTTGAGCTGAAGAGCTGAGGGACAGTGCCCAGGCCCAGAGTTCAGACCCCACATCCGGACCACCCCCTACCTCTGCAAAAAAAAAAGAATTGAAGAGACTTAGTGTTCCATGGAAATGAAAGTAATTGATCTGAAGCATGGAAAATTCCAGTACAGGTAGGGGAGGTGGGGAGGGAAAAAGTAAATATGAATCTCATTAAGAGTTGTTTTTGTCTGGCTAGGGTTCCAGACTTAGAGCTATGTAACCCCATACTTTGTTTATATCATTTGAAGTTCAAAAACATACTAGAAAATATATACCAAATAGTTCCACATGCTTAATAGGTACCCACAAACTAACATTTTAATAGAACTTGTATATGGTTATGGTGAAATCTGTGTGTGCTGCATTAAAATTCAGTGAAGTAGCAGCAGAAATGAGCTCACCATGTCCAGAAGTGTCCTGGTGCTTGCTCAAATAACAGAGGTAGAAATACTGTGGAGCAGGATGAGTTTTTGCACCAATGTGGCAGTAAAATTCACCTTTTCTTTCTTCTTTTTCATTAATAAGTTTTTTTATTGTGAGAATACTGTACAGAGGAGGGGTTACTACATGAGCAAGGTAATGAGTACATTTCTTATCAAGCATTGTTGTCTCCTCCTTTGTTTTCAAAAATTGCTATTAATGTTTTCTTCTCTTAAACACAACTGGGTAATGGATATACATGTGTGCAATCCTATGTGTGAATAAGCCTACTGGATTTAAGATCATTCATTTTCCTAATGAAAGGCTCAAAGGTTCCACATTATACTCCACAATAATCATTCAGAATTTTCTTTGTCTCTATAGAAGTTTATTCAGTAACTTAAATATATCTATAGTTCAATTGAATTCCTAAAATTCTAGAAAATTAAGCCAAGTACTATGAATTCAAAGGAAACTATTATTACCCTTCTTCCTAAATGCTAGGTTAAATTCGCTGAATGTTTTCCAATGCTGGTCATCTGAAACAAAAATGCAAATAGAAACCTTGTTTTAAAGTCTTCTTAATAAAATAGATTACTGTGCAATGGTAAAATCAATGTTATCGATCTTATCTATCTTCCCAAGGAACAGACTTCAGCTCCTATCACGTCTGTTTAATTTGACCTTGAATAAGATTTGGGGGGGGAGAATCAATTCCTTGATTTAAAGCGCAAACACTAAATGCAAACAGTACAGAGGAGAAAAGTTGCTTGTTGACCGAACCAATTGCCTCACCAAAGGAAGTCTAAATTCATTTGATTGGATATAATCTAGGCTGTGTAATTTATCTTTGTGTGTTCACTTAATGACTTCGTTGTTAGTAATTTTGTTCTCCACAGTTAGCCAAGTATCTTGCTGGGGCTATTTCCAAACTAAAAGAATATTTAGAGGTTGTCAATGATAACATTATAAATTCCATTGATTAATTTCAGACTAGTCTTTGAAGAGCATGCAATTGAGTAATGCCCTCCCATTGTCAGAGTTATAAACCTCCTCATTGCAAAGGAGAGCTTTCAATAATAATTACTGACCAATAATTTCACAGTCCTTAAATAATTAACTGGATTTTATGTGAGATTTTTGCCCTATTTCCTGTTTGAACGATGCAAGGTTATTATAATTTCACTCATTTGAAATATAAATTACAATACATCAACCTCTATGGTTTATTTTTAAATTTCATCATTGGCTGAATAGTTATAGTACTGGGAAATTGCAAGCTTATCCTCAACATAAACTGGCAAGATTGTTTAAAAAATTTAAATCATATCTATCTTTAAATCTACTTCTAAATAAATCAGATTTTCATTTGTTTGTGTTTATTTCAGTACTGGAGCTTGAACTCCAGGTCTGGGTACTGGCCTTTCAGCTTTTTCACACAATGCTGGCACTCTACCACTTGAACCACAGCTCTGCTTTTGGCTTTTTGCTGGTTAACTGTAGATAAGAGTCTCATGAGCTTTCCTGCCTTGGCTGGCTTTGAAATGTGATCACCAAATCTTAGCCTTCTAAGTTGCTAGGATTACAAGCATGATGCTACCAGTACCCAGCCTGATTGTTATTAAAATAAGAGAGCAAGTATCTATACAATTGAATAGAATATGGTATTTGTATACAACAAAAGATATGTAGGCAAGTAATTAAAATAGAAGATACATTTGAAATCAATGTCAGGAAAGCACTATAAATTATGGAAGACTTATCCATGTGTTGATTTTGCTCACTCATACTTAAGTTCTGACTTATTTATTTACCAAAAAAATGTGACGTCCCATTTGAAATATTTTTATATCCTTTTTGCTACTGTCTTCCAATTTATATTAATTGACTTTTAATTTGATTTGTAGTTCTTCACATTTGTTCCCCAAAAAAAGCTGCTGCAATTTAAAGAAAGTATAGAATAACCCACCAAGTTGCAATAGGTTTAAAAATAATTAGATGTTCAAAAATTGAATCCTTAATCATTTGAATGTCAACATAATCACCAAAGAAAACATATTTTTGTTAATGGAGATATTATCAAGAGAAATGTATAATTGCTATACTTTCTTCTAGATAGCGTGACTGCTGTAATTAAACCTGCATATTTTGCTTGAGACACCTTATTGAGGTACAGGTTAAAATAATTAATTGAGTTGCATAGTTCTTCTTAAGAGCAGTAAAGCTCCCGGGAGTTAAATAATGTAGATGTGTAACCACTTTCCAACTTTCGCAATGAAAACCTGAGGAAAGTTGAGTGACCTGGTTTCTTGTCCTACAGAGAGCCAAACAGTGTCCCTTTGCTTTTCTAGGTGCCCTGAAAACCTTCGACCTGAGACCGTGAGGCCGTGTCTCCTTCCTTGTAGGAAGGACTGTATTGTGACTCCATATAGTGACTGGACACCATGCCCCTCCTCGTGCAAAAAAGGTACAGTCCGCAGAGATCTGAAGGCCCCGCAGATTCATCCAGTGGGGCTTCCTCATTCTCCTGGCTCTGAGCAATGTTTGTGATTTGGGGTAATCCCGGATTGACATGAATGCATTTTGGTTTCCATCTAGAAACAGCACTATTTTAGAGTGCCAGATAGGGGGTGAGTTTATGCCATTGAAATGTTATGAGATAATGAAAACATGTATAGAGGGCCCAGAAGCAAATATACACAAGCAAAATAACCAAAGTGTAGTGTATGCAGGCAAAGATTTCCTTGGTGATTCCTCTGATCAACTCACATGCAGTTTAATAAAATGAATACCAGAAAACTGAAATATGGTTTGTCCAAGTGTGCCCACGTAAAAGGGAGGTGAAGGCTGACAAATTGAGGAAGGCAGATGGGTGAATATAGTTGTAACATTCAGAGCAAGTGGAACCGGGTAACTTGAGGGGATGAATGGGATTGGAACAGGTGCGGGGACAGAATGATGGAATGGGAAGCATTAATCAAGAGGCATTGTATTGATAAACTGGTGTGTTGCATTAGAAAAAAAGAGAGAAATTATATGACATAGTTCAAATTGAAATGATTCTACACTTGATGAATATTTCTTATTTTCATTAATGCCGAATGAATGCACACTGGTGTTCTGACTCTTAGAAGGAATGTATACAGATTTTATCAGTACACAGGGCTATCAATGACAAGCTATAGCAGGGGCCAGGTTCACTATAGATTCAATGTGACCCTCAGGATTGACAATAAAGGAAAGAGAAAAAACGGCCATGTTGTCTCTCTGCTAACACTTACTGTGCCATGAGGCATTTACAAGATGAATATTTGTTCCCAATTTGGTTTTATTTTACTTTTACGACTTACAGACATAAACGTATCATGGCAGGTCTCTTGATAACTCTTTCGTTCCTCCAGGACAGGGCCTTTTCTCACTGCTTCTGAGAGAAAGATAAATACCCTTGGCATGATTTATGCAATAACTGAGCAAATCTTTTCTCATCGTCACAAATGACAGTCTCCTATTTCTCATTTTAATTTTCTGATCCATAGAGAGAACGCTTCTTCAGTTTTCTTCATGTTTTTATTTTGTTTATGCTTCTGGACTCCCATTTAGGGTGAGTCAATTAAGAATCAACTTCTAATTTAAGAAATAACTATTGCACCATTGCTAAAATTAATTTAAATTATTTATGTAGTATGAATTGAATAATAGATGGCTTTTATAGTGCAAATAGAATTTTGTAGAGTTGAAACACAAGTTAATTTGGGTTTGGGTTTGGGTTTTGAAACGTGGTCTCATCATCTAGTACAGGCAGTCCTGGAAATGTATTTGGAAATCTCCATTGCATTTGAAGAATCTTGGTAAGGTAAGAATTAAACTGCCAGTCTACAAAGAATGGGAAAGTGAAGTGTTTGAAGATAGCAGTATATTTACTGTTGGTAATAACAGAGCAGTAAATAATTGATACAAGATAGAAGAGAAAGTGATTGGATGGGAGTCTGTACAATTGTTCAGAATCCATTACCTTCAGTGGACTGATCATGTGGTTATCAATGATGCCAAAGTGATGATAGAGAAGGAAAAAGAAGGGATCACACTGAAACATGTTCTAAAGTCACTTAATTAAACCAATATCACAAGGTGATGAGCACCAGATATATAACTAATCATAAGACTGATGTGAGAAGCTTAGAGGAGTTGGCAGTTCTTTAAGGTAGAAGAAGGAGAAAAGAATCAGAAGCTAACTTCAAGTGGCAAAGCAAGCAAAGCTAAAAGATGAGAGACCATGCGTCCCAAATGAGTGAGAATGACAGGACTCTCGTGTAGATGGAGAGGACTGAGAAATTACATCCAGATTTGCATTCATGCCTGCAATGGTCCTGTCAGTCTGAGGATGAGGGAAGGCTTGGAGAGAGGAGGGCTTGATTCTTGTGGAGTAATAGAAAAGTGAAATATCATAGGTTTAGTCTGATTACTCTCTGGGAGAATTGGGAGAGGCAGGTCACTGTCACAAGTTAACATGAAGAGGGTCCCAGTTCCTGGGGAGGCTGAGGAAGGGGCACCAATTTTCAGGAATCTAGGCTCTCTGAGAGGTGGGTTTAGGCCAAATGAACCAGGAACTGATCAGTCCTGTTTTACTTGACAACACTAGAATATTAAGTCTCCTAGAACAGAGAGAAAATTTCAGAAACCTAAACCTAGGCAGATTTATAAGAGAGTATCTACAGTTTTGTATTGAGGAAATGAAAGAAGACCTGGGTGGTCATGGAATGAATGGGCTGTTGTTGCATAACAGTGCCAAGATGCTTTGTTCTCCCAGAGAAGCCTTTTCTGTTTTGCCCATAGCCTGCTGTGAGAGTGCACAAGGAAACAATGGTGTTATAGAAAGCTAGCTTTCTGTTGTGGAAAAGAAAAGAAAGCAGTGACATGAGGTTAATTTTCCCATTATTTGGCAAGAAATGGTAGTCATCCAAGTTTCATTGAAATTACACTGAGTTCTGCATTCAAGAAGTACAAAAAAACTAATTCAGGGTAGGCTGCTTCTTTTTAATTTAATTCTGAAGGTAACATGGAAAGTTTTTGCAAGAGCTTGTTAAAATGTGGAGCCACTTTGCTTTGTAAAATAACGTTAAGGATATAAAATTACACTATCGTACTGCAAAAAGAAAGTAACTGAATAACGTTGGATTCCAGGAAGAACTGAAGAAGAGTTACTTAAAATGTGATTTCTCCCTCTCCCCAGATAAGTCTTGAAAAACAGAAATCAATGCTGATAAAGATCAATTTGGGGTAGAATGTAGTTTGATCCTTAAACCAGAACCCTTCTCAATATTTTTAAATTTTTTTTCTAACTTTCATCAAATGGAACTTCAAACAATAGAAATAATTTATCCATACAAATTATTTGTAATCCTAATTTTGAACAAGACTTGCAATCAATCATATGTTTGGTTGTTCAACCTCCCTCCTCATCCCCTCTCTGCCTCTCTCCCTCTCTCCCTCTCTTTCTTCTTTTCTTTCCCTCTCTCCCTGGATTTATTGCCTTGGGAGCCAGAAAGAATGTTGTGAGAGCTATATTTTTCCCTCATCCACTGAATCAATGTTATGTTAGAATTATATCACACATTGAAAACTGTTTCGCATTTTGCGTCTTGTGTGTTGAACATTTTCCTTTCAAGTTCCTATCACTATGCTGCTCCTACCTGCCATTTGTCCAACTTCCAGCTCAACAAATCAGTTCATCTGCCCTTTAAATTTTTCCATCAAATAATTTCCTTGGTGAAATTTACTTTGAATGCCTTAAGATACCTGAAAAATGAGATTGTATACCCTCTGAATCTTTAGGGAGTACTTTTTGTGGCTAATGCTCTAGACACTAAAACACAAGAAGGACAAGTTTCCAAGTTTACCAAACTTACTGAATAACCGCTTGGTTTTCTTTTTAATGTGCATTGTAGCTTTCCCTTTGACAGTCTCTTAACTGGAAGCTCTACATCAAGACTGAGCATTATAGTGCATAAACAAGTTCTTAGCTCTGACCTGAAGAAACAGGCCTCCCAGAGGGTAGGAACATGGATGAACTGACTCTTGCTCTATAATCCCATTCAACTTTCTCTCTGGGCACATTTTGAAGTATTCCACTTCAATCAGGTCACAGTTTCTATCCTATAGGCTGAATGAGTTTAAAGAGTTAGAATGTTTTACAAGCGTAAGTGGATTGATACTGTGGGATCACTTAAGGAAGCGAAACTAGAGTTACAGTTACCTAGAGTATAAACTTGTGAAGTTCATGCTGAGGAAGTCTTAAAAGAATATTTCAGGGTTTATTTCAGAAGACATTTTTTGCATTCAGAGATAAAAGACTAAACAGAACTGAAACACCTAACATTCACTTGCTGCTTCCCAAACCAGAAGCTATGGTCTTTCAAGGCATCACAGATGCTTCACTCATTGTCCCTTCAAATCCCGAGGGACCTTGGTCTTAATCCTGTTGATAATTTGTATCTGGACTTTCAGAAGAGCTGGAGAATGATTGCTTCTGAAACTTCTGACCATCTGGGTAACAAAGGCCCATTGGTCTCTGTTTTTTTTCTACTTTTCCCTGCTTTCCTTTAAAAAATAACCTTCCTCCTTACCTCAAAGCTAAGCAAATTATAAGAGTGGTTATTTAGTTTGTATACTGTCTTTAAAAGATGAAAGATAAATCATAAACATAAAAGAAAAGAAAAATATGGAAATTATAGATGGAAGGTAGATCCAGGCAGTGACTAAACCAACCCAGATGCCCCTCAGTAGATGAATGGATCAAGAAAATGTGGTATATATACACAATGGAATTCCATACTTCCATTAGAAAGAATGGCATCGTCCCATTTGTTAGGAAATGGAAAGACTTGGAGAAAATTATATTAACTGAAGTAAGCCAGGCCCAAAGAAATATAGGTCCCATGGTTCCCCTTATTTGCAATAACTAGTAGAAAAACAGAAAAGATCAGATCAGATGATGTTAAGCGAATGAACCCTTCCTTGCTATTGTTTCTAACATATTTATAAGGTACCATGTGATTTTTTTGTTGCTTTGTGTGCCCCTCCCCCATGGTCTAACCCCTATTTTCACTGTATTTGATGTTGGTATACTTTGGGGAGGGGAAGGGAAAAAACAAAATGTTTAAATAAGGATACAGATGGACCTATTGCAACAACGAGATGTACAAGATGCTATGTCGAAAAACAAACTTTACAATTTGGGGAGGGGGTGGTGTTGAGGAGGTGGGAAGGACGGGATGGTAGGGGAAAAACAAAGGAGGTAACAATGCTGGATAAGAAATGTACTCATGGGGCTGGGAAGGTGGCTCAGTGGTAGAGCGCTTGCCTTGCATGCCTGAGGCCCTGGGTTCAATTCCCCAGCACCACATAAGCAAAAAGAAAAAAAGCCGGAAGTGGTGCTGTGGCTCAAGTGGTAGAGCGCTAGCCTTGAGCTGAAGAGCTGAGGGACAGCGCCCAGGCCCTGAGTTCAAGCCCCACTACCGGACCCCCCCCCAAAAAAAATAAAAAAGAAATGTACTCATTACCTTGCTGGTGTAACTGTAACCCCTGTGTACAGTATTTTCACAATAAAAAACTTATTTTTAAAAAAATCTCAGAAAAGGAAAAAGTGAAGAGGAAAGAAAAACAAGATTTTATAAGAAAATCAGTCATGATAAGTATCCAGTTGCAATTGAGAAAATTAGCTCTAAGTGTCTAATGACCAAAGCAAAAAAAAATAAAATAGAAGCATAACAGGTTCTTAAAATATTATCAAGGGAAACAAAACTTTTCCTAGCTTGGAATTATTCAAGGAATTTATCACCTGAGCTCTAAAATAGCACTTATTTAGACAAGATAATGCAGAATGCATTAGTAATTTACAAGTTCCTATTGACATTTCTTAGACAAATCATATTAAATATGCAAAAGTTGAAGCTTGCATTCAAACATCATTAAAATAAAGACTCCACAACTGCATTTTCAATTACCTTTAATACTTTGTTGCCAATAATTCCAGCCTCTAAATCCCTACTCCATTATTATAATATTCCAATTATTCATCAAAATAATTAATGTAATGATTAATAGTACAGTTTTTGTCCCACAATGAGAATGAGTCTAGCAAGTTATACGTGAATTCTAAATGTTAAACTGGGACAAGGAACACAGAACACGGGCCAGCTATTCCAGCAGATCCTGTGCTCTTATTCTCTCTTTTCTGGCTCCCCCGCTGTATTACCTGACAAGCTATTTTACATTCAAAAACTCATCTCTTAAAGATGAATACCGGATAAGAAATACCGGATATAGCCTAAGAAGTCTGTGGTTATTGTTGTTTTATAAGAGATTTTCTTGGGCAGTCAGGAATTTAAGAACACTAATATGAACTATTCTACTGTCAAATGCAGGAATTTTCTCAAAACATGGTTGAAATTTGAAGCATTTTCCTGTTCCTTGTAGTCTACAAGAAAATGTTAATGCTTTAGAAAAAGAATATAAATGCATCAAGAGTCCTGTTATCTACTAATATAATTCTTTAAGAAACTCTTTTATAAGTGAAATTACACTATATGGTTATTCGTCCTTTCAAGATATTTTTAAGTAGAAATATATTTTATTAGTGTTGGCAACTCCTACACATTTCTAATGTAAAATACTTTGAATATCTTCACATCATAAGCACTTCTGTCAAATTCTCATCTTTGTTGAAGGTAATTCTACTCCTTTCTATTTTGAAACATAACTTGGAGTTATTTATGTATCATAATGATTGCTATTTTAGATGTTTCTCTAAAAACATCTATCTCTAAAAGCAAAGCTCAGAGATAGATAAATGGTGCATATTTTCTCTCATTTGTGAAAGCTAGAGCTAAAATACAACTAAACATTCACGCAGTGAGACCAAAGGAGTATATTCTCAGAAGCAGACCAGAAAGGCTCAATAGCTGTGTGCATATGAGCATATAAAATGATGTTTCAAGAAATGGAAACAAGAGGTTTTATGTTATTTTGCTTTTCATTTGTTTGATTTCTCTTTTGACACTGTTTTTGCCTTCTGTATCTTTTGTCTTCTATGCAAGCTTATTGGTTTTGGTGAGGGTAAGGGAGAGCACAGAAATGATAGGACAAAAAGTGAACAAATGCAGCAGTGATATTAGACGCTACGTTATAAATGAACTATACAACTTTTGCAGGGAAGGGTTCAGGCGGGAAAAACTGGGAGAAAATGAGTGAAGAGGTGACACTATTCAAAACTAAATTTACTCATTACCTGACTTATGTAACTATAACCCCTCTGTACATCACCATTTTAATAACAATAAATATATATTATGTATATATATATATATAATACCCTAGGTATTAACACACACCAACAGTGAAGCTAAAGGAGGAACCCAAAGGCATAACTCCTCTGAACATTTAAAATACTACTTATTGAAATGAATTCCAGGTAAAGGAAACATAGGCTATTTTTGTTATTGGTAGTGGTGGTGGTGTTTGTTTTGGTTTTAGGTGGTTTCAATATTGTTTTTGTCCTTTGAAGGGAGGCAAAGTAGAGCTCAGAAATGGAGAAAGGAAGTGCGAACAAATGTAGTCATGGTGCTCAGTAAACACTATGTGGAAAAGTGAACTATGCAACTTGTGGACAGAACAGATGGAGGGGAAAGTAGGGGAAAGAGAAAGAAAGGGTGACATCCAAAAGGAAATGTACTCATTACCTGACTTATTAAACTGTAGCCCCTCTGTACAACACCTTGATAATAACAGTAAAATAATATATTTAAAAAATCTGTTGCTAAGCCAGGCACCAGTGGCTCACGCCTGTAATCCTAGCTATACAGGATGCTGAGAGCTAAGGATTGAAGCCAGCCTGGCAGGAAAGCCTTTGAGATTCTTATCTCCAATTAACCACAGAAAAAAGCCAGAAGTGGCACTGTAACTCAAGTGGTAGAGCACTAGCTTTGAGCAAAAGGAGCCCATGGACAGCACCCAGGCCCAGAGTTCAAAAAAATCTCTCCCTAATAAACTACTTTTGTATCATTGCATTAGATTCTTGATTTTTATTTAGATTTTGAATTGAAGACCCTAGACTATTTACAACGAATAACAAATGACTGGAATAACTTCAAGTTATACATTTCAAATGAAGTAGCTAGTTAAGAAATCAAATCTCACTTTATAACACTAAAAATATCCTTCGAGGGAGGATTCATTACACACGAGTGTGAGTTCCCTATAGTAATCATGCTATATGAAATGGCATGGAAAGACATGCAAAAGAGCAATGACTCCTAAGTGAATTTTAGAAAATCCAGTTGACTGTGGGACTGTTTTCTTCATCCTTTGCATGTTAAGCAATAAACCGATTGGGTTTTCCCAATCAATTCTCCACTAAAAGTGTCTTTGGGAACATTTAGTAAATGATTACACTAGTGAGGCCTCTCATTCAGGGATATCGAAGGCACATGTTACTGGAGGCGATGTAATGTCTTCATACAAACTGGTGTTTAGAGACTTTCTTTAATGCAAAGTACAGGGGTTAAAAATCACCTTATTCCAGGGGACTCCGGAGTCAGGAAGCAATCTCGGCATCGGGTCATCATTCAGCTGCCAGCCAATGGAGGGCGAGACTGCACAGATCCTCTCTATGAGGAGAAGGCCTGTGAGGTTCCTCAAGTGTGTCAGAGCTACAGGTAATACAGGAAAGTGATGCAAGTGAAGAACGGAGCAACACAGCCAGTCCACATTCTTTATGGGGAAAAGGAAGTGCTCCTTGTACCCACCCAGTGCATGCTTAGGATGGGGCTGTTGCTCAGCGCATGTTGGGGATGTTTATGTTATGGGGATGTTTCTCCATTTGGGAAAATTGCTCTGTTTCCGAAGTATCTCCAAGGAAGCAAATACTTATGTTTGTTTCACAGCTGTGTTATTAGAGAGAATGTCTGATGTTGATTCAAATCTACAGTACAGGAAATGCAGAAAAGTGTCTAATAATTATGATACACATACGCTTTAGGAAGCAATTTCTTTTCATGTAGGAGAATAGTCTAAGCATTTCTCTCCTGGATCTAAAAAGCATCTGTTTCTCATACATTTTAGCATTCTGGCTCAGGAAATAGCATAGCTATGTCCATGACGCTGGTAAGATGTCTGATATGTCCACCTGTGATCACTCAAAAGAAAAATTATACTCATTGAAGCTATGCAGCATCATGGTAATTTACTAGAAAAATGTAGTCTTCTCACAATTAAAAATGAAAATTACCAATTGAAGCTCTATGTTGAATGCAATTGCAATTCTGAAAACAAATACAATAGTGGGAAACGGATGCAAGTTATCACAAAATAACAATTTAAATAGAAATTGGTAGAACTTGCCATCTTAATACATCAGTCATTTATTTTGAGATGACAGTGGTATAATTGTATGTGAATAGCATGAGCATTATCAACTATTAGGTGAAACTTACTTTTAAAATTTGTTTTGGTTAAGATGACTTAACATCTGCAGAGAACCTGGCAACAATACCATTTTGTTCAACGCTATACAAAGTATTTTCATAATACCTTAATAAATATCTCATTCTCAAATAAAATAAAATAAAATTTAAAAAAAAAATAAATAAATAAATATCTCAATAAAATGTGTAGCTGTTCCCACTTATGTTATTAGCTCCAGTAATTTGTAAAAACAAAACAAAACAAAAACAAAACTCTGATGTTGACTTAAACTACAGGAAATGCAGATTTTCATAGTGTCTTAATGAATATCTCAATTAAACTCAGGACTACATATTCTTAAATAACCTCCTCTTTGAGTGGTCATAGTCATGTTTTTGTGTTGCTGTATCCCTGTGTGGCTTGCCTGACATTTCTGTTCTTCTGTAGTGAGCTTCTGTTCTTTTCTTGTAGGTGGAAGACTCACAAATGGCGCCGATGCCAATTAGTCCCTTGGAGTGTGCAACAGGTCATCCCTGGAGCACAGGAAGGCTGTGGGCCTGGACGACAGGCCAGAGGTGGGAGGCTCCATGCTGTACTTGGTTTACTTTCAACTTCTCTACAATCTCTGTTTTAACCACTACCTTCAGGTCTTTGTCAGTTTGGCACCAGACTTAAAAAAACAGAGCAGATAGGAATCCACTGTGACCCATTCTACAAAACATTAGGACATAGAGACTCATTTTTTAAATTTTTGTTCTTTGGCATAATAACTTAGTTCTTTTTAGTGCTTCTTTCTAACAGCATCGTATCTGGTATGCGGAGCCAAGTGTCGTGTCTTGTCTTTTGAATTTATTCTGTATGCACTGACAGATAAAATACTGCTTTCATCAGGTACTTCTTCCTAATACTTGTCAAACAAGGCCAAAAATGCAAATCCTGATATTTATAGCTCTCCAAAAATCCATCCCAGGCACTCCCACATCTCCAGAGCCACAATCTACTCACTTTTCTGTGAACAGTATCTGTAGACTTCCCTACCTCAAACGCTATGCTCCATTTATTGAAGTGATCTCATTTTGTATATTTTTTCCTTTCTACTTAACCTAATAAATAGAACAAGTCAGTTTCTAGTCTTTAAGCCTTGCTTCATTTCATTAGCTTCAAATGATTGGTTTTGCAACTGATTAAAATTTTAGTCTTTAACTCTTATTTGTTAACAATCGTCTCATTTCCATAACAAATGTAAGCTCCCTGATTTAAACATACACATTCTATTATAACACTCCTAGTTCTTTGCCTTCTCAATGCAATCACAGGAGAATGTACACCTGGAATTAGAAGGTCTCAGAGAAGACAGGGATATCCATTCTATCATCTTTGCTGACTGATTCTAAAAATTATCAAGGCTGTTAATATTATTTCAAACTAAATTTTATATTTGAAATAAAGATTTCAAATATGAGAAATAAGAAAAATAGCATCTTTAAAAATAGAGAATACATTTTCTCCAAATAAAAAGCGTTCTTCCATCATAAATGGTGTCCCAGATCAAATCAACAGATAGTTAATTTCTTATGGTAGGAAATACACATGATTTGAGTTTCAAGGCATCTTATATAATGCATTACTAATAGTATATATGGTCAGTAAACACTAGAGAAATGGGAAAAGATGAAAAGAGTTAGCCACTTAATAAGGCACAGTAAAAGAGAAATGATATTTATATACAGAATGAATCAATCAAAATAACAAGAAATAAAAATCTGTGTACTTGGAAGAAGTACACTGATGGATTTTCCCAGAATTCCTATGAATGTGTTAAGAACAAGGGTCTATATTCTGGGGAAAATTGAATACCAGAAAAATAAGAAGAAATGATGTTTTTCAAAAGGAAAATAGAAGTAGTGAAAATATTACTAAGACTTTATGTACTGTCACAATATAATATAGCAAATTTCATCTAATGGTATAAGACTAAAATTAAGAGGACAGAAAAAGATTTTAAAGAAGGAACAAATAAGATTTAACAGGTCTAATATTTGGTTTATATTATTCAAGTCACTTGTGCATGAATATTTAATACAACTGTAACTGTATTGTCTTTCCCCTTGATTCTGATTTTCTACAGTTTAGATAGCATTTGGAATACCAAATTCTTGCTTGATGGGTGATTATATGGCTATAGATAGAGTATCATTGCATTAGCTTTCAATAACACATATGTCCCATAACAATTACAATTTGGACTAATCTAAATCAGAGTCCTAGGGGCTGGGGGTTTTGCTCAGCGCAGGAGTTCCTGTCTGGTGAGCACAGGGCTCTGAGTTCGGTCCTCAGCTCCGGAAAAAAAAAGTTATAAAAGATCAAAAAAACAAGACAACCAAATCAGATGCCTAGCCTCTCACCTTTCTCTCTTGACCGTGTCTCTTTTATATGAAAAGATTTCATTTAAATATTAATTCAAATTAGCTCTTTCTCAATTTCTCTTTTTATCCTCATGCAATCTCCTGCCATGAGTACTCCGGAAGCTAATATAGAACCAAAGTGAAGAGAGTTAATAATCCCTGGAGTCAGCATGACCCAGCCTAGCCCCTGGCCTCCTTTATACTCTTGCCACCTATGTCCTGTACTAAGATGTGATAGCAGTCTTTTTCTGTAATGAAGTCTCTTTAATTTGGATGTATTCTCAAATCTAAAATACTTCAATAATATGCCTCACATAGCAAGATTCTCCTTGCCTAGAAGTGCTTATCTCATATCACTTATTAACTTAAAATGCTATAAAAGAAAATGAAGAAAAGAAAAAGAGAGGTCAACAAAGAAGGAAGGAAGAAAGGGAAGGAAGGAAGTAAGGAAGGAGGGAGAGTGGGAGGCAGGGAGGGAAGGAAAGGGAGGGAGGTAGGGAGGGGAGGGAACGGAGGTAAGGGGAGGGGAGGGGAGGAGAGGGAAGAGTGAGGGAAGGAAGGAGGTACGGGAAGGAAGAGGGAGAGAGGGCTGAATTCTCCATCTTTCAAAATTAATGAAAATGATTATGGCATTTAGATTATATTTAGATTTTTAGATTATTTTTAGATATTTAGATTATATTTAGATTATATTTTAGATTGTATTTAGATATTTAGATTATAGCATTTAACTACATTTTAGGATACTTTTTATGGGAAATAGGCTTAAAACTTAGTTTTAAATTAAGTGATTTAGTCTGTACTGGTACCATTGTATCATCTTTTACTTAATCTCAGACCCACCATTCTTTTCAGAAAACTAGATGTTTAATTAAAGTTAGGCCCCAAATATCTGAGTCAATTTATCTCAGCAATACTCATTAATCTGTTAATTTTCAGAGATAGAACTCTGTAATAATAAGCAAAAATATTTAAGCAAAAACAGAATTAAACAGAACAGATAGCAGGGGCTTTGTTTTATAGAAAATTTAGACTTAATGATCATTAAAATCTTCTTTTGGCTAACATGTTTATTAGCTGTTACCTAGATTTTGTCATTTTCACTTTTATAAAGTGCCATTTAAAACTTCCACCAAAACAGCTTAATATGTTCTAGTTATATAAGCATCCTATTTGCTTTGAGATGTTTTTAACTTTTTTTCTTTCTCTCCAAGAGTCTTGAATATAATGTTTATTAGTAGTTGCCATTTTAAAATAGTAGCCTAGTAACTCATAAAATAAGCTTGGCACCACACTGTGTCTGCAATGGCTCTACAAACCCCATGCTGTCATTGGAGCCTGCCAGTATCCCAGCTGCACACTAGCTGACCTTGATCTGAGCCACTCCAGTGGGAGCTGATTATGATTTCCTAGAAGGTTATACTAGCATTTTCACATATATTACTAGCATCAATGAGACTGGGGAATCATTGGTAACTATTGAAGAGCAAGGAGAAAATAAAGTACATTCTACCAGACTTACAAAACATTCTCAAATTATAATTATGAGGTGTGATTTAGCAAATGTGTCAGTGAAACTCTTTCATACAAGAAAGATCATTTATATCCACCTAGTAAATACTGCACTCCTCTTGCATTATTTATAGATCTGGTCTTATTTCTAAGCACAATTAGGTCTCTTGGCAGCTAGATTTCCTTCAATTTAAGTTTTCTCTTTTTCATTTCTACCTAATTTATTCTATTATCTTTTTCATAAAACTATGGGGAAAGTTCACCCATCTAATCACCCAGTCAGGTTAGCCAAATAGATTGTCTCCAAAGCTATGTAGACATGGTTTCAGTGGAATGAACCATGTTTATGTTTCTAGGTTTAACTGTTATGTTTCTAAATTTAAATACAGTTTCTGAACTCCTTGAACTCTGTTAAACAGAACCCAACAGCTTTTGCTGCATTAAGACATTGATCTTATCCTGTAGGAACTTCTACATGTGCATTTTGGATCTGGCAATTTATTTCATTCTGACTTTCAAACAAAATGGAAGCAAAACCTTATATCATGAAGAATTATCCACTGACAAGTCACTCTTTTGTTGTGCAAACTCAATAATAAGGGGATTTATTACTCTTCAGTAAAAGGATGATGAATAGCTGTAATGAATTATATTAGTTACTTCAGGGCTATATTAGGAGCCTCCCATCCACATTCCCAGACAAAGCCTAAGGCTCACTCCGTACCAGCTACTCCCTTTTATCCCAGGAACTTTTAGTATTTTCCAATTTAGAACATTCTTCAAAGCTGGAGATATGGCTCAAGTGGTAGAGCATTGCCTAACAAATAAGCTGAGAAAATGTAAAGCCCAAGTTCAAGCCCCAATACCAAACAAAACATAAAAAATGAAAATAAATAAAACATACTTACATAAAAGCATTTTACAGCTGACTCTGCTTACTCAACTTATTAATCTTTGCCATTTAAATTTTTGGAAGGTTTCTAAAATAAATAAAAGTAATCACAGAGTTTCAGGAATGTCTAGCAAGCAGGTAACCCTGAATTCAAATTCTACTATTGTCAAAAAATTAAATACATAATAAATTAGTAAATAGGTGGGCTGGGAAGGTGGCTCAGTGGTAGAGCGCTTGCCTTGCATGCATGAGGCCCTAGGTTCGATTCCTCAGTACCACATAAGAAAAAAAGCCAGAAGTGGCTCTGTGGCTCAAGTGGTAGAGTGCTAGCCTTGAGCTGAAGAGCTGCGGGACAGCGCCCGGGCCCAAAGTTTAGGCCCCACGAGTGGACCCAAAAAAAATTAGTCTAGAGAGGCTAATATGAATATTACTAGTGAAATTATCATTTTAAATTTGTTGCCATCCTTTTGAATCACAACACCCTTTACTATGCTCTTCAAATAAGTTTTGCTAGAGTATTTCAGAGTAACTCCTGGTTAAAGGATATATCATCCACAAACACTTTTTTTTCTTTTAACATGACAATCATAATTGTCACAGTAAACAAAATAAACAGTCCATATTGTCTAAAATTTAAGCCATGGTAAATTTTCTCTTGTCACAACAATGTGTACACACAATCGATTTGTTCAAATTAAAGTCTTAAAAAGTCTCCAAATTCTCCTTGATGCTGTAATTGTCAGCCATTTATAACAGTTTGAACTAACTTTCTCATAGCATTTATTTGCTAAAGAAGCTGGCTTTCTTACTTATCTGTATGTATTTTTTTTCATTATTGATGCTTGCCTGATGTGACTCATTTGTAACCCAGAAGTTAGTTTCAATGATGCCCCTACGTTTCCAGCCTATTCTATGACATAGCTAAAAGTTGTTATGCCTGATAAAAAAAAATATAAATGAAAAAAATGTATACAATCAGTTGAATATGGAATTTCCTTTGAAGTAATTAGCTTGAGAGTTGCTGATCTCACTAAGAAGCTTTCTTGGTCCATTCCAATACACAACATAAGCTGTGGCCCAGCTTGCTTGATAAGGTCTCAACTCAAAGGATGACTTGTATAATCTTTATACCTGCAAATACAGATACCATTGTCTGGATATATGAAGCTTTCTAGTGCGCTAAGAACCTGTGCTTAATATGACCCATCTTTTCTTATTTATTTGTTTTTACCTTTTAAAATGAACTTAATTTTGGAATATTAAAGTTACAGAAAGTTGTGGAATACTATAGGGAGTCCTTTTTTTAATTTAAATTCGATTGTAAAGGTGACGTACAGAGGGGTTACAGTTACTTAAGTAATGAGTACATTTCTTTTCGAACAATATTACCCCCTCCCTCATTTCCCCCACCCTTGCTCCCTTCCCTGCTAAGTTGTAAAATTCATTTCCAACATAGTGTCTCACAAATATCTCTGTTGAATTGGTTCACCCTTAGTCCCACTGTTTCTGTGATTCTGTAGGGAGTTCTCATTCACTATTTTCCCCACATCCTATCAGGCTAATATCTTACCTAGCACATACTGTACATGTGTTACAAAAAAATCATCAACCAAACTCTGTTACTCTTAACTAATTTCCAGAATGTTTGGATATCTAGGTATTTCCATTAACATTCTTCGTGTGATCCATGGTCAAATTTAAGGACACCACATTTCATTCAGCTATTTCGTCTCTTTAGTTGTCTTGGGGTGGTCTATCCATTTAGTGGCTAAAACAACTGTTTTCAGCATATTAAAATGAATTTTAGGATTTATGAATTTAAAAAACCAGAGGGCTCCCTTTCCAAACATTTATATCATCTTCTTCACCCAGCAGCAGGAAGTTCATTTCAGATTCCATTTGTATTTGAATTGCTGTTTCCTCTCACAATACAAACAAGTTGAGATGTATGATAAAATTTTAATACATTGTACAAATGGTGCTGTGGCTCCTTGTTTGGATAACACTGTGTGAATGATTTGTTCCAAAAGTACACTGTCAAAAAAGTGAGATAAGGAGACTGGACGGTTGCCTGGGTTTGCAGAACAGATACGGGAATTTTCTGTTCTTGACATTTTTATATGTTTTTCTTTTCCACTAAGCTGAAGTACTTAAGATTTTAGGCAATGCAGGTATATGTAGGCTAAAAGAGATGTGTGAGGTTTGTGAATAGTATAGTTTTGCTTAAGATTGTTTTTTCCTGGAATACTTTTGGCAGTAATGTTATTTTATTTTTTCACTTTTAACACCATTATTTTATTTTTCGCCCTTGATGTCTTACTAATGTGTTAATAAGGACAAATATGAAATAAAAATGGTTTTCATTCAGTCCCTGTATATGTCCCTATGATGCTCCCTACAAAAGAGCAACAGCTCTAAAAGTTTAGAGCTTCATACATGTGACTGTTTGCCAAAGGTTGGTGTGGGACACAATGGACTGGCCACCAGAGAACTTTCTATCTTAGCCACAAGCCTCAGCCAGAACACTCCCTCTGCCTTTAATCCTCAAGCTAACGGGTCTCAAACATGAATTCTCAAATGGGTTACTTAAGCAGCTTAAAAATACTCATTTCTTAGCCCCATGACAGGAACCTTATCTGGGAGCTCTGTTTTTGTTTGTTTGGCGGTCGTGGGGCCTGAACTCTGGGCCTGGGTGCTGCCCCTCAGCTCTTCAGCTCAAGGCTAATGCTCCTCCACTTGAGCCACAGAGCCACTTCCAGCTTTTTCTGCTCATGTGGTGCTGAGGAATTGAACCCAGGGCCTCATGGGTGCAAGGCAAGCACTCTACCATTGAGCCACCTTCCCAACCCTCTGGGAGCTCTGGATAGGTCCAAACATCATGTTCCATAGCATTCTAAGTAATATGATGCAAATGAACCACTCTGAATCATCAGAGGGCTTTACAAAGATCTAATGCCCAGTCCCTTGTCCTTAGCCAATGAAATCATGGGAGAGTATTAACTTGCATTTTCACAAATAACAAAGACCTGTTCACTGCAACTGTTCCTACAGCCACTACATCCAGTCATGTTCACCTATACAAAGAACATCTTTCCTGGCTCAAATTGTCACCTTTGTCCTTTCCACACCTCATTACACAGTGGTTCTACTAGCTGTTAGGTTTCAGTTCACAGGTGCAAGGCCTGTAGTCTAACTCAAGGAGGGGGAGGGATGCTTCTGTGACCTCACTGTGATTTAGGGCACGCATGTCGGGCCCCTTCCATTAATTTCAGGATGATGAAATCCTGAGCAAGGTTGACAAGTAGTGGTTTCAGCCTCAACAGTAAACATGAAAAATGCCATAAATGTTGGTCCAAATGAGGATATGAAGATTTAAATTTAGGATTGCAGCTTAGATGTTTCATCCGCTTGCTCTGAATGAGTGGATTATTTTTATAACCAATGGAAGAAGCAGCAGAGGCAGAAAGGAGACTATAAACATCCCTTACTCTTTCTTTAAGACCTGCTACCTTAAAGCAATGTTTATATCTTTGTTCAGTAAAAAATGAAACCATACTGTGTTTTAAATGATTTACATCGATATCTTAGAAGAAATAATATGTGGATGGAAAACATATGCTCATTTTCAGAGCATATGTATGCATATATGCATATATAAAATGGTAGAAATTCTAATAATGATGTTATAAATTGGTATTAAAGGAAATTGAAGCTGATTATTAGAAACTCAGAACATATATAGAACATATATATGTACATAATAAAAATTCATCTGTAAATATATTCCACTAGCGAAATGAATTAATATCTTAATAGGAACTAGTATAATCTGCTTAGTCTGTGTATGAATGTGTGTGTATGTGTGTGTATGCATTTTGCTTTTCTGTGTCACAAAAACCAATGAAGACTGTGCATTATTTTTATAAAAATTTACAAGATCAGTATAATGTCTTCTGTGATTATAAAAAATTCTTCTGCTATATTTCTACCATAAATAGAGGATTTCAAGAGGGTTCCTGCACTGTTTGAATAAAGGTTAGTTGATTTCTAACTGATAGAGTAATAGACTATGCATTTCTTCTAGCCATTACTTGTCGAAAACAAGATGGAGGGCAAGCTAGCATCCACGAATGTCTCCAGTATGCGGGCCCTGTGCCAGCTCTGACCCAAGCTTGCCAGATCCCCTGCCAAGATGACTGTCAATTTACCAGCTGGTCCAAGTTTTCTTCCTGCAATGGAGACTGTGGTGCAGTTAGGACCAGAAAGCGCACCATCGTTGGTAAGAATAATCAGGATGCCAAAGCCAACACAATGAAATTCAGACCAAGAGAGTTTCAACAGATTATTTGAAAACTGTCTTACTGTGGCAGTTCTTGTACTGAAGATATCAATAGATTTGGATGTGTATTTTAACATAAGATGGCAATGATAGAAACATTATGTCATTTTAGTAGGAGAAAAGGCAGCCTATGCCCGATACAATAAATAATCACTATTATTTTTGTTTAGATGAGCTTTTTGTGAATTTTCTAGACTCTTTGAAGTTATTGGAGCAAAGAGAAGAGGCCCCATTAAGTAACCATTCTCACTGTCATGGGGTGAAGTTGCCATTGCATGCACTTGCTCTCTCTCTCGCTCTCTCGCTCTCGCTCTCTCGCTCTCTCTCACTTTCTCTCTCTGTGTCTCTCTCTCTTGCTCTGGCTCTCGCTCTCTCGCTCTTGCTCTCTCTCTCTCTTGCGTCTCTCTGTCTTTGAAGAAGTAGTTAGCTCTGAATCTAAAGTTATCTGTATTAAAATTAGCTCTGTATCTACATGTAAAAAAAAAGAAAGCTACAGTGACCAAATGAAAAAAACAGGAGACCTTATGCTGAATTAAATTCAGATACAACTAAAAATATTGTCAGTAGAAATATTGATGCTAGTAGATTGCTCAGACTTGAAAGCTTTCTAAAACTGAACCACCCATAAGAAGAAAATGAGTGAAAATGACATAACTAAGCCTATGAAGATTATAGGTAAGTAATATGATTAAGTATAGTTATTAAAGAACATATTACATATTAAGCTAAATACAGCATAATTATGTTTTTCAAGCATATATATGACATTTTATTTAAGAAGGAATTTGTTGAGATTATTATTTTTAAGTAGTTGTACAACAGAGTTGCCATTCAATAAATCAGTTTATGAATACAATGAGTTTTGATCATTGTCTTTCAACATTCTCACTCATCCTTCCCAACCCACCCCTTCCCTCAGTTTTCTTAATTTTGTAGGATATACATCGAATTTTTGACTACATTCTGCTCACTTCATCTCTTCATTTTTCTACCCCAACCCCTTTTACATTCAATATATTTTAAATATTTTACCCTTTAATATCATTGTTTATGGTATTATTGACATTTCTTAGGCTAATAATCAACTATAAAAAATGTATTGCTCTTCAGAAATTTGGAAAGATATAAAATCACAATGAAAGAAGTTCAAAAAAATCTATATTCACAATTATAATCCTATGTAACTACAGGATGACTATATAACAGAACCATTCTATTTGCAATCAGCAAGAAACTGTGCAGCACAGGGAAGTAGCTGTCTCTCCCTACCTCATATTTTATGCAGTTTATGCAGTTAGTTCAAACCCTCCCTACAGAACAGGAAACATACGACCCAGTTTGAGGATTTTAATCATTTCAGAGTGCAAAATTGAAAACAATTGTTCCAATAGCAAATAGCAAAATGAGCTATTTTTAAAAATAAGGAAATTATCACCATGGAAAACAGCCAATACAAACAAAACTTTATTTTAAAACATGCTTTGGAGTGAGAAAATTAGCATTTATTTATAAACTACTCTTAAATGTGATTTAAAAAAAAAAACAGAGAAAGTAAGTTGAAGAAAGTATATAATTTAGGAATGTTCTATATCGATAATGCTGTTTTCTGATATAAATTATCTGGTGTTTCTCTTCCTACAGGCAAAAGTAAAAAGAAGGAAAAGTGTAAAAATCCCCAGTTGTATCCCCTGATTGAGACTCAGTACTGTCCTTGTGACAGTCACACTCTCCAGCCAGTGGGGAACTGGTCGGATTGTATTTTACCAGAAGGGAAGGTGGAAGTCCTGCTGGGAATGAAAGTCCAAGGCGATGTCAAAGAATGTGGACAAGGGTATCGCTACCAAGCAATGGCGTGCTACGATCAAAATGGCAGGCTTGTGGAAACATCCAGATGTAACAGCCATGGTAATCCAATGTTGCTTTCATGTTTCCTGTTTGCTATCTTTGGGACGTAAAATGCCTATGTGTCAAGAGGGGAAATGGAAGTTTACAGAAGTTTCTGTAGTAGGAGAAAATCCTTTAGAGTGTGTCTACCTGAATCAGAGATATCATGTCTCAGCAAACACTGAAGCATGATCTCCTACTTCTTTGATAGAGGTGACCAAGAAAGGATGAGCTAAATTGCTAGGAACAAGGTCAATGGCAATTAGGCTCCAACCTTGCTGAAATAGCTTCCTCTACTAGACCAGAACTGAGCTAGTTTTGCTATATGGTACAGAAAACAACACAAGCTAAAAGACCTTCTTACACTGATAAACCGTCAAGAAATCATGGTGACACATTTATTAGAATCTCTTAAACCTCTTCCTATAAAGAGGTTTCTAAAAGCTTTGTCCTTCTTTATACCCTTAACAATGATAAACCCTAAAGACTCCATAATACTTAAGCTCCTAATATTTTCCAGGTTAATATAAGGGAATCATTAAGTCAAAAACGTTCTCATGTACTTAGAAGAATATCTATGAGAGATAAAGCTTAGTATTTGTAATTGGCATACTTTTTTTGAGAAACATCACTAAAAGTAACTGAATATTCTCTGCATCAGATAATAGAGATACTATCAACTAGATACTACAATTGTAAATGACCTTCCTATTTTAGGGTGTTAATTTTTTAAAACATTACAATAAAATATGTAAAATCAAAGATCATCTAACAATACATATTTTTGGAAAACCACAGTAATTGATCACATTTAACTTGTTACGTATAGTAAGACACTAAAATACCATTTTTTATTTTTTTATTGTTATTATGAAGGTGATATACTGCCAGGCACCAGTGGCTCATATCTGTAATCCTGACTACTCAAGAGGCTGATCTCTGAGGATTACAATTCAAACCCAGCCTGGGCAGGAAATTTCATGACACTCTTATCTCTAATAAACTACTCAAAAAAGCTGGAAATGGCACTGTGGCTCCAGTGGTATAGTATTCACCTTGAGCAAAAGAAGCTCGGGGACAGTGCCCAGGTCCTGTGATGTATAAAAAAGTTATGGTTATATGATTCAGATAATGAGTATACCATTTGTTTTTAATATTACCTGTGAGCTTCTAGAACATCTTGCATATATATTTTTACCTTTACCCTAATCTACTATTAAACATGAGAGAGCTTCTATAAAAATAGTAAATCTGATTTTTAGAAGAAAAAAATAGCTTTGAAAATTCTTCCTCCAGTAAAAATATTGGATCACTTAAAATAAAACAAGTGCAAAATCAATGGAAATTTACCAAGAGCAGTACACTTCCTACCTTAGTATTATCAAGACAAAGCATGAAAAATAAAGTACTATATTCTAGGGAAAGGTACAGATAAAAATAAATAAATAAATAAATGGATGTTGATGGGTTCTAACTTCATGAGGACTGTGAAAGGATCTAAGAAAGACACTTAGTGCTACATTCCAATTTAGTTACTTTATATGTCCTGTATCATCTTGTCTTCTTAATTAGATCTATGATGGACTGCCCAATGGGAATGCTTAGTGTTTACTAACATTTATTTAAAGTCTGGGGAAATGTAATCTCTATTGACTATTCTTTGACAATTACTACTTTTCTTAAATGTGTTCTGTCAATTTTGGTGGTGTTTATGCAGTGCTATAACTTTGCTACATTGTAGTAGACTTGCTATAAATTGCAATCTCAGTAACAGCTGCCTTTTCCTAGGCACATCAGCTTTCTAGATAGATGGAGTTTTAAGTGGTTTTAGAGCAAACCTATCTTTCTACTTTCAATTTAGATATAAAATTGATCCCCACATGTATGCAGAGCAATAACACTAATTCCCTATTCAACATTGGCCTCAGGGCTTATCTGTTTAATCATTGTTGTCTGTCTGTGAATCATGTTACCAGTAATTACACTGATAATGCAATTTGACTTCCACCAGTTTAATAGTATATTATTTTAGATTATTTCCCATGTGGTCAACTTTTCCTTAATGTCTTACACTTAGGGCATGATTTTTGTATAATAGCTTGAATTTTCTCTTAACAGTAGGTCCTATACTACGCAATATTTCAGATTTAAGATATACCTTAACAGTTATATAAAATGTTCATCATCCTTTTATATGGCATAAAATATTTTTACAGTACAAATGTTTATATACATATATTTGGAGACATTTATCGATCCAAAAACACAAATTATTATATTTGCAATGAAATCTTGAATAGTATAACAATAACAATAGATATGAAATCACACACTTCTTACTCACAGCTAGATCTTGACTTGCTGATTCATTAGAAATTTAACAAGTGCGTAGACACACACAGTACTAAATATTTAAGTTAATCTCCCTTAAAAATTTCAGAATGAGGAAGAGAATTCCTGAAAGTATAGAAATATATATTATTTAATCTCAGAGTTCACAGACTCTTAGAAGTAATCTAGTTTATTCAAAATATATGTACCCAAGGTTTCTATAAACATGATAGAACTTTGTCACTAATCCAGACAGGCATTCCCAAATACTCCTATGCTGCTCTGCTTTCTCAATTTTTGGTGATATTTCTAAAACAGATGATCCCAATATAAAAATTATTTTTACATTTATTTTTCTTTTTCTTTACAATGCAATAATGGAGGTTTATGAGGATATCTGTGCTATTCACTAATGTATCCTAAGCACAGTAAGTGTTTGTAGGATATATAAATGAATGAAATGCTGGAGAGAACGTTTTCTCCTACAAGAATTTTTGAATCCTAATAGGATTGTAGTGGACCAGGCTAAGGTACTTTCTTTCTCTTCAGGAGCCTTAAAGCACAAGTAAAAACTGCACGTGCCACAAAGTTTCCATATGATAGTGAGAAAATATTCAGGTTTTTTTCTACTTACTAATTCAATCACTTTTGACCAGGGAACTTTGATAAGGTAACAAAAGAACTATCATTTTTGATAGTCACAAACTTGTTCTACTAAATTCAATCAATGATACACATAGCATGAAGGTTTTTTTGTTGTTGTTACCTATTCAAATTGATTGATTTGCCCACTGGATTTGGACAATAATGTAGACCTCTTGGTCTATATTACTATTGTGACAACTTGCACTTTGAAAACTGTTTACAACTTTAATTGGAGTTTGATGCATTCACTTTCTTTGTTTTTACTCACTTTCTGTGTGAAAATAAGGAATAACAACTCTATTTATCTTACCTGAATGAAATACTCTATTTATCTTACCTGAAAGAGATAATAGATAAAATAAAAAACTACTAGATGTTCTAATCTTCAGCTCTATTAGCCACATAATACCTTCCAGACAATACTCTTCAAGTTTCCTTTCAGGAAATTTTTCTTTGCTAGTTCCTATAAGCCACTTAAGCCATAATACACAATCAGTAAACACTGTAATATAAAGCAAACTCAGTTGTACTTGTGATGTCAAATCATCTGTTAATATCAAGAGAAGAACCCAAAGGGTCCTGATAATTTTTCTTCTTCAGCACACATTGTTTAATATGTACAACTCCCCTATACCCAAAAACCATAATATAGCTGTTGATAACATCAAATACTTGCCAACACTGAGACCATGAGGAGACCAAAGCATTAGCTATTCAGTTAAATTACTTTTCACCAAGAAGTTCCTAAAGATCCAAATTACAGATTGTCTTAAGCTTTATGGGGCACAATGTCTTTGTCATAATTACTCAGCTTTCTAAAGTTAACATGGAAGAAGCCCAGAACAACCTGTAAGAAAACAGGCATGGCTGTGTACCAATAAAACTTTACCTATGCAATCTGCCATCCTGAGCTACTGTTGGGCAATGGCATCTAACCTGTGTGATCTTCAGACAAACAGTATGAGGGTCAATGAGAAACAGTGCTCAGAAATATTGAAAGAGACTCCATTGCAGACCTGTTGAGTCAGCAACTGCATGTCAGCAAGGCCTCCAGGGGTTCTACTGCATGTTTATAGTGGGGAAATCTCTGCATTGGATCACACAACTGTTCACAGTGCAGAGGAGCAGTAGGAGAGACAAAGTCTGTGGCTGCGATATCTTGGGCTAAGCAATCCACATCTCCTTCCAATAGTTTACTGATTACTAGTGATAGAGACTTCTGATATTTATATTGAAAAAATGGGTCAACAGCTGGGCACCAGTGGCTTACACCTGTAATCCTAGCTACTCAGAATGCTGAAATCTCAGAGTCGTGGTTCAAAGCCAGCCTGGACAGGAAAGTCCATGAGACTCTTATCTCCAATTATCAACAAGAAAACTGGAAGTAGAGCTGTGGTTGAAGTGGTAGAGCACTAGCCTTGCGCTGAAGAGCACAGAGACAGCACCCAGGCCCAGGGTTCAAGTTCCAGGATGAACACACACACACACACACACACACACACACACACACACACACACACATCATAATAAGGTGAAAAGTGGTGGTGACAGAATTGGGGTTTGAACTCAGGTCTTTGAACTTGCTGGGCAGGTACTCCTACCACACATTACCACCAGAATCCATTCCTGCTTTTTGCTCTTTATTTTTGAGATATAGTCTTGCTTCTTACTGGGCCACTTATCTCATATTGGCCTATATTGGACTTTCTGTCATAGCTAGAACAAGCACAGAACACGCAGCTCTTCACTCAAAAGAGCTGAGGATTCACTTCAGAGGGCAAAAAATGGGAAATGTAGAGGATTAGTTCTTCTCTTGCAATGAATAGTAGCATGAATATAAAATATTCTAGTGCCCTTACATCTTTTGTTCATCAAGGTTTATGACCCTCATGTTACATATTAAATGCTGAATAGAAAATTTGTTGTGAACACTGCAGAATAATCAAAGCCCTATCCAGACTTGTCCTTTTGTAAACAACCATATTTTACTGAAGGAATTACAAACTAATTGAACCTTAATCAATAATATCCCTCCATGTTTTCCAACCCAATAAACTTTAAAATATTCTTACTATGGTCTTTTTCATGCATAAGTTGGGAAAAGTACGTTAAAAACAATATATATATATATATATATATATATATATATATCAGCATATCAGTCAAAATATCACAATATATCTGTCAAAGTATTAAGGAAAAACTCTTTTAAATTCAGTGACAGAAATAACAGATCACTCTAGGTTTAGTTGTTTCTCTATTTGTAAACAGTATACAAATTACATTTATTAACATACTGGACACATTGTACTTGAGGAACTTAATAATGACCTACCAATGCCCAAGAATATCAGGACTTAACTGTTGCCATGTAGGCGTCAAGCTAGCATTTGTAATGCTGTAACATTTTGTAGGTCATATTGCACCTTTTTAATTACTTGTTTGGTCTTCTAAGTGTGATCACAATGGAAAGGCTCAGAACAGTGGCATAAAACCTCATTAAAAAAAGTTAATTTCCCTTTAACACTAATTTTAAAAGACAATGACTTACATTATGTCTTCTGTGTTGTTTCTCTTGGCCTGTATCTTGAACCTACAAACCATTAACATGTGGCATGCACAACTGATTTTGTAAGCATGAGTGGAATCAGAGTATGTCTACTCAGATATCATATTTTACAAAACCCTCTCTAATTCCCAGAAGTATTTCTGTATATTATTCCAAATGATACTCCAGATAGTTTACTCCACAAGAAAAAGAAGGCCCTATAAAACGTAAACAAATTGGGCACATTAAATATTTTAATATTAAAATACTTAATACTTAAATAAAGGCTTTTCATAACATAAATATAGCATATCCTGGTATGGCAACATTTAAGCTTATTAGCTAATAGCCTAAGTGGTATACATCTTTATATATACCCTCATGGTTCTGATACGGATGATTTCAAAGGGTACCATCTTAAAAAGAGAATTAAATTGCAGATGAACAAATAAATTGATGCAAGCCAGGCATTGGTGGCTCATGCCTGTAATCCTAGCTACTCAGGAGGCTGAGATCTGAGGATCACCATTCAAAGCCAGCCCAGGCAAGAAAGTTTGTGAGATTCTTATTTCCAATAAACCACCAGAAAACCAAAAGTAGTGCTGTGCCTCAAGTAGTAGAATGCTAGCCTTGAGCTGAAGAGCTGAGGGACAGCACCTAATCCCAGAGTTCAAGCCCCATAACAGACAGAAAGAAATGCAATATGAAATTTACTAATAGATTTCGTCTCAAGAGGTTGTGCATTTAAATCATGTGTAGAACTCAACAGTCTGTCCCCTAATTTGAGCCTAAATGTAAGAAGAGTAGATTTTGAGGATTACATAGACAGTCATCCAACCAGAACATAACAGAAATGCATTAGTTTTTGTAATGGGATTCTAGCAAGATTATATAGGTTTAATATTACAGATTAATTAGAAACAAAATTGAATGAGATTTTTCTCTATCATGGTAGAAACTCAGTGGAGGAAGAACATATTTAATTAAATCAGGCCCCCAAAAAGGCAATAAATAGAGTCTTTGAGACTAACTGAAATGAAGTCCTAATTTCTCCATAAAGCATTTGAAGTTGGTGGCATTTATTTAATGTCTAATTCAGCATTTCAATTTCTCACTTGATAGTATGGCTGTAACTAATATTGCTTTTTCTTTCTTTCAAATTTAAAAAGGAGGCCAAGAAGTGAGGGGCTGACTTTTCCTGAGATAACTGACTGTAAGTTTAAAGAGCCAGGAGAAAAGGGAGCCTAGGGAGCTCCCTTAGACACAAAGAATAAGCAATTCCCAGCGGTCTCCCCTGAACCTCTGAAGGAGCACAGTAGATTTGATGGAGGAGAAACTGGAAAATTTCTCACAGCTACCTTTCATGTCAGGTGTGGCAATAAAGCACCTGTCATGATCTTTTATTTCTGTGTGCTCTGGTCCTGACATTTCTGCTCTTCTCTCCACTTCTTTGGTCTTCACTACACTCTACAGTGCCCTCAGGCAAGGCTGTCAAACGGTTTCCAAGGCTCATGAACACTTACTTGGCATTCCATTTAGTTTTAGGACAGAAGTGTTTCATTGCTTAAAATAAATTTAACTGCCAAGAAAAATTATATCCAATAATAATAAAAATGTTATAGATTTTTAATGTTGCCATTATGCTTTACTCATTACCCTTCTGATTAACCACTGAACTCTTTCTTCTAATGTTGTAGGGAAAGGATAAAACTAACTTGGATAAGTATGAAGTGATAATCTTGCTGATATCTGTTGATACTAGATAGATGGATAGACAGATGATCTAGTGATAAAGATAGAGATAGAAAGACAATAGAAATTAGATGGATTAAATGGATTGCTATGGCAGTGAAAACTAGCAAAGATCTAAACCACTTTTCAGACAGTATAAAGGAGTTCATTGCCAGCAACCCAAAACAGGTTAGCACCAGAAAGGTTTCAGATCCCAAGAGGAGACACTGGGTTTTGTAGAAGCTTGTTATAAACACACACACAGAGCATTACACACACACACACACACACACACACACACAGAGCATTACACACACACACACACACACACACACACACACACACACACACAAACACACTCGGAGCATTAATCAGAAAGGCCAAAGTCAGGGGAGGGGAATGATGTCAACTCCATGCCAGGTGTACAGTTTCATTCCAGCAGAAAATCTCACCTAGCCACCTTCCAGCAAAACCGCTGCTGGAAAGTCCTTCGCCTGGAACATAGTCACTGGAGAGGAGTAACTATGTCTTCTTCAATATCACTGTTCACTGTTTTCGTACAAATTTCACAATTCATAAACATGCAGAATGGCCTTTGTGAACCCAGGAGATTCCTATTGTATTAGTAAATCCCTGTACATCCAAGAGTTTTAAAGTTTACTATTACTTTAGTTAACTTCCTTTTTTAATTTTTATTCAGTTTTAATGTAAAGATGATGTACAGAGGGATTACAGTTACATAATTCAGGTAATGGGTACACTACTTTTTGAACAGTGTCTCCTCTTCCCTTGTTTTCTCCTCAAATTTTTCCCTCCCGACTCCTCTTCCCCTACAAGTTGTATAGTTCATTTTCAATTTCATTCCTAGCATGTAAGTGCAAAATGTCATCAATATGGCCATATAGGGAACAAGACTTACAAGAGAGTAACTTTCATATAAGTACATTAAACATAAGCTGTTTCTTAGGGCTCAAAGGGAAAACACGAAATCATATCAACAAATGTGTGTGTGTGTGTGTTATTGTAATTCTCTTTTAAAAGCCTTCCCTTGACCTTGCTGTCAATGCACATGCCATCTCTCACAGGAAACTTCAGTTAATTGGCAGCTTCTAAATAAAAATCTTTAAAAACTCAGCAACTTTATCCACATAACTGTTACCCTTTCCTGGAGTTAATAGCTCACTCATAAGTTTGACATTTAAAGTATAAAGTAACGTAAGAAACTTTCTGAAGCTTTGGTGATTTTGAGTTACTTGGTTAATTAGTTGACTACATGACTTGTTTCATGTAGACGCAAAAATAAAAATAGCTTACTGTTTCTAAGCACATATTAAAATTCAGTGTGGTTTAAAACATGATTCCCATTTTAAAAAATTACAATTATACCTATCTGAATGATCTATTGCTTGTTGGTCCAGAAAGATGCTGTGGGAAAAGTTAATAATTATGGGAATACAGTGTCTGAATCATTCTAAAGATTCTCAGTTCATATTAAATTTTTTTTTAAAAGTCCTGCGGCAAAGAAACTTGTGTAAGTAATGTGAGCTTGCCACTGAATACCTTTCTGTTAAAATTATATTTAACACTTAGGAGAATGCAACAAATTAATAATTAAGCATCACATTTAGGAAATAATTGTATGGCAATGTTAGGTTTTCATTGATTAAAAGAAGAGTATCCTGCCATGGATAATATTAGAAATAAATAACTGGAATGACTTTCAAAGTTAGTTTAATTCCTTTATCTTTCTAATCTCATCACATTATGAAATGTTAAAGTTGTTGACCCAACTCTATTGCTAAAGGGAATCTTTCAGAGCCTTTTTCTGTTTCTGAAATTCTATGTAGATTAAATTAAGGAGAGTCAACCAATGATTTGACCTAGTAACTTATGTAAATATTTCTAAGGTTCAGTGTATTGATTAAATAAGTAAACTGCAGTTAAAGCTACTATATGAACAACCTTATTACTTTTTTCTAGCAGAATTCCTATTAGACTATTCACTACCTGTTACTAGGCAAAACTTCACAGTATAAGGATTTCAGTATTAACTAATACTTCTGTCACAAGCTCTAAGTTCAGGGATTCCCAGAACAACCTTATTGCTAACAAGCTGGCTACAAATTTTCAGGTTTCCGTCATGGCCTTGGCTCAACAGTTCACTGATGAGTCACAGAACTCAGCAAAACACTATATTCACAATTGTCATTGTATCATAGCAAAAAAGATACAAATCAGAACCACCAGCCCAAAGACTCAGGCAGGTAAGCTTCATGTGCATTCCCAATAGAGTCACAAAGCATCTTACCAACTCACTGATGTGTTTTTCAAACAGAAAGCTTTTCTGAGCTTTGGTAACCAGATTTTTTTTTTATCAGAGTTTCATTACAAAGGCATGATGAATTGAATCTTTAGTGTCATCAGATCCATTTCAGTCCTCCTGGAGGCCCAGCAGGTACCACAGTGGCTACGTGTTCCAAACCTTTAATCACATGGTTAATCTTTCTGCTGTGACTGGCCCACCTCCAGAAATACCTTTTTAGTATACTCGTATGTCGTATAGTCCACCATAAATAACAATGATAATTCTGTCCCTCAGATTTGGGAGTGCCTCCCTGGAACCAGGAGCAAGGGTCAGCCAAATTCTTTTTTTTTTTGGGGGGGGGGGCGGCCCGGTCGTGGGGCCTGAACTCTGGGTCTGGGCGCTGTCCTTCCCTTCAGCTCTTCAGCTCAAGGCTAGCGCTCTACCACTTGAGCCACAGCGCCACTTCTGGCTTTTTTCTTTTTGCTTATGTTGTGCTGAGGAATCGAACCCAGGGCCTCATGCATGCAAGGCAAGCACTCTACCACTGAGCTACCTTCCCAGCCCCGTGGGACAGCCAAATTCTTTATGCAACAAAAACCTTTATATTTCACATAACTCGGTCAGTGATAAACCTAGATGAAGTTTAGTGTACCTGGCCATTAAAATAGTCGGTATTAAAATAGTAGGAATACTGGTATTAAAATAGTAGGAATAACAAACCTTACAGATATTCATACCAATAACTTACACATTTTCTGAGAAAATGTGTATTTAATAGATATAGAAAGATAGACCTTCTTATGTATATAAAAACAAATAATATTAAAATAACATGTTAATATAGTTATACACATTTATATGTGCATTTCACTATGATAATTAATTGTCCAATGTTGATTTGTAATGCTGAATACATGACTTGGGTAAAACAGAGAAATATTGAAGTTTAAATAAAAACCTTGTAGTTGGCTTCCCAAAAATTTCAGATAACCAGTTGTTAATACACAATCGCTAAAGATTATCTTTTCCATTGCAAAGTTTTGTCAAGGCCAAAGGATGAACATAGACAATATTCTAGCCAAATTGTCTTGCTCTTGGATATATTGCTCTTGATATATATTTGTCAGAGATATTTTCAAGTTCCTTTTGATACAGCTGTAAATTGCAGCTAACCAAGATTTCCCACATAATTTATAATGAATTCTTGAATCACCTACAGTGAACTTTTCATAGCACAATTTACTGGTTGTGAAGGTTGTTTGAAGTAGTTGTATCTACACATTCATATTCAGAAGAATGAGATGATTGCATGGACCTCAAAGGCAGTTAATCTCTGCTTGCCCTTTTCAGCTTGCTAGATTTTGTGTTTGTTGCTACCTGAAGCCGCAAATATATATATATATACGTAAATATATACCTATATATATATACCCATATATATATATATACCTATATATACTTATATATAGCATATATAAGTATATATAGGTAATATATGTATTTATATACATATTTATAAATTCTCTGTCTATATAAAATCCTCTGCCTATATAAAATCAGAAATCAGGAGTTTGATTTTCCCAGGTGTCATATTCCATTCTGAACCACTAAAAAATTTACCATCCTAGTTATCATTTATTTTATCCCAGCATCCCTTCAAAACCATAAATTGCTCTGAGATGCCAGAGCAATTTTATTTAGCCTTAAAACGCTTCAAAAGTTTCTCTATCTTTTCTTCCCCTATGATTGTTTAGTTTTAATTGCCCTCAAGAATGATCTGAGCAGAGAAGGCAGGGGAATGCTTATCTAGCAGTTCACTAGCAGCATTAAAGGTTTTAGTGGTGCTAGATAAACATGACAGGCAATTATTAAAGGTTGTTACACATTAGGAAATAAAAATGGAATGCTGAGCAATATACTCTTTTGCTGTTTTATCTTTATCTCTGTCCCTAATTTGGATCTTTTACCAGTTTAATAGACTGCATTTTATTTGAAGAGGTTTTGTGGAGTACACTATTTTTTATTTTTTTAATTTATGATAAAGGTGATGAACAGGGAGGTTACAATTACCTAAGTAAGGTAATAAGTACATTTTTACCCTCATTTTCTCCTACTTACCACTCCCTACTCCACCCCGCTCACCAGTTGTAAAGTTCAATTCCAACATAATGTGAGTATCATTGTTGCATTAGTTCATCCTTTGTCCTGCTGTTTTGTGATTCCTTTTCCCTTCCATGGATCACATAAACTTATGTATAAGACAAAGAATACAGAAAATTAAAACAGAAATAAAAAAGGAAATAACTACATACAGGACATAATAAGAAACTCTTGTTTCCAATTCTCGTGGTTCATATTGATGTGCTTCATTATATATGGTCCTATGCACTTAGCAATTTGGCTATTGTGATCCCCTGCTAAGAATACCATAAACATGTTCTAGTTATTACAAATGAGGGAAAGCATGATACTTGTATTTCCTTGGGCCTGGCTTGCTTTGCTTGATATAATTTCCCCAGGTCTTTCCATTCCCTTAGGAATGGGACAATGTCCATTCTTTCTGATGGAAGCATAGGCCAATAGACACATGAAGAAATTCTCAACATTTCTGACCATAAAAGAAATTCAAGGGGCTGGAAAGGTGGCTCAGTGAGCACTTGTCTTGCATGCATGAGGCCTTGGGTTCGATTCCTCAGCACCACATAAGCAAAAAGAAAAAAGCCGGAAGTAGCACTGTGGCTCAAGTGGTAGAGCGCTAGCCTTCAGCTGAAGAGCTGAGGACAGCGCCCAAGCCCAGAGTTCAGGCCCCACAATGGGACCCAAAATAAAGAAAAAGAAATTCAAATCAAAGTAATACGTTACCCTAGTTAGAATGGCTATTATCAAGAAATCTAATAAGAACAGATGCTGGAGGGGATGTGACCAAAAGGGAATGCTATTACACTGTTGCTCCTCAGAAGACTAAATATAGAGCTCCCTTGTGACCTGGCAATCCCATTTCTGGGAATTTATCCAAATAACCACAAACAAAGCCATATTAAAGCTACCAGCACAACCATGTTCACTGCAGCATTATTTGCCATAGCTAAGATATGGAACCAACCCAGATACCCCTCAGTAGATGAATGGATCAAGAAAGTGTGTTACATATACACGATGGACTTCTATGCTTCCATTAGAAAGAATGGCATTGCTCCACTCGGAAGGAAATGGAATATGCTATTGAAAAATCAGACATATGAAAGTTTTATACCTTTCCTTCAGTAATACATTGTCAAAAGCTACATGCAGAAGAATGAAATTGGACCACTACATTTTATCAATTCCCAAGAAAGATAACCTCAAGTGAGATATACCTCAATTAAAAATTAAAATAATGAAACTTTTAGGGGAAAACTAAGATATAAAACTTTTGCAATCTTGTATTAGGTCAGGGTTTCCTAGATATTATACCAAACTACAAACAACCAAAGAACAAGCAAATTCAATCTTATCAACATTTCAACTTTCTGTGTTCTTGAAATAACACTTAAAAATAACCAATGACAAGTTTCACATCATATTGCTGATGAGTATGAAATGATAGTAAAATGATATAACAACTTTGGGGAATAATTTATATTACATATGACTGAGCTATTTCATGCCCAGGTATGTATTCTAGAGAATTATATGTTTCTCTCTACACAGAATTATAAACAAATACTGATAGCACTCACAATAGATGTAATGGGAAAACAACTGAAATGTCTATTAACCAGATGAATGCAAAGCACAAAATCTGGTCCATCCATGTAATGGAACATTGCACAGTCATAAAAGGATGAAGTAATGTACATGCTACAACAAAGATGAACTTTGAAAACATCAAGTAAAAAAAAATCCTTGTGGAACAGTTGGTTTGATTTAATTTATATGAAATGGCTAGAATAGGCAATTTAGTAAGGACAGGAAGTCAACTCTTTGGTTGGAATAGGATGAAGAAGTTCAAAACATATATTGACTACCATTAAGTACAGGATTTAGTTCAGGTTCTAGGAGCTTGTCCCTAAAACCTTAGTAGGCCTAGGTTGAGAAGGTGGTGCTAGAGGGACAAAATAATCAGAAAGGCTCATCAGACCCTTTCTCAACAAATATCTCGATGAGGTGATATGTGCCTATCATTCTACCCACACAGGAAGGCTGACATAGGCAGTTGTGCCCAGACAAATGCCTGTGTCCAAAACCCTATCTCAAAATTAAGCAGCAAAAGGCAGGGGTGGAGACTAATAACTAAGAGCACCTGCCTGGCCAATGTGAGGACTTGAAGTGAACCTCCAGTATTTCCAAAACTGATGATGATGGTGGTGATGATGATGATGATGATGATGATGATGATGATACAAGACTTCTTTAGGGGATGATTAAAGTGGTCTAAAATTGGATGGGGGAGTAAGAATCTTACAAGTCAACAAATACCTTGAAAAAAATTAAGCTTCCTCTTCTGGTATTTAAATTGTATCCTCACTTAAAAAAAAACCCTTATCAGGAGTTCCATAGTAAAGTTGTTTCTATTATCATCATTTTCAAAATCAAGTTTTTGCCATTATCTAAAATACTCAGACAACAGCTGGCTTGTGTCAGGAATAATAATCTGTCCCTACAATTAAGTGTTCATGGGAAGAAAAACTAGGCATTTGAATCTTGAGCAGAGGAATTTTTTCCACTTTTTTCTTGAGAACACTAAGTGTAATTTGATGTTCTGACATGCCAGGGTGATAATGAAGGACTAATTTTATGGAAGTACTGGACTAGAACTCATAATACTGTGTGATTCTGGCCTTGTCAGTTACTCCTCTGCATATTTTTAAAAAATCTGGCCACTAAATGTCTATACCTACCACATACATTTAGAAGAGTTTGAAAGGAGCCAGGTACTGGCGGGTCATGCCTACCTAGTCAGAAGGCTGAGATCCGAGGATCATGGTTTGAAGCCAGCCCAGACAAGAAAGCCCATGAGGCTCTTATCTCCAATAAACTATTCAGAAAAAGCCACAAGTGGTGCGGTGGCTTAGTGGTAGAACACTAGCCTTAAGCCAAAAAACTCAGGGACAGTGCCCAGTCCCAGAGTTCAAGCCCCAGGACTGGCAAACAAAATGAGAGAGAGAAGGGAGAGAGGGAGAGAGAGAGAGAGAGAGAGAGATTCAAAGAAACCAAATGAATACAAGATGTAAAGTTGTTATGAAACTCTCAATGCTGTAGAAATGTGAGCCGTTATTTACTTAACATCTTTCATTTTTCTTCTTCAGACGATTTTCAATGATGGGGAGACATAAGGTGCTAAGTTAAATGACTTCCTTTGGATATTGATTGAAAGGGACTGGATTTTCTTCTTGAGGAAGAATGTCACATGGACTTAAAAACCTGCCCCTTTATGACATTGCCAGATAGGGTTTTACAGAAAGCTGTTGTAATGTTTTAACATACCATTCTGACAGCATGAAAACGATACAGCAGCAGACAGGTGATTGTCAGTTAAACAAGAGCTGTCAAAAAGTCAGAAACATTGAAATATAGTGGGCATGAATCCTAAGCGGCTCATATGGCAATATTCAGCTGTGATTTTACCCAACTTGCTTTATGTATGTGTCATTTTCCCGCAGTATTTAGTTTGAGCCCTGGATAATGGAGACTTGTCTGGAGTCACCTGTTTGTTGTGCAGTCGAACGTGGACCCTCTAAATGAGCTGGGATGGTGGGTGGGAATGAGAGAGTGACATGTGGAGGGGATTCTTCTTGTCCCTTTGTCCTCCACCCAGGGTACATCGAAGAGGCCTGCATTATCCCTTGTCCCTCAGACTGCAAGCTCAGTGAGTGGTCCAACTGGTCCCGCTGCAGTAAGTCCTGTGGAAGTGGCGTGAAGGTTCGCTCCAAGTGGCTGCGAGAAAAGCCTTATAATGGAGGAAGGCCCTGCCCCAAACTGGACCATGTTAACCAGGTACTTCCTTGCCCCTGAGTGTGGCAGCATATTGTATAGGTTCATGATAGGCTGTTATTTCTCCAAAATGATAAAAGAGTAAATTAGAAATTTGATTCATTTTATCTTCAGAATACCTAATAAACTATTGGTACCCTATTAAAATCCCAAGTGAGATGTAGTACCTCTGAATTGTCTGGAGATTCAGTATCTTTCATCAATATGAATTTAATTCAGTACAGTGAAAAATGACACTTATTTTTGAAATAATGTCAAAATGTTTAATGTCATCAAATTGCATATGGCTTGATAAGAGAGTGTTTTTCTTTTTAATGTTTCTTTTTAAATTATCGTTAAGTGGTTGTACAAAGAATCTCAACTCAACATTTAGTTTAAATGTGCAATGCATGTTTTTGTGTGTGTGCCAGTCCTGGGACTTGAGCTCAAGGCCTGAACCCTGTCCCTGAGCTTTTATGCCTAAGACTATTTCTCCATAGCTCCACTTCTGGCTTTTGGAGATAAGAATCTCACAGACTTCCTTGCCTAAGCTAGCTTCAAACTGTGATCACCAGGTCTCAGCTTCTTGATTAGCCAGGATTATAAGCATGAGCTGCCAGTGCCTAACCCGTACAATGCATCTAGATCGATGTCACCACTTTTACCATTCTCCTGAGTGTATATTTCTTATAGCTTCCACAGACTCTCAGAAAAGACATCACAGTTGCTAATTACTGAAATAAAAGCCAAAGAAAGTATATGGGTGTCTCAAATAGGGCAGGGCAAAGGATTCTATGTATTCATTTAAATGTGCTTGAAGTGAAATGCATTGAAGCCATGGACATACAAAGAGGTATTAAAACTACTGTGTTTTGAGTGTGAACAGTTCCACACTGGCCTTCATCAGTTCTGTATGGAAAATTATTATAGTTTGGATGCATACTTTATTAGTTTCTCTAATAGCTATTTCTCTCCTACTGGAGCTAAAAAAAATAAAAACCTATCAATTATCATGTTTGACATGCATGTGGCTGAATGGAGAATGAATTTCATATAATACATGAAGTTGGTAAGTTGTATGATTCAGAGTTTACATGTGTAGAGATGCTTCTTACATAAATAGATGGAATGGGTTTTTTTTTTTATGTGTGTGTGTGCAGGTCCTGGGTCTTGAACTCAGGGCCTCAGTGCTGCCCTGACCTTTTTTGCTCAAGGCTAGCACTCTACCACATGAGCCACAGCTTCATGTCTGGCTTTCTGATGGTAAATTGGAAATAAGAGTTCCAAAGACTTCTCTGCCTGGGCTGGCTTCAAACAATGATGCTCAGATCTCAGCCTTCTGAGGCTAGAATTATAGGCATGTGCCACCAGAGCCAGTCCATAGATGGAAATTTTAATCTCCAAGTTCGCTGTTCACTACTTTATATGCCTTTGCTTCCTGAATTAAGCAAAATTTGTTGTCAGAAAAAACTAATGAGTAAAGGGAGGATGCAAACAATTTCTAATTAATTTGCATAGGAAGTCTTTAAGGAATGGTGAATTTTACCCCAAGTTGCTCAATATATCCTTGACTCAACTGTGACTAATAGTATATACCCCAATGCTGCCACCTGCTGGCAACCAAGTTCCTCTCACAATGTGCATTTTGCATTTTTACATTTCCCAAAGTTGAAAATCAATTCCACCATTCTAACTGCATGTATGCAAAACAGAATATCTGAGCAGAAGTGTTTAAATTGCAAAAGGGTGCTTCTTTATAAGTTTTGAAACTTTCAGTTTGCAAAGAAAAAATTAAATTAAATAAATAATGATATGCTATCTTAAAATAGAGAACTTCTACATGTACAAATACTAAATTTTGCTTTAGCGAGCAGGTGTGTGCACATGCATAACTCCTCAGGAAATTAAAATAAGCTAGGCTTGCCTCCAGTTTTTAATCAGTGCATTCCTAAAGGTTTAAGACCTTATGCAACGTTGTCTTTGCTCTGAAAACTCTGCAGCTAAAACTATTTCACTGTCACTTCCCACCTACTACAACCCAGTGCAGAATTTTCTAGAGATGTAGATACTTGTTCTTACCTTCTGAAGAAATATCAAAAGTTTAACAACGGAAAATTCAAAACTAAAACAATAAATAATCAATTTTCTGAGCATTTGTTTTTAGCATAAATGTTTCATATAAAACCAGAAATGTCTAGAGACTTACATATTAGTAAACTATTTAAGAAAGATAAAGAATATGCTGTTTTTGTTAATATTGTTCAACTCTAAGTGAAATAGATATTTATTACAATTATACATTCTTCAATAAAATGTACTCCATTGACCTTTGGCAATGGTTTCTGAGGCACCATTTTTCCAGTTGAAGAAAATCCTCAAATCCTTTCCCATCAGACAGATGGATTGATTGATAAAAATGAATCAATGGATAGGTAGATCAATAGGAAGTCAGATCAATGTATAAATATTCCATTTACTATCTGGATCATGGTTAGTTCCAATCATATATTAAGGTATTTCAAAATGCCCTAAGTTTTTTGGGTTTTCTTCACCCTGACCATTCAATCCTGTGCAATTGTAGTGTTAGATTTTTTTCTCTTAAAAGTTTTAATCTTTTGTGAAAACTATGCTTTCATAAACAGATAGTTGTTGTAACTTAGAACACGAAGCCTTCTCATACTGATGCTCCACATGCCTTTGTTTCCCTCCCTTTCCTGCATTCCCGTTAATCACCATGCCAGGCACAGGTAAGAATTCTTTTGCTTTTCCTTGAGGTGGGGGCGCCGGGCTCAAATGATATTTAATCATTTCTAATATTGCAAGAAAAGGGCTTTTCTCCTCAATTCCTTAAGGCAAAACATAATTGAAAACATATAAAATAGCAGTATGATGGGAACAGCATTTAATTAAGAATAGCACGCCCCTCTATGTCCAAGATGGAGATGATAGATAAAACTGGTGAATTCATTTATGGAAAGTGGAAAACCTTATTTAAGTGTTATTCTTAGATTATATATCTATGGCATAGCTTTTCCTATCCCTGATGCCTTCTACCTCATGACAAAGACCCTCAGTGTGTCTCTGAAGTTTCTTGTGGTACTGGGTAGATATTTTTCCTAGCAAGGTGTCACTATTATCTGTTGACCATATAAGTATCCCAAAGAGAGAAATGTCTCCTCAGAGGAGGATCACTGTAAATTTAGGTAGAATGGATAACTCATGCTAAGTTGGTAGATTTGTTTTACTCGGTGATAATTCTCCATCTTCATACAATAATTTTTTTTTAGAAAATCCAAATATACAACAATGTATTTATTTTTTGTTGTCTTTTTTTGTTTTACTGGAAGAAGATTTCATATTTTCCACTAAAAAGTGGTTTTTGCCTGTAGTGATTCCCATTTTCGTTAAAACATAGTTATTCCTGTTTCCTGACTAATATCAAGACCTTAGGAGATGGAATGTCACTTTGACAGGGCAATGTTACCCTTTACTAGTGCTCTCATTCTGTTGTGTGCTTGCTAAAGACAGAGGACAGATGCTTGTGAGAAGGTAAATTAAATAGATAGGTTTGGTTAGGTAGCCAATGAAGAGAACACCACTCGGTATTCAGGCAGGAAGAGAAGTTTATTGTATTACCAAACTGCTGCCCTGCCATGCATGGTGGAGAAGTGCAGGGGGTGAAGGGTGAGCCGAGATCCTGCCTGGGTTTAAGTAGGGAAGGGGTAGGAGAAGGTGTGGCCAGGTGAGCAAAGGTGTGGTCACACCAGACGGGGATGTGACCTCAAGGCCTGCAACCCTCCCCCGGTCGGATGGGAAGCAAGGCTTGGGGGGGGGGGGGGAGCCGGGAGGCCCAGGATGTGACCTTAGAGGAGGGGGAGGTGACTGCTTCCAGATGTGCCAGTTACCTAGGCAAGGCGGGTACTGGGTGGAGACTTATACAGGAGGTGGGGGGGCCAAGGCCTACATGGCCCAGGGCAGACCTTATACCAGTGAACAGAAAATGGGTGGGTGAAGGGTTCTCTGGATTGATTTGTATTCATTCCAACATAGATTAAAATGGAATCCATCCCAGTATTAAGTCCAGTAACTCTCCCTCAGTATTCCCCTTGTCCAGGACTTGTAGGATGGTATTTAACCAAAGACAGTTCTAGTACCCAAATGTATACGTGCCTCCTGGGACAAGAGCTACAACATCTTATTCCAACAGTGCATATTTTTCATGCAGACTTGGGATAGGTCCTCTTGACTTAGGTTTGCAACCCACTAAAATTACACAGATGCACAGTTTCAGAGGGCTTCCTAAATCTCTGCTTCCTAGAATTCGTTATATAACATGCTATAGGGTGGGTGTGCATGATGAGAAAAATAGCTGGACTTGTCGTCGATTATGAACATATTTTAGAAGGTATTTTCCCTTAATAGCTGTGTCACCTGGCTGCAGCAGATTATGGTACATTTATTTCCTGTAGTTACTTATTTGTAATCATTGAGAAAATAGCATAGTGGCTTCCTTGTTCTGAAATCCCTAAAACTGATCGTAACACCACCCACATGGAACTGAAAGCCTTCATGAATAGGATCACTCAATTTGTATTGTTCCATGTGGCCCTTACAGCTTGTGTGTGCTGTGAGACCAATCTCAGACCTTGCTTTCAATGATGGAGGACTAGTTTCAATGAGGAAGACGCAAGAGGAGAAAGATTAGATAAGTAGACAGAGAAAAAGAGAATCACCATCTTCCCCCCTTCTCAAAGATACTGGGAAATCAAGATAACAGCTTTGGTGATGGCAGAGCCCCAGATGGCCACAGCAGGGGACGGTCACCCTTCCCTCTAAAGTGGCTGAAGACAAGAACCCACAGATGCCAGAGCTTCTGGACTATCAAAGAGCAATCCATAGACCAATGTCAAGTTGGGACCCCAATGCTCACTCCTCCTCCTCCTCCTCCCCCTCCTCCTCCCCCTCCTCCTCCTCCTCCTCCTCCTCCTCCTCCTCCTCCTCCTCCTCCTCCTCCTCCTCCTCCTCCTCCTCCTCCTCCTCCTCCTCCTCCTCCTCCTCCTTCCCCTCCTTCTCCTCCTCCTTCCCCTCCTTTTCCTCCTCCTTCCCCTCCTCCTCCTCCTCCTCCTCCTCCTCCTCCTCCTCCTTCTCCTCCTTTTCCTCCTCCTTCTCCTCCTTCTCCTCCTTTTCCTCCTCCTTCCCCTCCTCCTTCTCCTCCTTTTCCTCCTCCTCCTCCTCCTCCTCCTCCTCCTCCTCCTCCTCCTCCTCCTCCTCCTCCTCCTCCTCCTCCTCCTCCTCCTCCTCCTCCTTCCCCTCCTCCTCCTCCTCTTCCTCCTCCTTCCCCTCCTTCTCCTTGTCCTCCCCCTCTTCATCCTTGTCTAGGACGTCATATGGCATGAGGCAGCTCTCCAGACAACAGCTAGGTTCAAGGCTTATACCAACCTGCCAATAACTAAGAGGCTTTTCTTCAGTTTCCCCTGTTGCCTTACTTTCAAATAACCTTTGTTTCTGCTCCAGTTTCTCCTGCCCTGTAATTCTTCTGTTGGTGGAGAGAAAAAAAAAATCCAAGAACACTACATGATATCATTAGAATGAGAACATTTCATTTTATTTGTTTTTTTTTTCTGTAGGAAAGACAAAACTGTGCAAATTTTCATTATAATATGGCAAACAGGCTGAATTATACTTATTTGAAGAACAGTTCCAAATTTAAATTTTTCATTTTATATTATTCATTTATTTTTGCAATCTCCATTCACTGCCTAATGTATGAGCACTCCTGACTGTTAAAGGCATACAAAACTGTGAACACAAGAGACGGCAGAGGGTTCATAAAACTGTAACACAGTACAGTAAGGGTCAATACAGCAAAGCATGTATCTGATCTGGTCCAGTGACTCAGATCTATACTGACAACATAATAGCAGAACAAAAGAATGTGTGACACAGTCGGCTCCATTAGAATCCTCCCCAAGTTATTTCTGTTCCTTTGTGGGGTCCTTTTCTTGTCCAGGTAAAGAATTAAGAGACCAAGAAGTGAAGTACAGCAAAGTACCAAGTTTATTAAAAGCAAACGTAGAGTATAGACTCCCCAAACTCAGGAATCCAATGGAATCCCCCAGAAAAGTGGCCTTTATGCTTTATTAGTTCTGTTCCTACCCTTCTCCCAGACAGGATTGGTCAGTGAGGGGCCACAGACTTGGCCCTCATTGGTCTCTGCCACTGAGCAGCAACACAGAAGTAAGTCTGATTGAGATTTTTGAGTGGGGAACCCAAGCATTATAGGAAGAAGCATCGTTTTGAGCAAGAGCCCAAAGCATTAGAGGAACAAGAAACACCACGATGGGCCATGTGTTGTCTGCCACACGTTAGGTCTGCCATTTTCTATCCCTTTCTAGCTAATGGTTGCCCTGTATCCCCCTCAAGAAGAGGAATGAAAGTAGACTGGCAATGTGATCATGGTGGTGATGGGGCAGGCCCTATTCGCCTCCCTGGAATTCCCTGCGATCGCAGAACCTTGTGTGTTGCAGGTGTATGAGGTTGTCCCGTGCCACAGTGACTGCAACCAGTACATATGGGTCTCAGAGCCATGGAGCGTCTGCAAAGTGACCTACGTGAATATGCGGGAAAACTGCGGCGAAGGCGTGCAAACCCGGAAAGTGAGGTACGGCCTACACTACTTGCACAGAAACAAGAAGCACAACCATTTACCTGTGTCACGCGAGTATTCGCTCCTCATTCTCCCAAGTCAAATTGTCTTTAGCTTTGTTCTTACAGAATCTGGGTTGAAAGAAAACTCTGGAAGGATCTGTTGCAAGCTGCAATTTGCCACATTCTGGTTTGCTAACTTAAAGAAGTCTCACTTTATACTCCTAAAAAGATGGAAAAACGGGATGGGAAGGTGACTCAGTGGTAGAGTGCTTGCCTTGCATGCATGAGGCCCTGGGTTCGATTCCTCAGTATCACATAAGCAGAAAAAGACCAGAAGTGAAGCTGTGGCTCAAGTAGTAGAGTGCTAGCCTTGAGCTGAAGAGCTGAGGGGCAGCACCCAGGCCCAGAGTTCAAGCCCCACAACCAACAAAAAAAAAAAAAGAAGGAAAAACATATTGAAAAAAAGCTGCCAAGTTTCAGCCCCTACAATTATTCTCTCTCTCTTAGTTATTTTTATTTTTGAGGTTTCATTATTGTTATTGTTGTTATTATTATTATTACTAAGAGTTGCCCAAGAGGTTTTCAATTCCATGTCAGCTTATGAGTACTGTGCACTTTGATAAATGTCACGCTTTCTATCATTTTCCCCATTTTTCCACCCTCTTACCACTGTTTTCTTAATGGTCAAATATATTTTCAAGTGTATAATAACTGCCTAGCAAGCACAAGACTGTGAGAGTTCAAATCACAATATAACAATTTTTTTAAAAACTTGTTTTTATACCAAACTGGCTAATTTTAAAATATTCACATCACACTCAAGAAGTCTTCCTTGAACCCCTGTCTGGATATGCCATCGAATTTTAATTCTTCTATCATTGTCCTATAGAATAGCCCAGAGTGGCTATTTTAAGCTAATTAAAATTAAAATTTAAAATTCATGTTCTTATTTACACTATCTGTTCTTTTAAGTGCTCCCTAACCATATGAAACTATCTTTGCTGATAGATAGCATGGATATAGAATATTGAAGTCATCAGAGAAAGTTTCTGGAGAACCCATAAGCCCCTCACTATGTCAGAAAGCCCAATTTACACCCTGCTACCTTCATGGAACCCATGTATTGCTAAAGACACAGAAATTCACTAATGCTTCACATAAACTGGTACTCACTACTTTTTCTACACAAAGACCCTCAAGGATTCCAGAACCCACTATTAAAGAAATGTATGGACCTAATCATTTCCTTCTCATATGTTACTTAATTAAAAACGCCCATATAATGAGAAGACAAGTTACACTTTAAATCCACCTTCTGTCAACGTTGCATTGTATCTCCTCTCTAACATGTATAAGTCTGCAGTTCTAACCTCACTTTCCAGGAATTTAAGGTTGGTATTTTTTAAGAGTTTCAATAGCAAAGTAGAATAAAATGATATTGATATCATAAAACTTTTGCATATAAATCTATAGGTAATTTTGTTTCTAATCACTTTTTTCAAAAGCTAAGGTTGAAGGCTTGCCTCAGATGTTAGAGTGCTAGCCAGTGAGTGAAAAGGGTCAGGACCAACTTTGAGTCCCACTCATGGACCTAAAACAAACAAATAAAACAATAAGCTCACCTGAAATCTCCATTTACTGTTCTCTAAAGAATTTAATAAAGATGGGGATGAAAAAAGGGTTGAAAGGTAATAACCAAAAAGAAAAACAGGGAAAGATGGAGATTCTACCTTCTAATATTATCTTTCCAAATTAAAAAAATTCTCAAAACTTGAAAATAGTTACATTAAGACTTCAATTCCATTGGTTGTTTAATTAGTAAAAACAAAATTATACAGAATTACTATTTTTTCCAACTTTCCCTTTATCTGTATGAATGTTGCTGCTTTTTACTTTGTAATTAGGTATTCACAGCCTGTGCTAACACAACTCAAAACAAAGTAACATTTCAGATCACTTATTTAACCAACATGTTTGGTGCAGGTAGAAAAAAGGAGAAGGTCAGTATTGACTGTGATCTCTGATCCTGTAATAATGTTCTTGTTTGTTGCTGATTAAGACTATACCTCTCTAACTTTATCCTCTGCCAATTGAGGTCAGGATATCCTGCTAAAATGCAAATGTGAGGTGGCATTCAGGATAGATGAGTTTATAAAGGAGCAGGTTTAAATTTATCTAATGACACAGCATATCAAAGAGTGGGTGGTAGATGTGGCTTGCCCTAGTGAGAGAGGGTATTTCTTCCTCTTCCATCACTGTGATAGACTTGAATCCAGGACCTTCAATATGCTAGACAAGGGAATAGTATTTTCCCCCAATGGCATTTTTTAAGAGAAATTGCTAGTCCATAACAATAATAAACAAATTTAATTACTGTTTCTAATAGCCACAGAGACAATTACCACTTACCATAACACTTGTGACAGGTTTCTGGCCCTACCCTTAACTTTAAGTTGGTCCTACACCATGTATTTGTAATATAGCTCTGCTTTCTTCTATTATTATCCTTGATCCTTGAAAGAAATCAAGGCCAAGAATTTGAAGGAAAAAATGGATTTAGAAAGCCTACCTTTGGGCTCAAAATTTAATCCAAATATCTATTGTGTAGTCAAGGGTAATAAAAATTTGTTGTTCCCAAATGAAATGAATAAAAACTCTTTATAGGTAGAATTTGCTTCTATTTTATGAAGATTTACGTTTGAAAATAGTTTTGAAACTAGGTTCTGTCAAGAATGATTGTCTCTGAATGGTAGAATTGCATGTTTTTAATCTTCTCATTTGATTTTTTTCTTAAATTAATATATAACTTCTAAAATAGAAAGTTAATGCTAGAAAAAAAAGCCATTCAAAATGAAGTTTTATGTACATGACAATTTAATAGAGTACTGTGCAACTGTTCTTAACTTGGATCAATAGGCAATTTTACAAGTTAATCCTTGTGCAGTTGTATCAGTATCTACTCTGAATGAGATCTTAGCATCAAATGCAACTTTGGGTATGAAAATCCCTTGTCTGGCCATGTCTCTACAAGCTACTGTCAAATAATATTTAAATGCTGCTAATAAAACCACAATATCCTTTGTACAATGATTTAAAGATAAGTTATAAAAAGCATATTTTCCTGAGAAACTAAAATTCTCCAAGAGATTTTTTCATTTGCTTTTCAACAATGAAATCATACAAATATCTACCTTTACATGTTCTTTTGTGTATTTTCCCATGTATTTATTTAGTAAGCCAAAAATGAGGCGATAGATGTTTACATGGATTATTTTTCAGACTACAAACCAAATTCAAATGCAGCAAATCACCTTTTTCCATTTTTTTTTTGAGTGCATCCCACAGGAAACATGACATTTCTGTGAAATTTGCACCACTGTATAGAAATGTGATTCTTCAAAGAAGATCTGTAGAAATGCAGTCTCTGGGATTTTAGGAAAAGTTGTTCTGTAATTTCAGTCAGAGGAAGGTTGTCCTTCCAGCTCCCCTTTCATGTAACATTCTTTTTGAGCACATTCACTTGGACACTCTTTTCCAGATGATGTATGAAGGATAAGGGTTTTTCTTCTGTCATTAAATGCACTGAGAAATTAGTTTAACTGTGGTAAAATGGAAGCTGCATTAATTTGCTTCTTAAGTGATATATTTAGAGGCCTTTGTGATTGCTTATAGTAGAATAAAGTATAAAGCAAGGTTTGAATTTGTCTGCTAAAAACGAAAACGAATAATTAAATAAAAGCTCAAGATACAAGAAGATCCAAATAACCACACTTAGAGAAACTGTGCTGTTGTCATTGTCTTTTCACGTTTGGCTTTCTTTTCAAGTTAGTAGCAGAGAGGAGGCTAAAATTCCTTTTTAAATGACAGAAACAAAAAAGAAAAAGGGAAATGCATCCAATTATCTTTGAAAACATTTCATGAAACCTTTCATGTAGATTTTGCAGTGTGCTAGACTTTCATCTTGGATGAATCAGCTCCACTATTTTGTAAAGAAAAAAAATAGATTAGATGCCAAAATTGCAAACACTGGAATCTCTTTGAACCACTCCTCATTAGTTCCTGCCTCCCATATGGGTTGTAAAACACTTGCCTCTTTCAAAGACAGCTTATCCAAACTGCAGAGTACACAAATACATGCAGTGACTATCGCATTAAAATACCATGACCATGCACTGCACATATGTATTTTTCAAGTGTATAAAAGTACCAAATACTTGAGAAGGCAGAGATCCTTTCAGGACTTCACTACAGGAAAATAATATTTACTAGATACTATAATGTCTTAAGAAGAAATACCACCGGATGCTTGTGGCTCACACTTGTAATCCTATCCACTCAGGAGGCTGAGATCTCAGGATTGTGGATGAAAGTCCATGATACTCTTATCTCTAATTAACCACCAGAAAACCCAAAGTGGAGCTCAAAGTGTTAGAGCTCCAACCTTGAGCTAAAGAGCTCAGGAACAGTGCCTAGTCCCTGAATTCAAGTCCCATGACCAACAGAAGAAGGAGGAGAGGGAGGAGCTGATAGAGGCAGAGAAGGAGGAGAAGAAGGAAGAGGAGGAGGAGGAGAAGAAGGAAGAGGAGGAAGAAGAGGAGGAGGAGGAGGAGGAAAAAGAGGAGGAGGAGGAAAAAGAGGAGGAGCAGAAGGAGGGGGCAGGTGAGGGGGGCAGCCATAATTCTATTTGTACTGGCTCCTTCACTCTAGATATCTTTTCTTCTAGATGCATGCAGAATACACCAGATGGTCCTTCCGAACACGTGGAAGATTACTTCTGTGACCCTGAAGAGATGCCCCTGGGCTCTCGAGAGTGCAAATTACCTTGCCCTGAGGACTGTGTGATATCTGAATGGGGTCCCTGGACCCGATGTGTTTTGGTGAGCTTATTAACTATTTGTAATAGCCTCAATGTAAAAATCTATTCATGTGTGATGTTGACCAAAGCAAAGCATATTTTCTTGGCCTGCACGTTCTATAGATATGCTACACGAAGTCAGCAATGCCTCCTTTCACACTTAAAACAGCTTATCTTCTTGCAAGCTTCAGCATCTTCACAACCTACACTCCTAACCCAGCACACGATGCCTCCAGCTTGCCTTCCAAAACACAAAACTGCAGTAGGGCTAATGATTGCCTTGTGAGAACAAGGAAATAGAATGAAGCTCTGGCCAAGTGTTCTGTTCAATCCATTTAACTTAAGTGGCAGGAGTAATCTTGCGCATAGTGGGGTACTGGTGCAGGAGCATTAACACTGAAAAGCGTTTTGCTCCTGGGTAAGAAGCTGAGAATGGAAACTGTGCATCAATGCATCTCTTTCCACACCCTGACTCCGTCTTTTGGGGGTGGAAAACCAGCTGAGAGTTGCGAATCACACAAAGCTTCTAGGCTCCAATAGCAGTATGAGATCTACCATAAACTCCGGAAAGAGGTTCATTTGAAACAGCAATGTATACTTTTGATAGAAAATCGAGCTTGTCTTTGGACAACTTTGTCAAGCCGTGCACTTCAAAGCACAGTGGTACAAAGTGCACAGGAAAAAGGCATCTAATGTGAACTTAAATTTGTTGGAAATATAGTATTGGATAGTTTCATAGAAAAGTTTACAGAATATATTTTCCAAGGAGACATTGCTTTTTATCTCAGTGTTAATATTCTTAAAGATGCTGATTGGCAACTAAGTGATAGGGCAGGAGCAAAGCCATGCTGTGGGTAACTTGAATCCAGGTTAAAGTCAATGAAGGTTCAGTTTTTTCACAAGAGCATGCAGGGCGTTTCTAACTTAATTCCACAGCATTTGCTTTGAAGTTATGCCAAGTAGTTGGAAAACATTCTCTGGTGTCTGACTAAGGTCAAACATGAGAGGTTCTTATTGCCACAGATTCTGATGAAAAGATGCTATTTTTATAAATAAAAGTGATGAGCCTACGCTGCTTCTCAAACTCATTAGCAGAAATTCAAAAGCAAAACTCACTGAAATTATGTCCATTAGCTTCTGTTTCAAATGACTGGAATAATTGAGGCCGGGCACAGTGGCTCACACCTGTAATCCCAGCTATTACGGGGAAGGGAATACTACTACCTACTACTACTTTACTATCAGGGAGATGCTGGTTTGAGGACAGCTGGGGAAAAAATTATTGAGATACACTCTCAATTCATAAACTGGGATTAGTTGGGATTCGCGTTATTAGGAACTGTGTTAGTGCAGAGAATACGCTGGGATATAAGACGTAGGTCTCAATGTACTCAATGTACTGCAGAAAGGAACAAGATCCTGATATAATCCACAGTGTCAAAGAACCGTGGGTATTACAACAATAGTGCAGGAGAGATTTGGGGGAGGGAAGCGGGAGCAGTCATTATAGGTCTAAAATGTCCAAGGAAACTTGTCCCTAACTGCTTCTGTTTGGTTCTTGGAAACCAATTGTTTCCAGATGATTACTTATAGGATAATGGCAAAACAGTCTTTTTAGGTGTTACATCATGTTTGCATGCATTAGAAAATAAGTCATTAGGAAGTGGTACTGTGGCTCAAGTGGTAGAGCACTTGCCTTGAGCTAAAGAGCGCAGAGATAGCACGCAGGCCCAGAGTTCAAGCCCCATGACCAACAAAAAAACAAAAACAAAAACATGAAAATAAGTCACTAATGCATTGAGAATGATTTAAAGATACTCTGAGTTTTTTTTCTCAAGTCAGAGATTATTATGTCTGTTTGTAAATACATGTATATATCCATATATATGTATTCAACAATAATAAGCATGGATGATATATTCGTGATTGTGAGAGATGGTGTGTGTACTCTCATTGGAAACATAAATGTTTTGTATTGTGTAGCTAGATGGGTCATCAAAATCTCAGCTAACACTGTCATCTTATATTTGGCAAAACTGAAGGGTAATGAGGTTTCCTGACCTCTTCAAGTTACCCAGTGGCCCAGATGTTCTAACTCCTGTACCCATACTCTCCGTAATGACCTAGCTGATTCGTGCTGAGGTTGCTCATTTCTGAAGAGTGTACTGTTGTTCTTTGTCAGCCTTGCAATCAAAGCAATTTCCGGCAAAGGTCAGCTGATCCCATCAGACAACCTGCTGATGAGGGAAGAGCCTGCCCCAATGCTATTGAGAAGGAACCCTGTAATCTGAACAAAAACTGCTACCACTATGATTATAATGTAACAGGTATGTGGACCATCCTCTTGTGCATTTAAAAGCCAATCTCACATATGTTAGCTTTGAAGCATTGCTAGAAGCTGGGCCACCTCCATCTGTATATCCTTTGGACATGCAGAAACAGTTATCAAGTTACAGAAATATGAACCTATATTTTGCTGAACATCAAGATATGAAAAATAAAAATATCATGCAGACACTGGCTCTTAAAACAGATGAGGGATATTCTAGCTGATTTTGTGTAAGGCAACTTTCCACTTGGGAAAGGTGCAATTGAAGGAAATATTTTTACCACAGATAAAAATGTACTGAGAGATTGTCTTTCTTTTTCAGAATATACTAGGACAACAATTCTTGGGGTGTGAAAACAGTTAATAACCATGGTTCATTTGATATAAAATTGTTGGCAGTCTAAAATGCATGAGTACTTTTAAAAAATACTCAATATAATTACCCTTATATCCTAAAATTGATTTGATAACTTCCAGACACACAGATGAAGAAAATGTTTCATTGGTTCATGTGATTGGGTAAAACATCAAAGCTGACTTTGGATTTTTTCCCCAGTAATTTCCACACTGAAACAAGCTTGAGAAATTGGTTGAGGACATATGACAGTCATATTGGATTTTTGTTTCTTTTGAGTTTTTCTCTTCAATTTGCTTTCACGACACAAAGGAAATCAAAGTGTTCTGGGACATGCTGTGTTATCTTGCAGAAAAAGATAAAAAGAATACTTTTGCAAAAGACCTAAACCAAGAGAACCAAAAACATACGTCCAAAGTTATTTCTGAAGTGAATAAGTTTGTATTTTAAATATGGACAGTTAATGAAGTGCATCGATTTTTATCTAACTATACACAAAGAACCATTTTCAAAATTATATCCATTTTGCTACGGAGAGAGAATGCTGAAATTTTAAATCCTATTCTTATTAGGGAAAAAATGTTTTTTAATGACATTGATCCACAGGCCCAAACCATTTTTACAATTATCACCCAAAGACCAGCTATCAAGATTGTCAAGCACACATCTGCCTCGAAGAATAAACCCTGCAGCTATGTGCAGCCCCAGCAACTCCATTTGACTCCTGATATGTTCAAAGCTGGGTCCCATATGCTCTGTATGTGGGATGATTGATTGTGAGCTTAGAAAGCAGTTGCGAATTAAGTATGGGATTCAGGTCATCAACGTTCCATTTGAAATCTGTTTCATGCATATCCTTCTGTTCTGATGGGCTCCCTTCCTTTCAGACTGGAGTACATGTCAGCTGAGTGAGAAGGCTGTGTGTGGAAACGGCATTAAAACAAGAATGTTGGATTGTGTTCGAAGTGATGGCAAGTCGGTTGACCTGAAATACTGTGAAGAGGTGGGTGGGCACTTGTTCTACCTTCCTGAGTTAATTTTTCCTTATTTCAATTCGCATCAAGCCAAGTGACCCCTGTGCTCTGGTCAGTTCTAGGCCAGCAGATGTTTGTTTTGTTGTTCAGGAGCTGTACAGTGCCCTCTTGAAAAAAGTATATCCAATGCTGCTGATTTCTACATGTAATGTCCTATATTTTCTACAGCTGAGAGCTCAGAGGTATGCTAATTAGCCTATTCTGAAAGAAATACTTGGGAAACAATAAGTAATCAAGGTGAATAAAGCAATAAATCTTAATCAAACTACTTATCATCTTTTGTAATTCAATGTGAATTTTGAGGCATTCCTGGGACACCTGCCAAAATCCATCCATTATTCCATCTGTTGATAAGCATCGATTGCATGTGGTTTGGTAGCAAATTTTGATATTAGGATGGAATACCCAGCTGTGAAATTCCCAGAATTCAGGTCTGGATAAGGGGAACTTGGAATTCAAACAAAGAAAACAAGTCTGTCATGATTATCATCTAGGTGCAGAGAATGATAACTTGTTAATCCAATTAAATAAGGTCCTTCTTAGATCTGACCTTCTGAAAAGGGAGGAAATGTAGTGGCTGACCTTTCTTGAACATGAAGCTGTACTTCATGTTGTCATCATTTTTGTCTGATTTCCACACCAAAGAGTGTCCTCGATTCCTGACGACTCTCACTCCCCTGTTGCTCAGGTGAACCTGCTTATTTAGTTTTGAATAAATCATGTTTGTTTGAATAAGCCAAAGTAAGAGAGACTCTTGACAAATCTGAAATAGATTGCAAGGAGTTTATATTATAACCTCATTAAGAGTTCCAGACATGCCAGCATGGATTTAGCCTCACATTCTGGGGGTTATATATGATGAGTCCACAGTAAATTGTATGAACTCACCATGGGGGGAAGTCTAGCTGAAAAGATGTTACTATGACATCTTTATCAAAGTGCTCCTAACTTAATTTCCTTACATCTCTATCCATTGGTGCAGAATTCTCAGATGTGCTGAAAACCCCAAGTTGTTCAGTTAGTAATGTCTCACGCTGCGACCTTACAACCTAGCTTAAATGTATTCAGACTTTAGATTTGAATCATTTGAATGCCAACCCTGAAATCATTTGGTTGCAAAAGTAATAACATTGAGGTAATGTAGCCATTATGAAAATAACATTATTATGAGAGAAGATTATTATAGTCATATATAGTCTGGAGAGCTTTCTGAGATCTACTTCCTGGTGATTAATATCATCTCTATTTTACAAATGTGCACATAACTGTCTTCATGGACCAGAATGAAACACAAAATGTGTACCTTTGAGAGCTTTCTGAGAACTGAACTCAAATCCCAAGCGACCAATTGTACACTGTTTTGTATGACTAAAGGACAAACATATGAATAGAACTGATTTTCTTAAATAGAATTGATTTTCTTAAATGAACAATAAACAAACACCTGAGAAATCACTAATTGCAATTACCTTAGAGCCCAGATAAATGTTCCCTGAAGTAGAAATATTCTAATATTTGAATACTGCAATGACAATTAAAGATATAAAATGATCATTAAAGATACATTGTGGATCCACTGTCTTTGGGGAAAGCAATGTTACAGTCTGTGGAGACTGAGGTAAACAGCTCAGGAGCTGTTTTCCCTCCCTGTGGATGTGCTATGTCTCCTAGAAGAATGGGCCTATCTTTGTGAGCAGTGCACGGATTGCCCTCCTGCTAGTGCATGGGCAAAACTGCATTTAGTCCACAGCAGTAGGTGACTCTCTCTGTTTCTCTAATAGCCACAATGAAAGAAGTCATTATTGCCCAACAAAGTGGAAAGTTTGGTTTAGATTCAACTAGCATTTATTGTGTAATTTTTCCTTTGTTATTTTGGAGATAGGTACTTACCTAATACCTCATCATCTGTTTCTCCGCTCTTCCTTAAACCCTCAATATACTGTGGTAGAGTGCTTGCCTTGCATGCATAAAGCCTTGGGTTCGATTCCTCAGGACAATATACGCAGAAAAAGCCGAAAGTGGAGCTGTGGCTCAAGTGTTAGATTACTAGCCTTGAGTCGAAGAAGCTCAGGGACACTGCTGAGTCCCTGTGTTCAAGCCCCAGGACTGGCACAAAAAAAAAAAGATCAGAGCCCACATGCCAAAGACGTGACACATTATTATCTGATGGCAAGCTTGACAGCTTTAGAAAAGAACATAATTATTTTAATGCCTACAAAACATTCATAATCAAAACATCCCGAGACCCCACACTTCCTTTTGAAAAGATAAATTACTTCAAAACAGACACTTCTTGTATCTTCTTTATCTGATGTTCATTCTGGGGATTGAGCTCGGAGTCTTGTGAATGCTTAGGCATGCACTATACCAATCTGCTACCCACCCATCTCCACCCCTGCCTTCCCTAAACTGATATATTTTTTACTATTTGGGTGTTTTATATGATTAGCTTTAAGTGACGATTTATCTTTAAAACCATCTCCTTTTGCTTTTCAGCTTAACATGTCCATTCAAAAATAAATAACACCCTGAAGATAAAAATCATAGACCTACAAATTTATGGTACCCTTTGTTTAAAGTAATAGGCAGTGGCTGTATTTAGTCCTTTAATTCCACATTGAGGGAAAAGCAACTAATTTAAATATTAGATCCTCTGTTTTAATTGCTAAATATAAATATTCACACAATGCATCAGTGTATAGAGTCGGTAGACCTCTCCGTTCTTTCTGTGCCCTTCACGACCAATCTGGTGGGTTGAATCATTTTATATTCTTAATAGATTGGATATTCATCTTCCAAGTACCTCTTCTATCAGGCAGACTACTTCATCTCCCTTGCTCTTCTCCCCTCCCTTCCTCTCCCTTCTCATTTTCTCTTCTCTTCTCTCCTTTCCTCGCCTTCCTGACTCCTTTCTCCACTGACAATACACAGTGGCCACAGCTCCATCCCTACTCAATCAGATCTCCTTCTGTTCTTTCAGCTTGGCCTGGAGAAGAACTGGCAGATGAACTCTTCCTGTGTTGTGGAATGTCCTGTGAACTGTCAGCTTTCTGATTGGTCTCCTTGGTCAGAATGCTCACAAACATGTGGTCTCACAGGTTGGTTTGTACTGCAATTCATTGAACAGGCTGGCTAGTGTTAAAGGCATTACAAAAAAAAATGTCCTTCCTGTTTTTAGTCCTATCAGATAATCTTTAGAAAGATTGGATTGGGTATCTTGCCTTCCAAACTGTGTAAGCCTTTCTAGTCCCTGGATCCCCTCAGGAGAGATCTCTATAAATGCTTTCTCCCAAGAAAAGACCTATTTGCAGAAATGTGACATCTTACTGATGTTGCGACACTTCACATCTCTTAAAGGGAAAATGGTCCGAAGACGAACGGTGACCCAGCCATTCCAAGGTGATGGGAGACCTTGCCCTTCCACGATGGAACAGACCAAGTCATGCCCAGTGAAGCCATGTTACCGTTGGCAATATGGCCAGTGGTCTCCATGTCAAGCGCAGGTATCAGTCTCAGGAAGTTCTGTACCTGGATGGATGTATTTGTCATCAACAGAGATTTGTTTTCAGAAATGTTTTACACATTACTGGTTTCCTCTTAAAAGATCGGAGCATTTTGCCATCTTATAAGCATTTAATTAGTTTTGATAACAAACACTCCCTGTCCTATTCCTTTAAAAATCATCTAGAGACTGGTTTATTTTAATGAAAATGTATTGCCTGTCTTTGGCTAGGAAACAAATAAATTGTTCAGGGTATATTTTATAGCTTGTGCCCCACCAGGCTTCTTCCCTAGGGTTTCAAATGGTTCTCTAACTGTTCATAAATCAAAATCAATGATGCAGAGATGACTGTAAGTGATGAGCTCTCTAATGAAATATTTTTTTTCTTTTTCGAATTAGTTATTTCTTCTTCCATTCCAGGAGGCCCAGTGTGGAGAAGGGACTAGAACAAGGAACATTTCTTGTGTAGTGAGTGATGGATCAGCTGAGGATTTCGGCAAGGTGGTGGATGAGGAATTCTGTGCTGACACTGAACTCATCGTAGATGGTAATAAGAACATAATTCTGGAGGAAACTTGCACCCAGCCTTGTCCAGGTAACATCCGAACAGTGTTATCACTACAGTGGTTTACATGCTTAAAACAAAACTACAGTCTTAGTTTTAGTACTTTGGTACTTTATTTGTAATAAACAAGTGCAAGGGGTGTGTCACCCTCATTTGATATTGCAAAATACTGGAAGCATGACATTGATTATTTAGGATTGATAATTATATAACTCACTCTCTAACGTTAAACAATTTATTGTGCCAGGTGCTAATCATTTGTGTCTATAATCCTAGCTACTCAGGAGGCTGAGATTTGAGGATCACAATTCAAATCTAGCCCTGACAGAAAAGTCCTTAAAAGTCTTATCTTCAGTTAACCATCAAAAAACTAGAAGTTGAGTTGTGACTAAAGTGGTAGACTCTAGCCTTAAGAGAAATCACTAAGAGACAGGGTTCAAGCCTTGAGTTCAAACCCCAGTACCAGCCTGCATACACAGTGCACTCACATGCATGCACACAGACACACACGGTGACATGATGTATTATATTTCACTGAAAGAATATGGATACTTATAGAGATAAAATCTAACCATAAAAAAGGACTATTTTATTTTCTTATAATTTGCAATCATGCAGGTGAAGTTATACTACATTCCTCTTGGCAGAATGTCTTTTTACCCTTAGCAATTTTTGTTCATAATTAAAAACTGAGTGTCCAAATAGCTTGTATTTCCGAGGAAATATAGCATATCCTACATGATATAAGAATTTCTACATCTATCTTAAACTACTTAAAAATTCTTTCTAGCTTGTATTTCTTTATCATTTATTGAAAACTTTTTGTATTTCTGGAGTATTGATGATGTTCTCTAATATAGATCTATGAAAATTATGACTATCATATACGTATATGTATGTTAGTCAATAGTTTACATATTGTCAGGATTTCTTTTTTCTTTCTCTGGTTCTATTTTATTATTCAAATTTTGAATGTTATTTTAAAGGTGATATACAAGGGGGTTACAGTTACATATGTCAGATAGAAGTGCATGTCTTTTTGAAGAATGTCCCTCCTTCCCTTGCTCTCTTCCAGTTTTTACCTCCCATCCCTACTCACAAGAGTATAGTTCATTTTCAACATAGTGTCTAGTGAGTACCACCACTGCATTTGTTCACCCTTTGTCTCTTCATTTCTGTGCTCTCTCTTACCCTCCCAAAGACAGGTAAATGAACAAACATGACAAAAAGAAAAGAAAACAAAAAACAGCAACAAAGAAAAAACTCTTGTTTTCATTTCCTGAAGTTCATTTTGATGAATATTATCTTTGGTTATATTTGATGAATATGTATGATTAGATGTGCATAAGTATTATGCCTTTGTGTTCCTCTCCTAAGAATATCCTCCTTTGGCCTCAATATGTGTGAATGCCTAAAGTCCTGTGTAATTTATCTTGTCACAGTGTATTTTTTTTTACCATGCAGTATGTTCACTTGTAGATTTATAGATACATTCTACTTACCACAAATGAGGGAAACCATGCACCCTATGTTTCTCTGGGTCTGACTTCCTTCACTTAATATTTTTTTTCAAGTCCCTCTATTTCCTTATGAGTGGTACAATATCATTCTTTCTGATGGAAGCATAGAATTCTATTGTGTATATATACCACATTTTCTTGATCCATTCATCCACTGAGACACATCTGTGCTGATTCCATATATTGGCTATGGTAAATAATGCTGGAATGAACATGGTTGTACTAGAGTTCTTAACCAAGACACAAAAATGTTTCCATTAATCAGAGTTCAAGATAACTTTGTAATTATATTACTCATATTTGGCATAATTTAAGGCAATGTGAATTATGGGTGTGATATGATTAGAGTAAAAATTATAAGACGTTCCCATAGTTTTATAATATAAAAATTCTAACATATTTTTGTATCTGTCACAATTGGCTGTACATTCTGAATAGTATCACCAACAGTCACACCCGAGAAATAGATGGGAATAAAGCTATATTTTCAAAATTGTTGAAAATGTTGAACACACAGACAGACTATGGCCCAGCAGTTCCTCATTCAGTAGAATGAATATAACAATTGGAATGAACACATTAGATAAATAGAGATAGAAGTGGGTGCTGGTGGCTCACACCTGTGCAGGAGGCTAATATCTGAAGATAGCGGTTCAAAGCCAGCCTGGTCAGGAAAGGCCATGAAACTCTTATCTCCAATAAACCACCAGAAAAACAGAAGTGGTACTATGGCTCAAATGGAAGAGCACTACCCTTGAGCTGAAGAACTGAGGGACAGTGCTCAGGCCCAGAGTTCAAGCTCCATGACCAACAAAAGAAGAAGAAAGAGGAGGAGGAAGAGGATGAGAAGAAGGAGGAGGAGGAGGAGGAGAAGGAGGAGGAGGAGGAGGAAAGAAAGAAGGAAAGAAAGAGAGAGAGAGAGAGAGAGAGAGAAAGGGGGCTGGTAAGGTATGGTGGCTCAGTGGTAGAGTGCTTGCCTTGCATGCCTGAGGCCCTGGGTTCGATTCCTCAGCACCACATAAGAAAAAAGCTGGGAGTGGCGCTTTGGCTCAAGTGGTAGAGTGCTAGCCTTGAGCTAAAGAGCTGAGGGACAGCTCCCAGGCCCAGAGTTCAGGCCCCACAACCAGACCCCCCCAAAAAAAGGAATAAAGAAAAATAGAAAGAAAGAAAGAGAAATGAAGAAAGAAAAGAAATATAGAGATAGGGGGTCAATTATGCAAATTTTTTTGGGGGGGGGTCCGGTCGTGGAGCCTGAACTCTGGGCCTGGGTGCTGTCCCTCAGCTCTTCAGCTCAAGACTAGTGCTCTACTACTTGAGCCACAGCACCACTTCCAGCTTTTTTTTCTGCTTATGTGGTGCTGAGGAATTGAACCCAGAGCCTCATGCATGCAAGGCAAGCGCTCTACCACTGAGCCACCTTCCCAGCCCTATGCAAATATTTATAAATGGAAAACTCCAGATACAAAAATGAGTAGCTAAGGTATCACTTCTTGTATCACATGAGGGGTGCTTCTGAGATACTGGGAATGTCCTGTTTCTTGATTGAATGGATGCTCAGGAAATAGCCATCTGATTATGGAAATTCAACTCCTGTGAATTTGTGATATGTGGTGATTTAGAGGAGAACTATGAAAAATAGATGAGAGAATAACTTTTTCTATAGCTGCTCCATTGCGTGCCTTGCCTCAACTTCGGTGGGCAGAAATAGAAGGAAAGCATTAATACCAGCCTTCTCAACTTTGACTTCAAGGCCATTTAAAATTAGGACTATCTAGAAGACAAATTCTATGTACAGTTAGATTTTAACAAATTGCTTTACAATCTGACAAGAAGGGTAGTAAGTTTTAAGCAAATACTTGTCATCTCTTAAGAAATGATCATAGTACACAGACTCCATTGAGCCATTGTTTATATTTTATAATATTAACATATAGCTACTCAGGAAATACCTATGCATATAAACATAAAACTCTATATAAACTTGCGATTACTAGAGGCCTGTCAAGTTTTATGAATATTATTAAGTTAATTATATATTACGTATAGTTAGCATAACTACAAACCTTTCCTAGTAACGCTACAGTTAAAATGAATATCTACCCCCCATAAATTGTCAACCTGTGGCCCACAGGTGATTGCTACTTGAAGGATTGGTCTTCCTGGAGCCTGTGTCAGCTGACCTGTGTGAATGGGGAGGATCTAGGCCTTGGTGGAATACAGGTTCGATCCAGAGCAGTTATTATACAAGAACTCGAGAATCAACATCTATGTCCTGAGCAGATGTTGGAAACAAAACCATGTGATGGTGAGTGCTACAATTCATGAAATCTCTTCACTTTCTTTGTTTAAGCGTTAGCTTAAGATAAAGAATTTTTTGTTAAATAAACAAATTTTCTAAGATCTCACTTAAGGATGAGAATTCTGAATTGTAAAGATTTGTTTTCATAAGTTAGATGTTAAATGTTAAAGCAGAAATACTTCCTAATTCTATGAGCTAAATAACAATTCTATTATTTATGCACTCAAAGCAATAATCATCATTCATGAATCTAATAATATTTTGTATTTAAATCTAATAATGGAACTGAAGAAAACTATGAGTCCACAGGAAAAATCATAGTTTTCTGTATTCTCAGAAACTGATACACTTAATGAATACATTTAACAAATTCTAGTGCAATTTTATGTAGAAAATTATGAAATATATAACATGCATGTGTCTGTATGTTTATATTAATATGTAATATGAATATTTATAATACACAAACATTCAGGAATCACAGAATACTAAAATAACAATGAAAGCAAAAGATTTATATCTGGTAGAGAATTTGGGACTCAAAACACTTTCATTCCTACTTCTGATCTGAACAATTAAAAAACATGACAAATAGTAGCAGTGGTATCCAAAATACTACCTTTACTCTGAAAATTGGGGGGGAAATGCTTAGAATGTTGGGGGGGAAATACTTGGAAGGAAAACTAGGAAAGCAGATGCTTCAACTCAAGAATTAGACAAAATTGTCCTGTCAGTTTTTAATCTTCCTAAATTTATTGACCACATATGTCTGGGACCATACAGGTAAAAGAGTACAGCAATCCATAGAGTTATGAGTTGAATAATTCCAAGAAAATTGTTTGTCCCACAGAACAGTGAAATAAACTTAGTTATAAATGACATAACAATTGCAAAAGAAATGCCTTCAACAACACGATATTCATAGATTATTACATGCTTAACACAATGTGGGATGTGACCAAAAAACAAAACAAAAAACAAAAAAAACAAAAACACTGGGGAGACTTTAAAGCCTCAAATAATTAAATTTATAATGAAGAGTGAGAAATGAATTGGCAGGACAGGAAGAGGGGTAGTATTGAAAAGAAATCTACTAATTGTACAAAAATTTAAATTTCATATTTTATTGATCAACAAGCACATGGAAACTAAGGTAAATGTTATATGTCATTTCATATATTTTAATTAATTTTGCATCCCTGTCTGTATGTTTCATATTCCATCATACTTTCAATACAAACCATTAAATTACATTACAAACCCAAGTAAGCCTCGGGTAGTGTTACAGAAAAACAAAAAATTTACTTGGGATTCAGGTATATAGCTGTAATTTTATAATATTGGCACAGCAACTTCTGTACAATAAATTAACATTGGAATCACCAGTGATGCCACTTCATATTTGAAAAATAGTTTATGAATCCCCTATTCCCAATGGTTGTCCTGACAACAGGATGTTTCTGTTCATCATTGTCCTGTCTCTGCAGATGGACATTGTTATGAATACAAATGGATGGCCAGTGCTTGGAAGGGCTCATCTCGAACTGTCTGGTGTCAGAGGTCAGATGGTGTAAATGTTACAGGTAAACTTACAATGTTGTGTTCTCCCATGTATTTCAATAATGCACAAGTAGTTACTAAGGAAAATAATGAAGTTAAAAAACTCATTTTCAACACATGGTTCAGACTATGAAAGCTAACATTTCCAGTGACCAATGACAAATTACAACGTTTCAAATTCTCCTCCACTTCAGCCCTTTTAGATAAGTGTTGCAACTTCATTAAATTACTAAGTCTAATAAATTATAATAAATAACTTCAAGATTAATTTTTTCTAGAGACTGTATATTTTAATAACTACTCAATGCTAAGGAAAAATACCAGTTTGTTCTTTTTACTGTTTCTGCTTGTGTACTTTGAAAGTAATATATATACATACACAGACTAATACAATTATAATTATATAAACCCAAATCAGTTGCTTGAATTAAAAATCTATAGCCAAGAACTTTTTAATTGATTAACAGAGAAATTTTATTGGTAATTCCCAAATCCTGAACATATAGGGAAGCTCATTTTTAATGCCTCCACCCCAAATTACCATACTTCCGAAGAAGAAATCTAGAAGTTTTTTAAATTGTATTTTGTACTAAAATACCTCTGAAGAAATATCTAATCTGCATGGTTCTTTATGTGAGCCCAATAAGTCTGAGGAATCTCAAGAACTCATTACAGGAGAAAGGAACTTAAATGACAGACAGGTAGCAAATCACATGCAAATTTCCTAGAAAGGAGAAACCAAAAGCCCAGCTTCCAACCCATGAACCCAAATTCTACTGCCTCTCCTTAGGCACTTGCTTTGTATAATCTAAGCTACAGGATGTCCATAGCACAGGGGCCATAGCAGAACTGACCATCCACCGCTCAGCATCTCCTGCTGTTGTTTCTACCCTCCTGAGTGCAGAAAATGTAATATGCATTTGAATTCCCTGAGTGATGGCCATTTTATACATTTAACTTTAATGTATTCAGTAAGATAATAGAAGCAGGATCAATGTGCTTTTGGAAAAACATCATTTTTTAATGTTGAATTTTAACTTACCTGAATTTGCTGAGACCTAATTACTTATTTCCTTTCTGTAAAAACAGGATGTCAAATTGTATTCTTGTGAAGATACAACTTCTCACATGAGAAAACTGTATCAACAAACTTGATTGTAGCATCTCCCAGTGTACATACATAGATCAAGAAAAGGCAACTACCAGAAAACGTTGTCAAATCTGTCCTAATCCCATTTTAAGATGTATGGGGTAAGGAGACCTCTAGACAGAGAAGACTAAACTTGCTGGGAGAGGTGCTGTGCAGATCACCCATTCTACTCATTCTACAAAAATGAGTGTGCCTTCTATTCCAAGAAACACAGCTTCCCCAGTGGACCTTAATAGTTTGCAATTTTTTTTCAGACATGCATGCAAATAATCTTTTTAACTTTTCTTCTGCATGTTAAAAGTTCTTTGCCACTGTAATGAGAGCTATTCTCAGTATAAATAACTGCAGAAACCACAACTCAACAGTAATTAAGTAAACTGTGGAAACCATATTTTAAAGTTTTTTTTTCCAAACAAAAAAGTATACAACGTATTTCTTTCTCATACCAAAAAGCCAATGTGTAAATAGCCTGTGAAAAATTCTAGGTGCATTCTTTTATCCATCTTTCTGATAAGGTTCTTCAGTAGAAACAGACAAGAGTGTAAAATATATTACCTATCTAGACTATTTCTGTTTACGAATTGTCCTTATAGAAGAAAACTAATGAAGCTGGGCGCTGAGGGCTCACACCTGTAATCCTAGCTACTCAGGAGGCTGAGATCTGAAGATCACAGTTCAGCCCAAGCAGGAAAGTCCCTGAGACTCTTACCTCCAATTAACCATCAGAAAACCGGAAGTGGTGCTGTGGCTCAAGTGGTAGAGCACTAGCTTTGAGCTGAAGAGCTGAAGGATAGCACTCAAGCCCAGAGTTCAAGCCCCACGACCAAAACAAACAAACAAACAAACAAAAAAACCCTCATGATACTCCTTATGTATTTAGTGATAACTGATATGGCTATTTAACTGAAATTGCCTTTCAACTTTGTATTTAAAATATTGAAAGAAACACAAAGGACTAAAAGCAATGCACTATGAACTAAAAAAATACAAAGGATCATCATTCCACAAATAAAGAAAAATTGCACGCCGAGTGCCCGTGGCTCACGCCTGTAATCCTAGCTACTCAGGAGGCTGAGATCTGAGGATCGTGGTTCAAAGCCAGCCCGGGCAGGAAAGTCTGTGAGACTCTTATCTCCAATAAACCACCAGAAAACCGGAAGTGGCGCTGTGGCTCAAGAGATAGAGCACTCTCGCCTTGAGCTGAAGAGCTGAGGGACAGCGTCCAGGTCCAGAGTTCAAGCACCATGACTGACAAAAAAAAAAAATTGTTTTACTAAAAGTCTGTTAAACTAACAAATATAGTTTAAAACAACAGTGAGTACCCCCCCAAAAAACCCAATGAGTCCCTTCCATGCAAGCATCATTGTTTCTTTAAGACTCCTAGCCCATCTACAAATGTCACTCATAGCAACTTAGAAACAGTTGTGCTGAACTTTAAAACAAAGAAAAAAGAAAAGATTTGGTAGCTACATTTCTTTACTTCCCTATAAACCCCAAATATTCAAATGTACAGAAATAACATTTGTTTCAAACAGAAATGCACATTGTAAAAATGCATTTATGTGTGGCCCTGTACAAAGTTATGGCAATGGTTTTGAAAATCATTGTTTAGAATTGCCAAGAATGGGGTTGAACTTTGACAGAAAATTAAACCTGCTTCTTTTCATTGGCTGAGCTTAGCTCTAAGAACTACTGATGGACTAGTATGTCTAAAATAGCAGCTATAAAATTATCTATTTCATCAACTAAGGGCCAGGTACTGTGCTGCCTCCTGCGTAAGAAAGACCTCAAGATGCTAAGGCAAAGGTTAACCAAGTATTTCACACACATTAAAGCTCTCCAGATGAGTGGATCCAGATTCAAAACCAAGTTTATAACAGAATATTTATCATAGCAAGATGTGAAGTGTGTCAAAATATGATTTTCTGTTCCACAGGGGGCTGCTTGGTGGTGAGCCAGCCTGATGCTGACAGATCTTGCAACCCACCCTGTAGTCAACCCCACTCATACTGCAGTGAGGTATGTGATGGGCCACCTTCGTATTTGTCACCCTCCTGTCTCCAAAAAAAGCATACCTCAAGAATACGTAGATGTCATATTTATGTCTCTCTTTTTCCCTCTTTCTCACTCTGTCCCTGTCTGTCTCTGTCTCTGTATCTCTGTGTCTCTGCCTCTGCCTCTGTCTCTCTGTGTGTCTCTGTCTCTGTCTGTCTCTGTCTGTCTCTGTCTCTGTCTCTCTGTCTCTGTCTCTCTCTCTGTCTCTCTGTCTCTGTCTCTGTCTCTGTCTCTGCCTCTGTCTCTCTCTCTCTCTCTCTCATCTTTCCTGGTACTGGAGCTTGAACCTAAGGCCAGGACGTGGTCCCTTAGCTTCTTTGGCACCATTTTGAGCTTTTCCTAAGTAGTAGTTGGAGGTAAGAGTCTGCCTGGGTATGGCTTCAAGCTGCTGTCCTCGGAGCTCAGCCTCCTGAGTAGCTAGGATGACAGGTGTGAGCCACCAGCGCCCAGTTTATGCCTCTCATTTAAGCAACACAAACAGTTCTGAGCACACTTAACCTTTAGAACAGGATTTTTAATGTAGTTAAGACAGGCATTGCAGGTAATGTATTCTGCCAATAAAAAACAAAATGCCAGCTTTCTGTCTCTACTTTCCTTCTTGCATGCCACGTGTAAATCTTGTTGTTCTCCTGCAGACAAGGACATGCCGCTGTGAAGAAGGGTACACTGAGGTCATGTCTTCCAATAGCACCCTGGAGCAATGCACACTTATCCCAGTGGTAGCCATACCCACCGTGGAGGAGAAACGAGGAGATGTGAAAACCAGCCGCGCAGTGCATCCCACCCAGCCTACCAGCAACGCAGCTGGCCGGGGAAGGACCTGGTTTCTACAGCCATTTGGGCCAGGTGAAATGACCAGAGAGGGTTGACACAGAATTCGTAGCTTGGGGCCATTACCAAAGGATTATTTTAAATAAACAATCATGTTCACGGGAGCTATTATTTATCATTTTGTTTATATTTACTTATTCTATTATGGCCATCTATTCTTTTTTGTTGTTTTTGGTACTGCTACATTTAAAAGCACCAATGTCCAAGTTATTTCAAGCTTTAACTGCACATTGAATTTTTAAAATGAAACAATGAAAACATGTTTGTGTTTATTCACAACTGGAAAAGAATACCAGACTACACAGATATTTGAAAGGAATAATTTGAACCTTAACTGAAAGCATCAGAGATGTAATCCTGTGACAATCCTGCAGGCAATATTTGGTAAATAGACTGATTTACATTAGTCTTAAATGTTGTTATGCTCAGCTAGGGACTGGTGGCACATGCCTTTAATCCTAGCTACTCAAATGGCTGAGATCTCAGGATTACAGTTTGAAGCTAGCCTGTGCAGGAAAGTCTACAAGACCCTTATCTCTAATTAATAACCAAAAGGCTATAAATAGAGCTGTGGTTCAACTGATAGAATACCAAGCTTGAGCAAAAAAAGCTAAGGGATTGTGCCCAGGACTTGAGTTCAAAACCCAGTACTGGCACAAAAATAAATAATTAATAAGTTGTCATGCTCAGCTAGGGACTAGTCGCTTATGTCTCTTATCCTAACTACTCATTAGCCTGAAACCTGAAAGTTTGAAGTTCAAAACCAGCCTGCACAAAAAGTCCTCAAGACTCCATCTTCAGACACCAGCAAAATGCCAGACTGGATGCATGACACAAGTGCTACAGCATTCATGAGCAAGCAAGCTAGGCACATTGGCACATGCCTGGTATGCAGTCCACACAGGAAGAATAAATAAGAGGATTGTGGTGTAGGGCAGCTGGGGCCTACACCACAAAAGAAACAATACTCTATTTAAAGAATAATGAAAGAAAAAGGGACTAAGAGGCATGGTTTAGAGGGCAGAGCACCTGTCTAGCAAACTCAAGACCCTGAGTTCAAACTCCAGTACTGCAGAGACAGAAAATAAGAGTAAAAAAATTAATTACAAAAGTGCCTGTCACTTATGATCCATAAAATAGGAAAGTTAGAAAAAATATTTGTTTCTTTATAGTACTGGTGTTGGAAGTCAGAACTCATACTTGTTCTGATGCTACTCTACCCACTGAGTTGTGCTCCTACCAAAAAAAAAAGTTACTTAGCCTTTGATAAGATTTGATAAAATTGTTTTCCAAATATTATACCAGATCAATCATTAAGCATCCTGTAAGTATAAAATTAAAAAAGATTCTTGATTTCAAAATAAACTAGTACACTCACTTTCTTTTCATCCGTAATAAGAAATGTTCAAATACCTGTCTGCCTCAACTCTAGGTTATAAGACTTTCTTTAAATCACATTAATTTTATCTTTTCATATTAAATGACCTTCTCAAAATAGATAGGAAATCCTAAGAAATATTTCTCTTTCATTAAAACTTTTATTGTGAAGGTGATATACAGAGGCGTTCCACTTACATAAGTCAGGTATTGAGTACATATCCTTTTGAACAATGTCATCTAATAATATTTCTATATAGCATTATATATATGTTAAATTTGGAGTGAAACGCAGACAAGCAGAAGTTTAGACATACGAGTTCAGCATCCATACAGAAACATTATTTTAGCTTTTCAATTTAATGTTCGTTATCAATTGACCTTAATGAAGCAGCATCTAGTTCATAATAACATCTTTACATGCATTATTCACTGTCTGCAAATTAATCCAGTTTTGCAAATAATTGGTGATCTGTGAATGGTCAATGGTCATAATTGAATACTGTTCTATATACTACAGACTAACATAAATATCTATTCTCTTAGATGGAAGACTAAAGACCTGGGTTTATGGTGTAGCCGCTGGGGCATTTGTGTTGCTCATCTTTGTTGTCTCCATGATTTATCTAGCTTGGTGAGTGCTTAAATATTTCCAAGTCTAAGAGGATACAAGATGTCTTTATTTCAAAGAAAATACTTTTGGTAGCCTGTAACACAGGAATAATAAATTAATGTATCAAATAAGTACACTATATGATTTAGTGTCTACATGCAGTTCTAAATACAAAAAGAACTCCTATAGCCTAAAACCCACTATTTCTGAGCCATTTCACTTCTGGTCATGAAAGAGCCAGAATTCATCCAGGTCACATTTTCAAGTTTGCTTGCAAGAATCACAGAAAACATTGCTTTGCGTGTATTGTGGTGAACTATACATTTTATACCAGATTTCTACTGGAGGAAGATATCATGGTAATATCTAATCTTATTCGACTATATTTGTAAATATGTATTCTTTTTTTGTAAATCTTATAAAGGTTTCTGGACAAATGCAATACAGTAATATCAATTTCATTGTTAGCACTAAAGGATTTCCACCTGGATAATTTTTCTTAGAAAATACTGAACTACTTGAGGATCATTTAATTTTTTTCAGAAGATAAATCTCTGAAATTTAACCAGAAAAATTAAGATCTGAGGTTGAACTCAGGCAAACAGACAAATAAGAAATTTAGGTCCATCAATTTGTTTTGCTTCGCAAATATTTTTAAGCAATCAATTAAAGGTTGATTTTTTTCTCCCAATCTCATGAATTTCTTACAGCAAAAAGCCAAAGAAACCCCAAAGACGACAAAACAACCGACTGAAACCACTAACCTTAGCTTACGACGGAGACGCAGACATGTAACATGTAACTCTTCCTGGCAACAACCAGTTTTGGCTTTCTGACTTTGTAGTACCTATTGAGAGGTCACCTTGGCACTATCTGACTGTGCAGATTATATTTCATTTAAACTTTGATCAAAGAGTATCCTAAAGAATGAAAACCATACTGCCAATGGGAATAGTCAAGCCTGTACCACTTGCATACAGATCATCATCCTGGCATTTCTAGGATCCTTAGTTCAATACATGTTGAATCTTGAAAGTTTTGTGTCACTTTTTCTGCAATCCACCAACTGAAGAGTTACTTTCATCTCTGAAAAGATACTGGTGAAACTGGTCAGCAAGACTGCAGTACTAAACTAACGCACAGAACTTTCTAGCATGGAGCGTCTATAGTGAGAGTTCTAAAGTACTATAGTCAAGCATAACAACATGTATATTCAATTGAATGCTACACATAATAATATCATATTATGTATTATCATAAGCAATCTTCACAGTAAAGATGGATAACCTCCAAGCTGAGCAGAAAAACCACCAAACAAATTCCGCATCTTTCTGCTTGATGATAGCTGCTATTGAACTGTATTTCAGAGACAAAGACTCTTTTATGAGACTTCACTCTTGTCTCGGTTCAATGTACAAAGCTGGATATGGTACTAGTACTTGAAAAGCAGAAGAGTCCTCAAGTTCAGTATTTTATAGTGGTTTATTGTCTGGAAAGCTAATTGTGTTGCTACATTCCTACTTCCCCTAATTTTCAAACTGGTTGCCTGCAGTCTTTTTTGCTGTATAAAAGGCACATTTTTTTGCACTATATTAGTGCAATACGATAGGCACCTAATCAGTGTTGATCATAGAAACTGCCTCTTTCCATAAGGGATGAACAGCTGTGCCAGTACCAGGGAGACATTTGTTCAGTTCCTGCATCCTGTAGAGAGTGAAGTTTCCTTTGAAGGGCAACAGGATGGAGTCTGCCATGACACTGCTGTATACGCAGTTCTTCATTGCTGCAGCCATTGACAAATCCACACCTGCGGTAATTTATGTATTGAAGTCCCCAACCCACAGACTCTCCAAAAGATGGATCCCAATAGTTGCTTTGTAATTGTTGCTGGAAGCTTGTTTATGACTAGATTTTATATTTGTTATCTTTGCTTAAAAAAAAGAAAGAAAAGAAAAGAAAAAAGGAACTGGCTTTCTTTTTAATTTCAAACAGATGGAGAGAATAAGGCATCGCTGATTTTTGTAACTGAAAGAAATCAAAATTATGTGTTGACTTTTCTTCCTCCCTGATTTGTAGATTGAAAGTCTGTCTTGCAGGCAGTATTTCAAAATCTGTAGTCTTTTGCCTTTCTCAATAGGAAACTTTGAAACAGTCTTTTTGATGTACGATTTCAAAATCCAAAATTTTATAAAAGGAAAAGAATGAATGTCTGGTGCAGATCTTCAGTAAATATCTAGACCAAGGGCAGTAAACTTTCTCTGTGAAAGGTCAGGTAGTAAATATTTTCAGTCAGGTCTGTGTTGTCATTTCTCAGCTTAGCTATAGATGAGCAATGCTTCATGTGTAATGCTACAAGAGATGACTCACAGTAAGAAACGAATGAACATGCCTGTATGTCAATAACACACTAACGATCTGCATTTACACATCCAAATCACTGACCTCCACCCTACATGGTTTACAGTGTTAACCCTCTATTGTATGAGGTCTAGTTTTCCTTCATTTGCCCTGTATCTATCACCAAGGCTCAATTTCAAAAGTGAAAATTCATAGTCATTAGATTTATCGAAAGTAGTTCTATTTTCATAGATGTAGCCCTGTCACAGTGGAATAATATCTAATTTAACAGACTTCTTTCTACAAAAAAGAAAATTCAAAAGATACCATTAAAAAGCAATAGCATTTTTCAGGCGACATTTACTGCAACAACCTTTGGAAGAAGAAAAAAACATTAGGTTTTAGGTCTTTAAGAAAGAATAGGAGAGCTATTTTTCTCTTGAACATAGATAGTTACATTGCTGTAAAAGCAATTTGGAAGAGCAGGTATTTTTGCCTTCATGGAGTATATGGTGGATTTTGAATGCCCCCTACTGTCCATTATAATAATTGGAAAATTATAACAAGAAATCAGGCCATGGGCTCACAAAGGCAAATATTTCTACTTGTTTCCATAAGAACTAAATGTGGTAAGCAATTATTCCTTTTCCAATATTGAATACAATAGACAACATAAGTAAAGAGAACCTGTAGCCAACTGGATGCACGTTTACTTTAAGCCAAGAATTTATTCAAGAAAAAGTACAAAAATAAAATCCATTCAATATATTTTACTAAAGTGGAAGAAAAAAAAAGTATTGTTACTTTGAAACTATAATTTTCAACATACATACCAAGGGGTCTTCCAGATAATTCTCAAGTTGATCTCTTTGAATGAACTCTTTTTGTGTGAAATGGATAAGAAAGGAAGTTACTTGTAACAGTCTGATGGAGCATATTTAATATCTAATTTTGAAAAGTGGAATAGAATAAAATAGTCTTTTGACTATTGCTAAAATTAAAAATCCAGATGTCAGTGACTCATGCCTGTAACCCTACCCATTCAGGTGGCTAAGATTTGAGGTCATGATTCAAAGCTAGCCCTGACAGGAAAGACCATGAGACTATATCCAATTAAACACCAGAAAACAAAAAAGCAAAAACAAAAAAAACACTAGAAGTGGTACTGTGGCTCAAGTGGTAGAGGGCTTTCCTTGAGCACAAAAGCTCAGGGACACCTTCCAGGCCCTGAGTTCAAGCCCCAGGACCAGCACACACAAAAAATAATAATAATTACCATGAAATGTAATTCATTCAGAAGACAAATCAGTATTATCTGACCTGTGTTAAAAGCATTAAGTGAAATAAGAGGTCAAGCAAAATTATAAAAAGGTTATGAAAATATAAGATATTTTATTCATAAAACAAATTTATAAATTAATTAACATATCAATGTGGATAACATTCAATACTGGGGAGCATATTGGGTGTTCACAGTTATGATCAATTAATACTTGATACCCCATTATTAGAAACAGGGAAAGAATGCAATGTGGCTATTTGCCTCCTTTGAACAAATGCCAGGTTATTTACTCACGTTCATAACAGGAAAATGGGTGTGGGCTTTTTTTTCCCTAGCATGAGTTCATAATGAGTTCAATGCTAAAATTCCACCAAAAACTTATTTTTTCCTGATAATGTGAAGAAGTCAGGATGAAAATATTGTAGCTACACATCTGACATGTTTTCCTTATCAAAATGTGAGTCCAAAATTTCAAAATGCTATTCAATGAGTACAAAGAAAAAAAAAGCAAAAGAAAAGTCTTGATAGGGTGCTATGTGCTTGTGTTGGACTGTTTCAGCAGAAACTCTAGAGAGGCACCATAATGAATGGGGCTAGTTTGTTTATACATCAACCTAATCCAAACCATGGACACTACCATGTACTTAAGCTAATTGAAAAGGAGTTCATAAAAGCATGCCTCAACATATAGTAAAGCACAAACTACTCATTGCAAGTAAGACAGATATTTATTGATTTATCATTTGTGACAGTCTGCTAGGCAGCATACAATTTAGAAATGACTTTAATACACATAGGAAACTATGACATTCAAATGAAGAGAAATAATGACAATAGCACTTGAATGCCTCTCTCTGGATTTGTTTACTCATATGGTCAATACTTTTCTATAGTATGTTGTAGGATGCACTCTGAGGAATCTCCCCCACCATTTCACTCTCAGATGGGCAGCAATGGCCGCTATGGGTGACATAGAACTCTCTTAAATTCCTGGATCTTTCCAGGTGAAGCAAGTAGCACAGCTCACACATTCATTTACCTCCAGCTACATTGTATCTCTTTGTACTTTATGATAATTTTCTCTGCCTGACCAAGCAAGAAGGCCCTCACTACATTTCTTATCAATAGCTAATCTCCACTTCCTTCTGAGCCATTTATAGTCAACATTCCCTAGTTTTTAATTTTAAAAAATGGAGAATGCCCATATTCCTTTCCTATTGAAATCAGTGTCTCTTAGAATGTGAACATTATTTAAATAGACTACACTTGTCAAAGCAATGAATAGATGGATAGAAACAATGTACAGTTCATGCCAAACAAACCAGAGCAAAGCAGGCTTTTCTGTAAAGGTGTAAATTTCAACACCTGTTTCAATATTGTCAGTTTCCGTTTATGCCTTCTACTTTCTTCCTGCCATTATTCATTTTCCATATTAGACAGTGGGGAGAATGCTTTCAGTTTTCAATACTGTATGAAAGGAAGAGCCTGTTTCTAAGGGGTTTGGTGGGGGTGGCTAAGTTTTGCAATTATCATACTTTCCAAATGACCTTGGATTTCTCTGTCTGTAAAAATGTTATCAAGTTCAAGTGCATTTCAAGTTCTATTTCCTCTCTGAGACTGAGGATGCTGGAAGGCCAGCAGCCTACAAACAAATTCCCAAGGAATCTTGCAGAGGGCAATCTTACTGAGTCTAGCTTCGTTGTGAGCATTACAACCGCCTGTCCTGGTGATGATGGTCTCTTGTGTCTTATCCTGAGTTAGTTCTGGCTGCACATCAAGATGTCAGGCATCTGAAACTGAAATGTGGGTCTAGAAAAGAATGGAAATTCTATCATCTAAAAACAAAAAACAAAAAGAGAGATGATGTGTAGTGTGATACAATCATTCTGTTCCTAGCAGGGATCCTGAAATATGGTTATGTCTGTAATCATAAATGGATAAAACCAATATTAAGTGAAAAGAAAGGTGATTTTGCAGGAGTTTTTGCTTTGTTTCGATTTGTTTTGTGCTTCTTACCATGCCAGACCATTAAACAGGCAATACATTAAGAATTTTAGTTCATAGGATCAAAATTCTCTATTCTATTTAGAATGCAATTGGGCGTCATCTTTATTATTGTATCTGTAGCTTTTTTAAATTAACAATTTTTAGATTATTTACTGTCAAGCCACAATAAACTTTTCCCAGCTCTTTTTCTGGAATCTTATGTTTATTTTTAGAAAGTAAATATTTAAATTGCACTTGTGGTACTTTTTCCTTTCTGCCCATTTCTATCACAGAGATTTGATGACATCATTGTGTATCGTAAAATATAATTTTATTAAAGCTCACATTTGTCTTTCTATAAATTATAATCTAATTTTTATTTAATTGTGTATTTATTTTGTTTAAACAAGGAGGCAGCTGTCTACAAATTTCTGTTAATATTACTTTGCACATTGTATAATGTAATTTATTTTAAATTATGTACATTTCTTTTTTAATGCACAAACTGTCTGTATACAGTTAAGTACAGATTTGCAAATGATGTCACTAAGCTTTATTCAGTTAATACAGATGGCATGTGAAGATGTAATGTGCTTTTTTTTACATTTTCATATGGGTAATTTGTAAATAACTATATTGCTAACCCACATAAACTTGAAAGTCATTTTCATTCTAATTACCTGTGCCTGTGTTTTAATGTGCATCATTTACTTCTTAAATGTGTTTAAAGGTCGTTGTTTTTAATAACTCCACTTTAGAACATTTGAGAAACGGAAGTTTTACTTGTAAAGTCAACTGGGACCACAAGATTAATTCTCATTGTCAAAGGCACTCGGTTTCTTGTATGTGGAGAGCGGGAACCCGGCAGGAGATGGAGACATCTCTCCAATGTAGCTCAACACTTCCTACTTGGTCACTCGTGTCTATCCACAGAAATCCAGATCGAAACGTCAAGATTTCGATTGACAAAATCAGGAACGAATGAAACAGATTAGACAAATTGCTGCTAGGGAAATTTTATAATTAAAATATTGTCCAAAAGAGTGCTTTCCTAGAGCAGAGAACTCTAGAAACTTAATAAAGAGCCAATTAAATTGGGCTGTGGGTTGGTCTCAAAGGCTTTCTGGCTACAGTCGGCCATCACTGATAACTGATCGCTCTATGGTCAGGGCTCTCTACCAGCAGAGGCTGGATCCGACACACTGGCTCGGCTGTGGCTCTCTTTCAAGATCTGCTTTCTGACCGCAGTTTTCAGTCAACTAATGTGATCTGATCACCTGAGTACCTCAGTCTCAAGCAGGTGCCTACCCACAAGATGGCTCTGAGCTCTCTGACTGAAAGACTATCCAGTCTGATACTGACCTGTTGTTGAGGTCAATATCCCTCCACACAGGGGATTGGTACATCTGCCCTAGGTCTGCTGGTTTGTGCCAGAGGTTGCCTGGCTTACCTTGTGGTGGAGACTCTCACCCCAATCCTGCCCCACGAGTGAACTATATAAACGGTTTCCTAGTCTTCTATTTATCACCTTTCTGTTTTGCCACATTTTTCAGCTGTGGCGCTTCTCTATTGTGGTTCTGTATGTTACTCTTTCATTTTGCTTTTCTGAATATAGTCTCTGCTTTTGTACTCAGATGCTTTTCCTTCACAGAGTCCACGTTTCTTCTCAGCCATCTGGCCTAGTCTGTTTCTACTTTCTATTTCCTCTCTCTCTCTCTCTCTCTCTCTCTCTCTCTCTCTCTCTCTCTCTCCTCCCTTTCTTTCTCCCTCTTTCTTTCTTCCTTCCTTTCTTTCTCCCTTTCTTTCTTTTTCCCTTTCTTTCTCCCTTTTTCTTACTTTCTTTCTCTCTCTTTCTTTCTTTTTCTCCCTTTCTTTCTTTCTTTCTTTTCTTTCTTTCTTTCTTTCTCCCTTTTTTCTTTCTTTCTCCTTCCTTCCTTCCTTTCTTATTTTTCTTTTTCAGTGCTTGTCCTGGGGCTTGAACTCAGGGCCTAGATGCTGTCCTTGAGTCCTTGAGTGTTGATGCTCAAAGCCAGTGTTCTACCACTTCAGCCATAGCTCCACTACTGGTGAAAGAAAGAAAGAAAGAAAGAAAGAAAGAAAGAAAGAAAGAAAGAAAGAAAGAAAGAAAGAAAGAAAGAAAGAGAGAGAGAGAGAGAGAGAGAGAGAAAGAAAGAAAGAAAGAAAGAAAGAAAGAAAGAAAGAAAGAAAGAAAGAAAGAAAGAAAGAAAGGAGGAAGGAAGGAAGGAAGGAAGGAAGGAAGGAAGGAAGGAAGGAAGGAAGGAAGGAAGGAAGGGAAGGGAAGAGAGGAAGGAAGGGAAGGAAGGAAGGGAAAGAAAGAGAGAGAGAAAGAAAGAAAGAAAGAGAAAGGAAAGAAAGGGAAAGGAAAGAAAGAAAGAAAGAAAGAAAGAAAGAAAGAAAGAAAGAAAGAAAGAAAGAAAGAAAGAAAGAGAAAGGAAAGAAAGGGAAAGGAAAGAAAGAAAGAAAGAAAGAAAGAAAGAAAGAAAGAAAGAAAGAAAGAAAGAAAGAAAGAAAGAAAGAAAGAAAGAAAGAGAAAAGGAAAGAGAAAAGAAAACTAGAAACAAGAGTCTCATGGAATTTCCTGCCCAGGCTGGCTTCAAACTGTGAACCTCAGCTCCTCCTGAATAGCCAGAATTACAGAGAACAGCCACCAGTGCCCAGCTTTTGTTTTCTTTTTAACAGCTTTCCTTTCATTGTTGTGATTCATAGGTTATAGCCTCCCTGTCTCCCCATACACAATAAAGGCTTGATCTTCATCTGTTTTGTATATTGCTCAGACAGATTTAAAACAGTGAATTCATAAATTCTAAGGTAAGTAAACCAACTAAACATTTAGTGAATCACAACATTTACAGATACAAGGTAAATAGCAAGCAATAACACAAATGGCACTACAATGGTTAACAAAGGGTCACAAAGCAACCAACCCATGTTTCCAAAGCTCAAACATGTCAACTCTCTACTATATTTTATTTTTATTTCACCTGCCAGAAATATATTAACACAAATGCCTCAGATTAGCAATGCCTCAGATGACAACATTGTATTGGGAACCATGTTACAGAGCAGTTCTGTACATTAAAAAGCGAGTGGCTTGGGGCTAGCCTTATAGAGGAGAGATAGCTGAGGGTGTCCCAGGAAGATGTGGGGTGATGGGATTTGCAGAGCCATTTTGAACACAAGATCTGTGAAAGACAATTCTCTTGTGACTTTCTCTCAGTTTTAATTCAGTTGCCTGGTCAGTTTTTCCAGAAGTAGGTTAAGGAGTTCAGCATACTGGGAAAATGAGAGGAAAAAAAAATCAATTGACAAATTTCTAAAAGAACTTTGTTCCAGGATAAAAAGGTCATCTGATAATACTATTCCACCAGAAACCAAATTAATTCCTTTGGTGATGTAAAGTAGAAGAGAAGTGAACGCCTAACTGGAAAGCAAGTCTTTCATAAACACAGCCAGGAGAATAGAAACCCTGTCGACCCATCTCCCCAGTGACCTCCCGCTGGGCCCCTGCTCCGTGATGTATAACTGTACTCTTTCACAATTGGTCCTTATAAAAGGTTCACTCATTTATAATATTTGTCTACAGGGGAATTTACAAAATAAATCTTTGCCACTTATTACTAGCTCCTTTGCCAAAGGGTTACAAGTCTTTTACTCCGGTGCCACTGCCTTTTTCTCCATGGGGAAAATGTCTTATAAAAATGAACCAAGAAGAAAATGTATATAAAGGAATATTCAGTGGATAGGATTTCAATCATTTTTATTATTTTTTTTACTATTTTTTATTGTGAAAATACTGTACAGAGGGGTTACAATTACATGGGCAAGATAATGAGTACATTTCTTATCAAGCATTGTAGCCTCCTCCTTTCTTTCCCCTTCCCATTCCATCCTCCCCCCACCCCCCCACTCAACCCTCCTACCACCCCCACCAAAGTTGTAAAGTTCATTTTTGACATAACAACTTGTACGTCTCGTTGTTGCAATGGGTCCACCTGTATCCCTATTTAAACGATTTGTTTTTTCCCTTCCCCTCCACAAATTATAACAACATCAAAAGGATTTTAATCTTATACCCTAAAAGACCCTTAAAATTAATTTGGGTATGTTCATGAATTCCCTCTTTTGTAAAGAATTTTAAAAATTAAAATGGGTGCTATAATAAAACATGAAATCATAGTCTGAGCTGTTTTGGTAGTGATCCTAACAATAAAGGCATATTATAAAAGGATCGTGAAGGCATTTGTTCTGCCATAAAAGCTAAAGGTGCCTTTGTTATAATTCCCTTCAGAATAGGTTTCATTTTGCTTTCAAAAATGAACAATTCCCAGCCAGAAACATTTAAATGTAATTATGAATTCATAATCAAGCCGATGTAGCAATAAATTGTAGAGTGCCTCCAAGTATAATGGAATGAGTAGAAGCAGCTCACTAATACGAACATATTACTCAAAATGATCAGAGCTTACATCTTACAAACTTTGCTTTAAAAAATGGTGATTGTGTAGGAGTTTAATAAAATAGCCAATATCTCTACTGAAAGTTCCTAGATCTGGCAGGATCTAGGAACAGGACCAGAGAACAGAAAATAAAATACACATCACTTTTGAATTTATAAAAAAATATTTTAATATCATTAAAATAACGGGAAAATAAAGTTTTACATTCTACTGCTTTACAAACATCTTTGCAAACATTTTGTGTGTGTGCCAGTACTAGGGTTTGAACTCAGGGCCTGGGCAATGTCCCTGAGCTTTTTCACTCCAAGCTAATTAATGTTCTACCACTTGAGTCACAGCTACACTTCCAGTGTTTTTAGTGTTTGGTTGGAGATAAGAGTGCTTCCTGCCCAGAGTGGTTTTGAACCATGATCCTTAGACCTCAGCCTCCTGTGTAATTAGGATTATAGCCAGCAGCACTTAGCTACAAAACATTTCTTAATTATATTTTAAGTAGCCCTTAAATTGTCCATTTTAATGCTATTCTTTTAGTTTTATTTTGCAGTGCTAGGGATCCAAGGCCAACACATGCTATGTGAGTGCTCTACCATTCACTGAGCTACAGTTTCAGATCAAGCCATTTATTTTAAATGTTACAAACTGTCAATTGAAAATTGAGTCCAGAGTTCATACAGTAAGACATTCAAAAATATTCTCCCAATCATGCTTTTGTAAAATCAACTTATAACGTAATTATGCTTTAGGGTTTTCAGGTTATAAATATATATATAGCCGGGTGCTGGTGGCTCAAGTCTGTAATCCTAGCTACTCAGGAGGCTGAGATCTGAGGATCCCGGTTCAAAGCCAGCCCAGGCAGGAAAGACTGTGAGACTCTTATCTCCAATAAACCACCAGAAAACCAGAATTGGTGCTATAGCTCAAGTGGTAAAGCACTCGCCTTGAGCTGAAGAGCTGAGGGACACTGCTCAGGCCCAGAGTTCAAGCCCCATGACCGACAAAAAAAATAATATATATATATACATATATATATAAATGAAAATAATATTAAATATCTGTCTTCTGGGAATGAGCTTTTATTCTCCTACCTAAATCCTATTCTTCCAAATACAAATACAAAAATACTTTGGGTTCATAGTTGCTCGTGTGAGACAACTTTGGAAGTGCCAAAGCACAACAAAAAGAATTATCTTGCATTTTAGCCATTGCCTGAAGTTCAACTTCATGGACTGTAAAGGAAGCTTTCTGCAGCATTTGAGAGATGAGCTGGAGAAAGAATTCCTTTACTGTCTGTGGTTGTGGGCACTACTAATGAACAGCTGATCTGGACTGAGGAAAATGCAAAAGACCAACGTAGAAACACAAAGAAAACTGATCATTGACTTTTTGATTTGAATCCATCCTCAATTTTTGAAGCTAATAAAGTAGGCTGTGGGGAGAGGGAGATCCAAAAAGTGTATATCAAAGGCCTCATGGGGAAAATATGGAATAAATATCTGTCTAGTTGGATTATTGTCATATATCTCCCAAAACACTCATTAGAAGTTGACTGTATAGAACAAGAACAAAGAACCCATCATAGATTTTATCTTCCAGTCAGAGCTAGTTAGCAGAACTGAAACTTAATAGAGACTTAATATCAACAGTCACTAGAGGGTAGAGGTAATGAGAATGTTACTTGTGACATGAAGACTTAGCAATACCATCACCATTGCCCAAGGGTTTCACTAATATAAAAACTGCTAGCAAGTTACATTTATACTAGAGAATACAGGAAATTGCAGACAATTAGAGTCTGAGAAAATCACTTGGTTAATGAGATGTCTGTAACCTTCTCTCAGACTGAGATATAGTATTTATATTATTTTCTCAACATGGGCAGTGGGGTCATGTAGTATGTATCTCCACCTATTGAGAGTGAGCTGAGTGCCAGGCACCATTCTAGGCTTTGACAATATTAGAAATAAAGGTTAAAAAAATACAGCACTTACTTAACCTTTCTGCAACATGCAGGGAAAGAGACAATAACAAAATGTAGAAATGTACAGTTTCTTTTAAAACATCATTAATTAATAAGAATAGAGTATAGATGATGAGTGCTAGAACATGGAGAAAGAGGTTCACTGACGTGTACACATGAGAGATGAAATGTGAAAATGACAACTAAGAGACCAAGGGCCCCGGGCTGAGAAGACATGCAAAGTTCCTGAGGGTTCTGACTTGCTCATAATCGACTTACACAACCAGCCTAATGTGAATAAGAGAATCTGCCAGAGGAAAGGGATGGTTTGAATCCAGCTGTGCAATATGATAATGCTGCAATAGGAAACTCCATAGGCTTGACTGAGAAACTATCAAGTTTCTAGTCAGTGATTGAATCACCCCAACTTTCTATCACTATAAGAACATTTCAGAGCATCTCTTTGGGACATTTGGGGAATTCATTTTACATATTAGAAGAAAAATATAAGAAGTCTTAGGTAATATTGATAAATTTTCTTAATTATACACTTTAATTTTATTATCTAAGACAATATATGAACATACTCACAAAAGGTTTCTTTTAGTGATACTGGGGTTTGAACTCAGGGTGTTGAGCTTGCTAGGTGAGAATTCTTGAACATTGAGCCATACTATAACCAATCTTAGAGGAATGTTGAAGGCGACATGTTACAGTCTTAGGGCCAATAGTGTTAAACACTTTCAGAGACAGAATATTGCCTAGAGAAATATTAAAATATACCCTAGTGTTTGAACTTGAAGATGCAATGAAAATTTCATGGAAAAGTTACTCTGACAACCCTGTAGTCAGAGGGCTGGAGACAAGTTAGAAACGACTGAGTTGGTCCAGGAAAGATAAAATGAAAACTGAATAAATGAAGGAGTGGAGAATGCAAGAAGGGAAGAATGTGACTCCTTCAAGCACGGCTAATGAACTTGAATTTGTAGAACTTGATCACCATGTTCTTGAAGAGAGTGATGGGTTGATGAAAGGAGTGTCCAGTGGACTTTTGTGGGGTTCTTTGTTGTTTGTTTGTTTTGGGGGGGTTGGGAACTTGCCATTATTTTGTTTTATTTTGTCTTGTTGGGTTTTTGTTGTTGTTTGTTTTTTGTTTTTTGTTTGTCGGTCATGGGGCTTGAACTCTGGGCCTGGGCGCTGTCCCTCAGCTCTTCAGCTCGAGGCTAGCGCTCTACCCCTTGAGCCACAGCGCCACTTCCAGTTTTCTAGTGGTTTATTGGAGATAAGAGTCTCACAGACTTTCCTGCCGGTACTGGCTTTGAACTGCGAACCTCAGATCATAGCCTCCTGAGTAGCTAGGATTACAGGCCTGAGCCACCTGCTGCTGGCCTATTATTGTTTTTTGAGACCCTGCCTCACAACGTAGCTCAGCTGACCTTGAAGTCTTCCAGGTGTAACCTTGAATTTACCGGTGTGAATCACCTTGGTCAATTTCCTGGTAACTTCATTGCCTTGGAATTTTCAGGTAGCAGCTGGAAGAACTGTCCTAATGAAGTACAAGAAGTCATGTTAGTACAATAATTTAGAAGTTAGTACAAGTTTTAGAAGTATACAAGTTTTAAAGTATAAAAACAATCCAAGAAACCAAAAACAACACAAGATCAATTAGACTAGAATATAATTAGCTGCTTTGGATCCAATTTAAAGGGTATAAAATAGGACCTATGAAGAAAGTCTTAAAGTTCTAGAGATTAATTAGCAATGAAATAGAAGTGGCTGAGAAGATTTGCCAAATAACTCTCACTATATGGCAAACAGTTTTTCTCTGCTGACAGTACAATAAAACATATGTTTAAATAGCAGAAGGAAAACAAACTGCAGAATTGAAAACATATTTGGCAATGCAATTAAACTTCTAAGTCCTGAGAAGCTCACACAAATCAGTAAAGATTGTCTGAAGAAATCTTGAAAAGATGCACAGTGTTGAACTAGTTGCCTTCTAGTTGCATATTTTTAGCTACAAGATTTAGTCTCCACCCACATACACTGTGCCTATGTATTATGGTGGACATGGCCACTTCAGAACTGACTGGCTCACTGGTGGGCTTATGTCACAAGGAAATCCAGGCTCTTGGTACCTATATTTTTTTGTGCCAGGTGGGATAGTTTCACCTGATCCTCACATGTGCCAGGCAGGCATTCCACACCTCCATTGAAACCCATTATAATCTCAATATTTGTTCACATCTCACTAGTGAGAACTTCTTCACATAACCACACCCAGGCACAAGAGAGGCTAATAAAAATATTTTCTTTAGAAAATGCAGGCTCTGGTTGACTAGCTGTGACACAGGACAAAGGGGAAAAAAATAGATGTGGGGGGAGAGTCAACAGAATCAAGTCCAAAGACATTGTGACAAAAATAACAGTGAGTTCAGCTAAGAAGGTTAGTGCTTGCTCGTGTGAGCAGTAGTAAAATATAAGAGGCAATTGAGACTAGAGGGTTAAATCCTGTTCCCCAAAAGGACACAGATGTAACTGCTGATGTTCTTTTGTTTGTTTGTTTTGTCAGACAGGGTCAATAAGAATGGGAACAAAGACTAACACCCACTGGGAAAGCTTCAGAGGGCTGGGTTGGTGCCCTCAGAGTAGGCACATTCTCAGCCTGGTGGGAGGAAAGCAGCATGCTCCCCGAACTCCCTCCATGTAGAGGACCCTACACTCAAATACGACCAGGAGAGATTCTAAGGAGAGTCAGGAAGGCAACAAGGAGCTATGTCCATTCCTTTATTTCCTTATCTACTTATTTATACTGCTTAGAGGTAGAACCTGAGACATCATTCTAACCAAGATAAAATGGCCATTCTGGGGGGGAAAAAAAAAACAAAAAACAAAAACAACAACAACAACAACAAACCAGGACCAGGTGTTGGTGGTATAGAGTCTCTCACTTGCACAGTGTTCTCCACCTATTTATTCACAGGTACTGGCTGCAAGGTCTGCCCCTTAATTATCTAACCCTGACCATTCTCAATATTAAAAATAAAAAAAACAGGCACCTAATATGATTTTTTCAATTCTTTCCATTTCCTAACAAATGGGGTAGTATTATTCTTTCTCATGGAAGCATAGAATTCAATTGTATATCTATACCACATTTTCTTGATCCCCGTTCATCTTACTGAGGGGCATCTGGATTGGTTCAATATATTAGCTATATGTCTAGGATAATCTTCTCAGATGAGCAGAATAGCTCAATAGCTATGTACATATGACTATACAAGATGATGCTAAGCAAAATGAACTCCAAGACATGGACCCAAGAGGTTTTTCTTTGTTGTTGTTTTTAATGTACTATGTGATTTGTTTTTTGTATGTTCTTTCCCTATGGTATATCCCATATTTTCACTGTATTTGATTTTGGTAACCTGGTATTGAATATACATTTATTTGAATTTGGGCAGAGAAGGGAAACAACAGAATGGTGAGACAAAGAACAAGGGGGAAACAATGCAACAGTGACAATATGTTGGAAATGATCTGTACAACTTGGGGAGGAGTTAGGGGAGGGAAAGTGGGAGAAAAATGAGGGAAGACAAGAAATGTACTTATTGTTTTACTTATGTAACTGTAATCCCTCTGTACATCACCTTGATGATATAAATCAATCAATCAATCAATCAATCAGGCACCATCTAATTCCCACAGGCAGCCCCTGTGAGCAGCTGAATGTGCGACCATTCTATTTTACATTAGCTGTACAAGCTGCTGTGAATTTTTCTGCTCCATTGAATAAGGCCTGGTTTTAGATGATTTGCACTAATTTTCAATTCTCTTCAATGGTTACACACAATATGTATAATAAACACACCTATCATCTACATCCAGAAATTTTAATGGCTATGAAAATATAACATCTACTTCCTGAAAGAAAATTGTTAATTCATGCTTTAATTTTTAACATAAAAAATGAGATAATATAACTAGTTATCTTACCCCACCCACCCCTCAATGAGCCACATCCACAACCTCTTGTTTGTTTCTTATCAAAAGAAACAGGAATGGGAGAAATCCTACAGACTAAAGATGCATTTGCTGTAATATCTTGATTTGACTCCTACACAAAGCTTCTTCAAATGCTTGTAGATGTCTCCACTTTAGACATATAGACATCAAATCTCTTTTAAGACAATGGCAAACCCCTGTGGGTTTTAATGCTGAAGTATGTGATAATATTGTTAGACAATCCCAGGCAAATTAATTCTCACACAATGCTACACTTCTGATATCTGCATACAGGAATGGCAGATGCAGGGAAGCTGCACTGAGAAAGGCTGTGTACATCACAGACTGCAGCCACCCACTACAAACCCTAAGAAGGCATGTGAGGCAGCCTTACGGGATATTTCTTGCTGCCTTTAAACATAGAGCTACTCAGAACACAAGGATTTCCCATTATTGAAGTTGCAAATGACAACTTACCATTGAAAAAAAATAGACTTGCCAGAATAAAATGTGTACTTGTTGATAAAAAGAAAAGAAAACAGCTCTCCCAACACCAAATGATATCCCTTTACAGTTGATGCCTAAATAATGTTTGAGCTTTAATGCTCGCCAGAAATTAACCCCTGTAGAATGCATGTCAGCTACTCTTTAATTATCCTCACGTGGTATTTAATTATCCTCATGTGGTTTAGGTCCAGCTACTTTATCATGCCTGTATTGCTATCTTCTGGTCTTACGACCACAATGAGTTCGTGTTAGACAATGTAAACTGAGCAACAAGTTCCTCTGAAGTATGCATCAGCCATGGATTTCTTTTTTGATGAAATATAAATCAAGGTTCAGGTCATGGTAATCAAGTCCAGATTCCCTTTGCTTCTGTCTCCTGCTCCATGGGCCAAGTGAAGAGATAACTTTAGTCATCACCTAATAGGAAACTTAGAAAAGGATAAAAATTGACTCCTTAATTGATGTTTTGGGATCCAAATATCATCCATTCCCCTATGTCATTTCCGCCAGGGCTTCTATGTGATAATAAGCATGAGACTTTTCCAATGCTAAATGATTCCTCTAGTCATCCCTGGGGAACTCTGGGCAGAAAGATGATTGTGTAGAAGACTTGAGATCTGGCACAGCAGGATGATGGTAGCAGATCTTGGTTCTTCTGCAACAGCAGATCGAAGCAGCAGCAGTTGATAGCTCCAGGAGAAGCCACTTAACATGAAGTGACTCCTCCTCTGATGCTCTTAAGCCCAACAATGCTGCTTTCTGCCTTCATGGCTTAAGGTCTGAAATTAGGATCAAATAAGAAAGTTGATCTTGCAAGTAGAGGCATTTAAACTGCTTATTCCCTCATTGTAACCAGGAGAACTTCCAGTTACATGTTCCTGGACAATTTCTCTGGAATTTAGGATATGGATTCCAAAATCATTGGTAGTATATGGATATAGAAGCAGGGGGGGGGGGGGGAGGGAGGGAGAAAAAAATCATTTAGAAAGTAAATGTGTTGGGTGCTGGTGGCTCACGCCTATAATCCTACCTATTCAGAAAACTAAATCGGAAGATTGCAATTTGAAGCTTCCTCAGGCAGAGAGACTCCTATTTCTAATTAAGCAGAGACAGACAGACAGACAGAAAAATATAGTTGAGCTGATAGCTTTAGTATGGTCTTGTTTGTGATCATATGGGTAAGTGGCCAAAAGTGGGTAAATGCCCAAAAGTGGGTAAATGCCCAAAAGTAGGATTGCTGGGTCATAGGGGAGCTCTATGTGGAGTCTTTTCAGGAACCTCCATATTGCTTTTCAGAGTGGTTGAACAAGTTTACACTCCCACCAACCATGCAGTAAGGTTCCCTTTTGTCACATCCCCTCCAGCATCTGTTGTTATCAGATTTCTTGATTATAGCCATTCTCACTGGGGTGAGTTGGAATCTCAATGTTATTTTGATTTGCATTTCTTTTTTGTATATCTTTTTATTGTAAAAATACTGTTGCATTTCTTTTATTGTCCCACTATTTCTACTTCTTTTATACTCAATTTTTTTTCTCAAGTTAGATGTTCATCAATTTTTTAAAAAATCTAAATAATTCAGTTTATGTCAGGATGGCCTAAGATGTGTAATTTAAACCCCCTCTTGTTTGTTTCATGGGTAAAATCACTACATTGCAAAACAAGCTCATTGGAATAAAGAAAATCAGTAATTCAACAACCCCAACCCTCTGGCACTTGCCTAATTCTCCACAAGTTGTCTTATGGACAAGTATGCATAAACTATCAAGAGTTTCTTCCACACACTGCAACATCATATTCAGAATTACATTGCTCCAGATAGTGCATACGGACTTGCTCCACATCCCAACCCTTTCCAATGAGCCAGGTCAGTCACTCAGCATCGCAGGGTACAGTCAAATAGAAGAACCTGTCCATAACTTTGTGTACCTGACAGAAAACCTGATTCAACTTCTATCTAACACAACTGTGGGCGATCATGTTTCTCTTTGACAAGATTGTTTGCATAAAGACTTCTCAAGAGAAAAAAGCCCAGGGATTCATTTACTTGTGCTATCATGATTGACTACAGAGTGGCTGTCAGACAATCTCCCTCACAAATCACTGTAAATAGTTTGAAAGATAAACTCACTCGCCAAGCCTGTTAGACCTAAAAACTCTAGACAGGAAAAGGTGCGATTGACTTAAATGACAAACAAGTGTGTCTGTTCAGGTTCTTCATAACAAAAGTGCTGTGGAACCTTTGATAGGGGGTGGGGGGAGGAGGGAGGCAGTGCCCTGAGAGCCACAGATGTATCAAGTACATCTACAAAAGATTGAGCTTCTTCTGTATGTTTCTCTAACGGACCTCATGATTTCCCTACACAAAGCTGAGCTTGGCTAACAATAGATTGCAAGGTTAGGCCACAAGGTGGTAAATCACATAAGACTTTAAGGGGAAACTCAATGACTTAATGGAGTTGTGAATTCTATTTATGTCCATGGCATTTTGTTTTGTTTCGCTCTTTGTTCTATGTAGCTCAGTCTTAGAATCTTGACCAGGTTTAGAACTGATAGCTCAAGTTTAGAATTCTTGATCTTCCTGCCTCTGCTACCCAGTGCTGGCATTACAAACATATACCACCGTATCCAATTTTGCCAATTGTTTTGTTTCTTTGTTATATCAAAAATAATCAAATATATAGCACATATAATTATATATCAAAATATTATACATATCAAAATATTTAGGGTGGGCTAGAAATCTTATAAATAACTATGAAAATTATTTTACAATCACTAAAACTTATATTCTTGCTTAATACTGGGTGAGGTGACTCATCTCTTTATCCTAGCTATTTGGGAGTGGAGATTAGAAAGACTGCAGTTAGAAGCCATCCTGCACAATAGTTTGCACCGTACCATTCAATTCATACAAAGACAGACGAAGTAATGTGTATTTGTCATTCCAATTACATGGGAAGAATAAATAGTGAGATGGCTGTGCAGGCCAGTCTGGGCCAAAAAGCAAGACAATTTCAAATATAACACAAGCAAAAGGGAGTAGAGGTATGGTTCAAAGGGTAAAATGCCTTTTTAAAATATGTGCGGTCCCTAGTTTAGCATCCAACCTGACCAAAACACCATGTATTCTTAAGCCGTATTGAGGGGAAAGGGGTAAATTACTGTTTTGTGATAAGGAAAAATAGCATCAAGCTGATTAAATTTTTATTAGGGAAAAAATAACTTTTAGCAAAATTATTCTTAAAAGGATTTAAAAGATCCATGCATCACAAAGATGCAAATGGGTTCTTTTGGGGAGCAAATTATAGATGTAGTTTTCATTCTTCAATATTTTTACTATCTATGATGATCTTATTCTGTTTATATTTTCAAATCATCCTTTGAAGATATACTTTTAAAATATACTTTTAAGGTCACAGGCATATGCCTTTATAATAATAAATATGTGCCAGGTGCCGGTGGCACACTCCTGTAATCCTAGCTACACAGGAGATTGAGATCTGAGGATCACAGTTCAAAGTCAGCCCGAACAGGAATGTCCATGAGTCTCTTATCTCCAGTTAACCACCAGAAAAACCAGAAGTGGTGCTGTGGCTCAAGTGGTAGAGCACTAGCCTTTAGCCTAAGAGATCAGGGACAGTGCCCAGGCCCAGAATCCAAGACCCACAACTGACAAATAATGATGATAATAATAATAATAATATTCACATGTATAGGAGAACAGGAACTACCTGTCCAAAGTGAATGCTCATAGTTCCTTCATCTTTCACAGAACTTCTGTCTCAGCTGATCTCCCCTATGTAAATACAGTTAATGAAGAAGTTAATAACACATTTTCAAATTTTTCTTTTTCTAGGACAAAGTGATCCTGTACTCTTTGATGGTTTCCCTGAACTTTTTGATGGTTTCCCGAGAAGACACCTGTTCTTAATTTTTGCATTTCTTGCAACATCATTTCTTCCATTATCCCACATACACTTTTTACAACAAATACCATACAGCTATTTGGTTTGTTCAACTCTTCAAAAGCTCTACAAAATTTAATGACCCAGAAGAAATAGTTTCCATTTTAGACAATTAAATGCAATTTCCAGTTTCACTGCCCAAATTTGGAAAATTGAAGATGAGGCATTGCTTTGAACTCTGATAAAAGGAGTAATTTCTGTTCCAAGCAGCACTGTGCTGGGCTTATTTTGAAGTCATCATAAAAGACAAAAAAGAAAAAATTGTATTGACCAATTTGCTCCACTAGATGGCAGACTTGGGATAGTATATATAACAAAACTGAGTCATTTCTGAAGATTAGTCCAAAAAAATCAAGAAAATACGAAGGCCATGAGATAGTAAAACGAGGCTTAAAATAGTAAAACAAGGAAATACAATTGAGTGAGAAAGGATTATTCTCTTCTTTCCACGTCAAGCGCTTTAATTAGATCCTAAGGCAACCTGTGAGCGGGAAAGGTTCCGTGTGGCCTTGGAATGCCCTATGCTAGCATCAATAGAGATTGTCATACATGGCAAGCAAAATTGGACAAAGAGGAATGTGAAGGAATGAATTTAATGTTGAGAATAGCAAGAAAAGTGAGGGGTACACAGAGGCAAACATTTACAAGCCCAGACGGCAGACCTAGCATGTCATGTGCCCCATGTCTTTTTCCATTCCTGAGAGATCGCTTTAAGTTATGCTAACTGAGACCCATCGTTATACCAACCCAAATTGCTTTGCATCCAAGTTGGGTGACACTATGTCTCTGGTTCTCTTCAGCTACCACAGAAGTAAAGTACAGCCCTGGGAAGTTCTAAAGCTGAGAATCTCTTTCCCCTGGGTGGAGAGGAGGGACGGCATATCACATGTCTGTCATCAGGCCTGGGCTGGCAGGCAACTGCTTAATGCAGGTTTCTATACTTTTCATCTTCAGATTAGAGCAACCAAGGACAAAGAACTGTGTAAGTCTCTGAACTTTGTCCTTTTCTCTTTTTTTATTTTTTTATTTTTATTTATTTTTTTATTGTGAAAATACTATACAGAGGGGTTACAATTACATGGGCAAAATAGTGAGTACATTTCTTATCAAGGATTGCAGCCTCCTCCTTTGTTTCCCCTTCCCATCACTTCCCATCCTCCCTCCTTCCCCCCACCAAATCCCCCCCCCAAGTTGTAAAGTTCGTTTTTGACATGACAACTTGTACTTCTCATTGTTACAACAGGTCCACCTGTATCCTTGTTTAAACGACTTGTTTTTCCCCTTCCCCTCCACAAATTATACCGACATCAAATACAGTGAAAGCAGGGGTTATACTGTGTGGGAGGGACATACAAAGCACCAAAGAAATAATCTTATAATTGCATTAGAAACAAATGCAAGAAAGAAAAAAACATTTAAAATACATATCTTAGGGTTCATTTTCCTAACATCACCTTATCTGACCTTTTCTGCTTGACTCATACATATACTAGATATTGCAAATAAGGGAAATCATGGGCCCTATGTTTCTCTGGGCTTGGCTTACTTTACTTAATACAATTTTTTCCAAGTCCTTCATATGGAAAAATAAAAGACCCTGAATAGCAAAAACGCTCCTCAACGGAAAGAACAATGCTGGAGGAATATCAATACCAAATTTCAAACTACTATAAAGCCATAGTAATCAAAGCAGCTTGGTACTGGCACAAGAACAGACCTCAGGACAATGGAATAGAATTGAAAACCCAGAAATGAACCTACAGACCTATAGCCATCTAATCTTTGATAAGGGAGCAACAAAAATAGAATGGAAGAAAGACAGCCTCTTCAGTAAATGGTGCTGGCAAAATTGGTTAACTACTTGTAGAAAACTAAAGCTAGATCCTTATATATCACCCTGCACCAGAATCAACTCCAAATGGATCAAAGACCTTGGAGTCAAAGCAGACACCCTGAAAATATTACAGGATGGAATAGGAGAAACCCTAGGTCTCCTTGGCACAGGCCGAAATTTTCTTAATAGAGAGCCAGAAACACAACAAATCAAAGAAAGGTTGGACAAATGGGATTGCATGAAGTTGCAGAGCTTCTGCATGGCAAAGGACATAGCTAGCAAGATCAATAGAAAGCCCACGGATTGGGAGGCGATCTTCGCTACCCATACAACGGACAAGGGTCTCATATCTAAAATATACTTGGAACTCAAAAAATTAAATCCCCCAACAACAAATCCTGAAAGAAACAACTGCCCAATAAATAAGTGGGCGAAAGACTTAAAGAGAAACTTCTCTGAAGAGGAAAGAAGGATGGCCAATAGACACATGAAGAAATGCTCAACCTCCCTAGCCATAAAAGAAATGCAAATCAAAACAACATTGAGATACCACATCACCCCAGTTAGAATGGCAAAAATCAAGAACTCTAACAACAACAGATGCTGGAGGGGATGTGGACAGAAGGGAACCTTACTTCATTGTTGGTGGGAGTGTAAACTTGTTCAACCACTTTGGAAAGTAGAATGGAAGTTCCTCAAAAGACTCCACATAGAGCTCCCCTATAACCCAGCAGTCCCACTTTTGGGCATTTACCCAAATGTTTACAAACAAGACCACACTAAAGCTACCAGCACAATTATGTTTACTGCAGCACTATTTACTATAGCTAAGATCTGGAACCAACCCAGATGCCCCTCAGTAGATGAATGGATCAAGAAAATGTGGTATATATACACAATAGAATTCTATGCCTCCATCAGAAAGAATGACATTGCCCCATTTGTTAGGAAAAACTTTGTCCTTTTCTTTCCACTAAAATCAGCACGAGTCAAGACTGAATCTCTGATTGAGGTGTGAAAGACTCAGTAGAATGTACACAATAGTTCTCATTGGGTTCAAGAAGGACGGGGGCTTCATTCTATGATGACTGTAATTCTTAGGCTCTCGAATTCAACTAGTACAGTATCTATCTATAATTTTATTAGTAAAGGTGAGATTTATAGATGTCCCCAGAGTGGTGTGAGGTATGCGGTGACCCTGTCATCATAAAAGTCATACGGAATTACGAAACATACATATATATATATATATATATATATATATATGTATATGTATATATATATATATTTGTGGGTATTGGAGCTGCATCTCAGGGTCTGAGCACTGTCCCTGGTATTTTGGGTTTTGTTTGTTTCACTGGAGGCTAGTGCTCTACCACTTGAGCCATGGCTCTACTTCTGGTTTTTTGGTGGTTACTTGGAGATAAGATTCTCATGCACTTTCCTGTCCAGACTGGCTTCAAACAGCCATCCCCAAATCTCAGCCTCTTAAGTCGCTTGGATTGTAGGCATGAGCCACCAGTGCCCAGTAAAACATAATTTTCTAACCCTAACAAATTGTCAAATATATATATGAGTTACGATTGAACATCACTGCCAATAATGTGGAATAAAATAATAGGAGCAATAGTACCTGGACTATTTTGAAATTTTAGTGACTATGTATTTTTGCCTAACCACACATCCATTTGAAAATAAATATTGGGGAACATTGAGCAAGATGTATTGTAGTGACAACATGACAGGTTGGCTTGAAACTGCTTTGTACAACTACTTAAGGATAATTGAAAAATAAATGGAAAAAAAATCAAAAAAGTAGATATTTCCAGAAAATGGAAGCAAGAGATTTTTTTTTCTTCAAAAAAAAGTAAATATTTCCATTCAGGGGCTTATGCCTACAGTCATATAACTATGTGAGAGGCACGGCTCAGGAGGATAATGATTTAAGGCTAGTCTGAGCAGAAAAGTCCATGAAGTCCACAGCTGGATGTCATGGTACATACCTCTCATGTGGGAACAGAGATTGGGAGGAATGAGGGTCTAGACCAACCTAAAATTGTCCTCGAAACTCCATCTCATGTCAGGGTTAGAGGTGGTGGTATTATATGGTAGTGCATTTTCTTTTTGCCCAGAATCTAAGGAAAACTAAAGGTGGTGGATGAATTAACATGCATGTGCCACACTGGGAAGAAAGACTTTATCCTTAAAATCATTTTAAAAATCAGTAAGTAAAAACCAGGGCAGCAGGCATGGCTTAGTGGTAGGCTCAATGCCTGGTAAGTGTCTATCAGGCCCTGAGTTTAAACCCCAATATCATCGAAATGCAAACAAACATTTGATTATGCAATTTGTTCTTCTTTATTGCACTAATTGTGAAATTGAATGTTTCGAAATGTCTCAAGAGTCTCTCTATATCATATTTTTAATTTCACTACAAAAATAAGCCTATGAAAGAAATTCATGAAATAAATCCTTAGTTATGGGAAAAGCATCCACAGGAGCAGACATTAGATCTTAGCACTACATCTTCGAAGATCTTCAATGAGTAGGTGAAAATACTAAATGTTTTTAGACTATTAGCTTTTTAATTTTTCCAAGGGTGTAATTTTCAAAGTGCCACAAATGAAACCAAAACTTAAACTGTAAGTAATAGATTGAGTCAACGTGTTTCCAGTATTTCTAAAAGACAAAGGATCAGCATGTATAATACATATATCTATGGGAATAATATAAACTACTCAGCCCAACATAGGCAAATAAACAGCAGCTTATGGGTTAAAGGAAGCCTAGAAATGTGTCTCCCTTCTCCTCTGTGTCTGAGCTAAGGTGAGGTAGGAAATGTGGAGGGGGCACTGGGAGAATGAGAGAAGACAAGTTCATCATTTCATTTAACTCCTGATCTCCTCAGCAATTCATTCCTTAGCTGCTGTTTTTATTCTATTTATTCCTCTTCCTCAGGTGTCCAGATTCTGTACATAAATTACCTTCTATTAAAACAATAAAAACATGACCTAGCTACTCCAAAAGCTGAGATCTGATGATGAAATTGGAAGCCAGCTGGGGCAGAAAAGTCCTTGAGATTCTTCTCTCCAATTAACACCCCCAAAAAGCTGGAAGGGAGCTATGGCTCAAGTGGCATAGAAGTTCTGGGACAGCACCCAGTCTCTGTATTGGCCCAGGACCACAAAAAAGCAAAGCAAAGCAAAGCAAAGCAAAACGAAACAAAAAAAACAAAACAACACATGAAATAGTCCAGTTTTCTCTTCCTTAACGTTCTGAGGCTCTGAACTCTGTTCAAGCTATGATCTTAGAGACTTTGAAGGCAGACTGAGGAGGAAATGGCAGGAATAAACCAGCAAATGTCTTTGTCTTTCCAGCAAAGCTGGATTATGGATAATTTGAAAGAACAATAGTCAGGTAGAGCCTCTAGATATAGAATTGACCCTCTGTATCAGAAGGCTTGGAGGAAAACTACAGACAGTACATGAAAGCCATTTGAATTTTTAGATACTGTTCTGAGATCCTATTGAAGTAGATCACCTACAACCAAGAGGAGCACCTGGCTACAAGAAAAAAAATCAGATCAACTTGGTTGCCCAGGTCAGTACTGCAGATTTCCAGAAGAGGGTAGCATGTCCTCAGTTTTGAAACTGACCGTGCATTGCTGGGGTTTGTTGTTTGTTTCCATTCTCCATCTGACGTTTCTTTTCTTTTTCTTTTTTCCTTTTTGTGCTCTATGCCTCTAACCACAAATGCATTAGTTTCATCTGGGAAAACTAATGCGAATGTAACACATACCCCCCAAACACCAGCCCAGGTAAGATGTACAGGAGCATAGGACAGGACAAGAGGACCAGAGGAAATGACAATGGGGTGGGGGAGGAGAGACCACTTGCTTGAGATGATGGAACAGCATTTTATACAAACTGGTAGAAGTTTTCTTTTTAATAAGCACTCTTTACCTTCAAAAAAGAAAAGCTATCTTTCCCTCTTGGGTAAGTATGTATTCATCAAAACCTTATAGCAACCTATAATACTTACATAAAAATAGCATAGGTGTAAGTAGTGTTTTCAATCTCTATACAACCTCATTTCCAAAACAACTATTACATTATAATGTTTTTCTCTTTGCTAAGCACCCAAAAAAGTACTAGTTTCAATTTGTTATATAGCAAATTAAGTTAATAGGGGGGGTATAAAAGGAACACCATTTTTATTAATTTTTAAAACTTAATATGCATAAAAGCCATATAATGTTGCAGTAGATGTATTTTACAAATTTGTAGAAATTGTATTAATCCCACAAATTAATATAAAACCTGGGAAGTTTGATGAATTCCATAAGCTCCTAGCACATTTTGTATTGGAAGTAAGTGTGACTTAATGGAATCTCCAGAAGCTTAGAAATAAAATGATCTAGGTCATCTTACACACATTAAGTATGAAATAGATTAATTTTGCTGTTTTGTTTTTGTTTTAAAGTCCCTGAAGTTGGGTGTTTTCCCCCAGTGGAATGAATTATTTACTAATACAGATCATCCTCAAAATAGAAGATTCTTATTCCATCAAACTACTGGCATCCAATAGATGATAATAACCTAAGAATTCAGATGTGTAGAAAAGCAACCAAAAGGGTGCAGGAATACATTACTTCTTCCACAGATAATTCTGTCTTTGAAGGGAAAAAAATAGGGAAAGGAGGGCTGTGTTATTCTTTTGATCACAAATAATAGAGACCCACCTTTATTTTCTCTTTTGCCTGCTCCAGGAATGAAGATGGAAATTGATCGCAAAGCATCCTGGTCCTTGCTCATTATGATTCTGTAAAGTCCTGCCATTTAGAAAATGTGTCTCAATTTCTGTGGAGATGAAGCAGGAAGGTCAGACTGAGCTTTAATCAAGGTATCTCCGTGCTCTGGTAGGAAGCCTTCCCTTCCCTCCCCTTCTATATGTGGCTTTAATTTGGCTGTTTTTTTTTTTTTCCCAAGGTGCCTGCAGCCATGTCAGGGCCTGACAGTAGCTGCTGTTCTCTTAATCCCTGATGCCAAGGCAGTACACTGATGTCATTGACAATTTACTCCTGCAGTATTTTTCTGCTGAACTGAGAAGGATTTTTGTCACCGTGTGGTGTGCTATCAAAAATACATGAAGGACCTTATCCTTAAGCCATGTCAGTAGAGTTCACATTTATAATGTAACCCTAGCAACCAGCAGCCCCATCTCTCAGCATAGAAAAAGAGAAAGAAAGAAAAGAAAAGAAAAAGTAGAACTCTTAAGCTCTGTGAGGAGGGTTAAGCTTATTCGGGGAACAGTGCGTGGGCTGTCACTCCACTTGAAGGATTTTCTACGCCCATCCCTCATCTTGCCCACTATCTTTCCCATTGTTCCAATACCCACCCAGTTCCCTCTTACCCCTCTCCAGCGCCTTTGTTTCTGAGTCCCAGAGGCCATAATTGACTCTTATTAAGGGGAAGCTAAGGACTTCATCCTAGAAAGCAAGAACCGTTGATAAATCAGGAAACTCCCGGGCTAAGAAAGTGTCACACATGGTAGGATGGCTCTCCTCCAGGCTTGTTCTTCTGCATGCTACTAAAGTTTCCCAGTTCAATGTAGAAGTCTCTCAAATACCAGTAACGTGTAGGATTGTGTACATCCAAAACAGAAGTGGATTTACTTTTTGGGGGGGAGGGTCCGGTCATGGGGCCTGAACTCTGGGCCTGGGCGCTGTCTCTCAGCTCTTCAACTCTCTGACTCACCACTATCTTCCCAGGTACATTGTCCCCCACCCATCTTCCTCTGTCTGTGCAGTCTCCTAAAAAAATCATTAATGAAATGGAGTCTTCTCTAGAAAAGTTTGCAATTGAAACATGAAAACCAAGAAGGGCCTAGATATGGCCTTGGAAAAACTGCTCCCTTGTTTCTAAGTAACATCCAAAGTACCCTAAGGAAGTTGTCCAGGATGGGCTGGGGGTGTGGCTCAGTGCTACCGGCACCTACCTAGCATGCACAAGGCACTAGGTTCCATCCCAGTACAGAGGAAGGGATGAAAGAGATCAAAGACTTTCTCCATGTCCTCCTTGTTCTTTACTTACTAGGCTTTTCTTAATCAAATGGCTGTCCTCTTGCTAAAATATCTTCAATTACAGAATACTTAAGAAATGAGCTAGCAGGCTTCAGGCAATAGAAACAGCTACAAACATCTCCTTTTCTACCTTTTGTTTGTCACCTGATTTGCTATAGAAGACCCAGATCTTTTCAAAGTACAGTATTTTATGCCACAATGCCACAACATCTCCTTTTCTACCTTTTGGTTGTCACCTAATTTCACTATAGAAGACCTAGATCTTTTCAAACTACAGTATTTTATGGAGTCAGAATGTTACATTGACAGAAAAGCTCCAACTCACACTCCAGAAGTTAGTCCCCCAGCCTGCCCAAATTTAACATCAGCAGATTCACTAGGTCATATTCTTGCCCACAGCACTTGATCTCTCACACCTGGCTATAGCTGGGTACCAGTGCCAAATGCTTGTAATCCTAGCTACTCAGAAAGCTGAGGTCTGAGGATCATGGTTCAAAGCCAGCCCAGGCTGAGAATCTTATCTTCAACTATCTCTGCCCAGGAAGAGATTCTTACACACACACACACACACACACACACACACACACACACAAGCTAGAAGTGGAAGTGGCTCAAATTTTAGAGTGATAGGCTTGAGCAAAAAAATCCAGGCCCTGAGTTCAAGCTGCCAGACTGGCACCAACAAATAATAATAAAGAAAAAGAATTTATTGGTATCGGGAAAAGTATTTACTTTTTTCCTAAGTTTCCTCATCTGCATATCATTTCTTGACTCAAACACAGCAATCTTAACAAAAGTTACTAGCTGTATGAATCTATATAACAAAAAGTATGGTCATAAATGCTGCTTTAATTATTCTCAAGTCATCTGCATAGGTCTGTGATCCACATAGAAAGATTTCTGTTCTGTTCTGAAACTGTTATAAAAAGGTGACAAGCCATCTGTTACTGCAGTATTGCATTCAACTGAGTGTAAAAGAACCCAAACTATAATGGTTTAATCAGAGAGGGACTCTGATTAGAGTAGGCCCAGAGGGAAGCAACCCCAGGACTTCACAATGACCTTGCTGTCTCCGCTCTTCTCCCCTCCTGCTCTCATCATTAGCAAATGACTGTCCTTTACACTGATGGTCATGGACAAGAAAGCCATCCAGCTTCATCCCAGAGTGATGCTGTGCAGGAAAAAGAGGGGAATGCAAAGGGCAAGGTTTGCCACCTCCTTTCAAAAGCAACATCTTTTTACATTGCATAACCAGAAATGATGTTCCTAGTTAGCTTCTCCAGCTACTTTGCTTTCTTCGAGAACATCAGAACCTGTTTGGAAGTAGAAGAGAATGAATACTAAATTGATATGCCTGCCAAACCCTAGGGAAGCATCAACTATTTTATTTGCTTCAGTGAAAGGTATCACAAGGGCATCTCCTTATGGTTATTCAAAAAAATATTTTAGTATTACACTCTTCAGGTTGTAAGCAACCAAACCAACCAACAAACTTAAGCTAAAAAGGGGTGGGAGGATATTAAACATATGCTAATATATTTCATAAGGATGAAGAAAGTTTGAATAACTTCTTCTTAGAAAGAAAAGAAAAGAAGGATACTCTAGGAACAGCTTGGAATGTTTTCTTGACAAATCTGCTGATAACAGGTACTACCACATAGTAGCCTAAAACTTCAGGGTGCTAACTGTGAGCTCATGTCACAGCTGGATGTTTATTAGGCTCCTGAACCAGTCTGTAGAACCAGCATTTTCTGAGTGATAGGGTCTGTGATCATTCTCATTAATCCCTTGGGTATCGTCCCATTGCCTCGTCAGTTTGCTGTGAGGTAGATGTGGAGGTAATGTGTTTATTCTGACAGCGTATATGACCTTACATAAATTCACAGACGGTGATATAAAGTAATAAAATGAATAAAAATGAAATCCAAATCCACACTGCACATATTTGTTCTTTTTTCTTTTGTCAAGGTGATGTACAGAGGGGTTACAGTTACATAAGTAAGGTCATAAGTACATTTCTTCTCAACACATTACCCCTTCCCTCATTTTTCTCCTACTTTCCCTCCTCCTGGCCCTCCCTCCAAATTGTACAGATCATTTCCAACATATTGTCTTGTATATATTGCTGGCATATTCATTCTTATACTGAACAACTTTTCTTCCCTTGAATGATAGCAGGAACCTAATTTATTTAATGTAATTACCACATACCTAGAACATACCTCGAGGTTTAGTACCAATACAGGTTCAGAATTGAGGACTTTGGTTTGAGAAAAAAAAAATCAAGACAGAATAGGAATGCCAGAGCCAGAGGGGAAATTATATAGTTGAGTCTATGGCTGCCTACCATTTATTTCTGCTACCTAGCAATCATGTTTAGGAGTTCACTGATTTAGTATCATACTGACTAATAAAGGAAAATGACAAGCACTTACGGGATACTCTATTGACCTGATTATTAGGAACTTCATCCACAGTAAAATCTTCTGAAAGACTTCCATAAGATGTAATTGTCTTCATTAGCCTCATTCCAAAAGATTCATCCACACCTTAACCCTTTGTCATAATATTCCAATCTGACTCTCAGCTGGAGCTAGATAATAACTACTGCCTAGAAATAAGTATAGAATCCGATTTCAAGCCAAATTTCCTCTTCAGGAAAGGAGACAGACAGTTGTTAGGCTTGATTTTATGGCTACATAGAAGCAGATTCTTTTCTGCTGTCTACAGGCAGCGCCACATTTTGGAGCTGTAACTTTGAAGAGCATCCACACATTCTGTCAATATTGCACAAAGAACCAGGCATGAGTGTTTTGCCTTTAGTCAAGAAGACATAGGAAACTACGTATGAGGCCACACCTAGGTGATGAACTGAGTAATCCATTGTAAGGAAAACAATGAGAGACAGTTGCCTGATTGCAAAATAATTTACACATTCAAAATCTAGACCGAGGAAGGAGACTATGAATTTGCAGCCAGCTTTTTATCAAATACCTTTGGTTTCCTTTGAGTAGTTTAAGACACTGGCTGTCCAAGACCAAAGCCTTTTGTCTTTACCAGACTTAATTAACAATCTTTGTTGTTACCAATCACTCATCCTGAAAAGGAAGAGAGTCACATGGGCAAAAAGAATCCTCAGATGGCTCCATTCCCAAACTCTAGAGAACCTTACTAGATCATGCCATGAAGCTTTATCACAGACTCTGTCAGACACCTTTGCCTCCGAACAACCACTAGTGCATAAGGCTGAGTAAAGAGCAATGGGGAATTTGTTACAACAGAGATTACATTTCTCTTGCTCAGATTTCCAGATACCCACTTGTGACAGATTCACAATTATTTCTCCCTCCTCCCTTGCAGTTAGCTGTGCATGGGGTAATATGTCCCTTTGGGCTCTATCTATTTCACTCTCTTACTTTTGTCCTCCACCAAGAGACCGTTATACGTCTTATAGGCACTATGCCTTCAGCAGAGGCCCTGGAATGAAAAGACACACAGAATAGATCTGAATCCTACATGCAGCCTAGAGTAACACCACAGGAGCAATGTACAAATGCAAGAAAATAAGCAATGGATACTTGCTTTCTTTAAGCAACTGAGATTCTTGACATAGTTACAGCAGAAATAAATGAAAGCAGATGACCTTCCGAGTAAATGGACCAGATACATTGTGCAACAGGCTTCTTCAAAATGTGTTATAAAATCTGAAGAAACTTTTGATTTGCCTTCTTTTTCATCGTAGGTAATATCCTGTAGAGAAACTCTACTTTGGTAGTACTATCTCAACTTACTAAAGTTTTAGTCACGTTCATATGTTGCAATTCCAGAATTTTTGTACAAGTTCTCAGCTGCTCCCTAAACCAAAATATCTAGGGCACTTCCCATTTCCTGTTCTTCCATGTCTGTCACCTTGACACCATTAATGTGATAAACCCATCTAGTACACGCTCTCAGGGATGCCCCGGGAGCGCACCAGGCTCCAGCTGCTTTGTTACCTGCTGATTCTTCACAGCTGTGGCCTTTTGTCCCAGGCTTCAGGCAGAAAGAGATTTATTTAGCACCATCCCTAATGTCCAACTGTGTACCACAGACTGATCATTTTCTCTCCTAGAAGACCCAGGGTGTTCCTCTGCACACAATCCAATGACCTATTGCAGATGCCTAACCTCCACACATTTCCTAAGAGTCTATTGACTAGTCTCTCCCAGCACAATGACTGGGTTGGGTGAAATCACTGGCATTCTGATCAGCAGAAATGGACTGTGAAAAGCTTACTTAGAATTATTCTTAAAGCTGTGTGTGGTGATGAACATCTGTAACTCCAGCCCTTGGGAAGAGAAGGCAGGAAAATGCTAAGTTCAAGGGCAGTCTAGACAATGCAGCAAGTTCTTTCCTCTGAAAACAAAACAACCAGCCAAACGAAAGCAAAAAGATATTTGGGGAAGATTATAGTAGCGGCTCACAAGTTAAAATAAAAGTTGAACAATGAAGATCTAAGGCGTCACTACACCTTAGATGAAAGCTTGAGGGATATTTTCAGTTGTGGCACAAAATCATCACTCTCTTCTCCGTGTTTCTAAGGTGACTGCACCTTAGAAACACATAGAAGTCATAAAATCCTCTTGATGGTGCAGTCCACATACTAGATGAGCACAGATCAAAATTTTTCATATAGGGACTCAGACATCAGTTGCCTTGATTCTAACTGGTAGATACAGGTGAAACTTCAGCTGCATTGGGAATCAGCTTCGTTAAACCATATTCCTGGGATCCATCTTCAGATAATCTGATTTATGTAAAATAAGAAATTATGTGTATGTATATCAAGTTCCTAAATGATGCTGAACCTAGGTCTGGGAAGAGAGGTGAAATTCTATATTGCCGTCAAGATATCACAGGACTTCAAATAACATATTACATAGCCAAGTTCTAAAGAGGCCATTCTTAAATTTAAGTACCTGTGGCATCATTGCAAGTCTGTGAAAACACAAAGTCCTGAACTCCAACAGTAGATGCTGAAATAGTTCCTGGAGTGGGCCTCGTGCTTCCCATCCACTTTTAATAGCACTGCTCTAGAGCCATGGCTTTGAAGCAAGGATGATTTTTTTCCCCTGAGGGGACCTCCAGCAAGATGTATTTCTGATTGTTACATTACAGTAAATGAGGAGAAGGAGAGAGAATGTTATTGGCATCTAGTAGGTAGAATCTGTGGACACAGCTAAGCATTCAACAATGCTAACAAAGCCATACATGCAATATAGCCCTGCCCAGAGTGTTCAGCAGATATGACACTGATGGAAAAATAATTCCTCAAGACAAAATGAAATCAAGAATCTAAAAGGAGCAAGTGGGAAAGACTCTGCTACTCCCAAACCCAACCAAGAGTTTTTGAGTAGGTAGGATGTTTTATGATGCACATAGCCAAGTAAGACAGACAAAATACTTTGGCCACTTAGACATGACTCATGGTTATCTGATGAACTAAAGTCCCATGTCCCATTTCTGTCCCTGGGGGTGTGTGCTTTATCTATGGTGCTAACAGAACATACAGCCCACAAATATGCTTCACACTTCCATTTCCCAGATCTTTGCTTAGGCTACATACATCCTGTAGCTACACAGGTACAGGATAGACAGGTACAACTTGTTTACATTCACACTCTTGGGACCCATACCTATTTTCCCAGGCTGGCTCTTACACAGACCACACAACAAACTATCTAGGCTAAAAGGACAACAGGGTTAAGATAAAGAGCCCATGTACTACATTCTAGACTGTAGAGGCAGCCTATTGAAAACCCTCAGCTGTTCTCCCCCTAAGCTCAGATTTTATAATACCTATGTGAAAGAATATTATTGTCCCAACTCAGTGGAAGAGTCCTCCTCCAGATCAGTCAGTCCTATCAGGTGGTGGGGAGAGAAGACCTTGTAGCACACACATGACTGATGAAACTCAGCCCAGGAAGAGAAGCAATAGAAGGCAGACTATTCTGAAAGTCAAGAGAAGCAGAGACTCTAACTAGCTTAGACAACTGCATTCCCCGGAGCAGGAGTGGTATGGGAAATAAGCATCTCTTTCTGAGAAGTAAAAAACATGAGTGAGTCTTCCTAGCTGCAGAAATGCCTGGAACCACCACTGTCATCTATCTACACAGCTGTGAACTCACTCCAGGCTCTTGATGCTCAGGGGAGCTACAAAGTGTTTTTTCTGTGTTTACTTACTCCCCTGGCTTCTTTGAAATAAATCCTCACCTCTGAAGGAACTGAGGCTGTTTCTTTTCCTTGCAAACTGAAGTACACATACTGACAGGCATGCATGGGTGCACACACACCTGGACACACACACACACACACACACACACACACACACACACACACACACACACACACACACGAACAATGCTTAAGGTTGGCTCAAAAGTCAATGTTCACGACATCCCACACCGAACCTTGTAAAACACAGGATGACTTGAGGTCCAAATGACAAGCCTGCCCAAGTTTTAATAAATTACCTTTTGTGTCAATTGTTCACTGCTATATTAGCTACTGAAGTATGTTCTGGAGTAGTTACTTCCTTAAAGAGAAGTAATAATAACAGCTACTCTTCATTGAGGAACTTTTTAGCCTCAGTTCTGAATATCAATCTGGCTGTAGATATATATGTATACATACAGATATGTATGTATATGTGTATATGTTTATATCTATCTGTGTATACATATATGTGTGTTTTACATATATATGTATATATCTATGTGTATATCTATGTGTGTATGTGTATATTCATATATATTCATTTTAATGCTTACATGATTATGAGATAGGTTCATCATAAATCAGTGAAGAAAATTGGGCTTACAAAGATTAATTACCTAAATGCATTTCAAAAGGGGTAGAAATTGAAAACAAAACGTGTCTGTAAAACACCAACAGCTTTTACCTTTCCATTGTTTTTTTTGCTCCACCCTTCCTGTCATCACCCTCAACCAGTGCGTAGTTGCAAGATTTTCTTCATTGAGTACACAGCATTGCTAAGCCAGATGTTAGCTAGCACATAAATCTACAAGGACACATTTTATCTGCACACCTAGAGCAGTTTTTTGTTTTTTGTTTTTTTATGGTCAGTTGTGGGGCTTGAACTCTAGGACTGGGTGCTGTCCGTATGCCCTTCAGCGCTCTACCACTTGAGCCACAGCACCACTTCCAGTTTTCTGGTGGTTTATTGGAGAAAAGAGTCTCATGGGGACTTTCAAGCTGGGGCTGGCTTTGAACCATCATCCTTAGAGCTCAGCCTCCTGACTAACTAGGATCACAGGCATGAGCCACTGGCGCCCAGCTGAGAGCATATTGTCATATGGATTCTTAATAAAAGGATTCTCATTAAAAGGGTTCTCATTACACTTTTTACTTTAGCATAATTTTAGGTTGATAGGATATTTGCAAAGTAGTAAGAATAGTACAAAGATTTCCTACATACTCCTCACACAGTTTGCCTTATTGTGATTTCAAAAGACAGTAAAGTAACCTCAGAGAAAGCAAGTCCTTATTGTAATGAATTTTGGAACAAAGAGACCACCTAGGAGTCTGTAACTGTCAAGTCACCCAGCAAGATGATGTCAGAGGAGTTCAGCTAGAATGAACCCTGGTGTCAAAGAATGCACCAGAGTGCTTTGTAGATTCCAGCACCAGCACTTCACTAGCTCTGACAACTGAGGGTAACCAAGTGGAGGTTTCTCATGCCATGCTAGCTCCTCCAAACGCTGTGTCTCATTTAGATCATCAAAGGCATTGGCCAGACATCCTCACAGTCCCTGCGTTTTGTACAATGCCAAGTATAGTGCAGATGGCTCCCAAGTGCTAAATAATAACACTGTCTGGCTTTCACGGGCTGTTTGCACTACCATCATTCTTTATATTCATTCTATTAACTGCTAGAGTCTCTGTCTTGGTGAAGAAGAATGTTATGGGTGACAAGATGGACAGTCAGTTAAAAGATGTCATCAGAAATAGAACCCCTTGCTCCCAATCGTTTCAAACTCTTCACAGCATTCAACTAGAGCATAGCATAAAAAAGTTTTTTAACAGCTCCTTCTTTATGCTAGTTGCACAATTTACAGCCACCCCTGTACCTGCATCTTCTCAGAGATCCTATCTGCCTTTGAGGACTCATCTGACATAATTCTAGTCAACTATAATAAGGTAATGGTGAGGAAGAATTTTCTGCTTGGAAGAGACCATCTCATTTCAATATTCTGTGACATCTTTTGGAAACCAATATCCTCTGTAATGGGGAATGGCTGCAGATCAAGGGCAATCATTTCCGTGATTTATGAACAGCGCAAGCAGATGGTTTTTTTGAATATTTGGCTTTTTCCCAAAACCCCCATGCAAGTTAAGCTGTTGTATCTTGCTGCATGAAAACCTCTGCTTCCAGGTAAGGGATGGGTTGACTCAAATCTGCCTTTGTACTTACAGAGGCAGAAGACGCTGTGAAACTAAGGAATGCCAAGCAAACTAGTATTTGTGTGTGTGTGTGTGTGTGTGTGTGTGTTTGTTTGTTTAATTTTTCCTACAGTTAGCAGCAATCATAACTCCACACCAAAGATGTGGCAGCCAAAGAAAGAGAGAGCATGCCAGATACCTGGTCTGGAAGGTGAGAATGTCTCACTTTGCTGTGGCTATTAGATTATCAATTTTCCCCCCTCAAGACCTGCATGATTCACAGGGAACACTATTAGCCTGGCAAGAATTAATTACAGCCGTGATAAAGGTGACCTTCTGAGCAAAAGCAAAAGGCAAACCAGTCTTTCATGTGAGACACCTAGAAGGCTAAAAAGTTTGGCTAGGATTCTAAGGAATAACATAAGAAATGCTGTCTGATTCAAAAGAACCTGTTGAGTAATTTTAAGTGGGAGGCCAGAATGATCTATACTATTCGATAGTTTAAGACTTGAAGGCTTTTACTTCTGTTTGGTCAGTTTTTCCCCAGGTTCCATGAGGGAAATTTCCAAGGACTAACAAGTGACAACAGAGAAAGAAACAGCATTGTCTTCCATCTCAAACTCAGCAACACTTAGGGATGTTGAATACTGTCCAGTCTGCAGGCTGCTATACCCACACAGCATCAACGGAATAGCTGATAAGCCTGATAAACCATAGAGATGTATTTCTCTCGGTTCTGAAGACTGAAAAAATCTGAGGTCAAATTGTCAATAGGTCTGGTGTTAATGGCAGTCCTTTTTGTTTTCTTGTCAATTTCCTAGATGGTTTGTTTCTTTCTATGGCCTCTCATGAGGCCAGGGACCAGGTACTTTTCTGGGGATGCTTTTGTAAAGCCACTAATCTAGTTCATGGGAGTTCTGCCATCATGTCATCTCCCTATACCCCACCTCCTTTTACCATTGCACAGGTGATTAGTTTCCAACATATGAGTTTGGGGGCACAAACACTCAGACCATCACACACATGTAAGTAAGGGTAATCAGTCATATGGACCTGAAAAAGAGGCCCACAAAAAAGACTTTTTCAATGATCAACAGGTCTAATAATATGTCCTTTGTTTGCATTTTTGTTTGTTCATCAGCCTTTCCGATTTAGGGAATTGCCACTAGGAAAATGCATGAAGTCATCATGGAGAGTGTTGAATGAATCCAGGTTCCTGAAATCTTCCTTCTCTTCAGTCCCACAACACATCTGTGCTTTCAGGAAATGTTTCCTTCAGGATCAAATCTCACTTTGTTGCAACTTTTTAGTTTTGGGTTAAAGTGGAAAGCTTCAGCACCTGTTGAAAGAACTCCAAAAATAAACAGTAAAAGAGATAAGAGAAAGTCTTGATTCCAGTGCTACTAAATTGCCACAAAGGTCAGATTTCCTTCTGTGACCAAGACCCAATATTTGACTTGGTTGACTTGGTCCTCAATGCAGACATTAATTGCAAGAATCTGTCCATTTTTCAAGGTTCAGGAACCAAAGGTAAGAAGGCTGTTTTGACCGCCTTTATAAGTTAAGCTAAAATAAGCAAAGAATGGGTTGCTATAGAGGGACAAAAGGAGAATTGATAAATTTCACCCAGATAGTATATTTGGATGTCTTCTATTTTCCCAAGTGATGAAAAACAATAGTTTCATTACAAAAGACTAAGGGTAGATTCTGATTATTCTATAATAGTGACCAGTTGGGGAAATGATGAGGTAGAGAAGTTTGTTATTATGCTCTGCAATGTAACACATATAAGTTTACCATTGGGTAGCCTAGAATGTGGAGCTGCCACAAGAAAGCAAGCTAACGCCAAGGTTTCAGTAGAAATACATGCCATCAGTCCAACAATACAATCTGTCACACCCAGATTGCTGGTGTGACAGTCCCAGATAAAAGCTGGGAACCAGCAACTTGAGAAAAGGAAGAAAGAGAAAGTGAAGTTTCTAGTTGTTACAAATGTCAACCACAGTACAAGAGATGGGAAAAGCCCTGGGTTGACTATTTCTCAAATGCGTGGTTTGATTTGTAGTTTAGACGATGTGCACATTAAGCTCTGATTCTACAAGATAAAGTTAATGGTGTAAATCAAAGGTCAAGAAAAGTTTTCTAGGAAGGGACAGATAATAAATACCGCAGGCTACATTTCTTTACAAAAGTAGTAATAGAAAGTATACAAATAAATAGGTCTGGCTATATGTGTGTGTACCTATACATATATAGTACTTTTATTTACAAGAATAAATAGTACAATAATAAATAGTACAAAATAAATAAATTTACAAATAAATAGTACAATAGTACACAAGTATACAATACTACACAAGTGACAGACTTGTGTAAACCCACAAGACTTCTGTCAGTACTTCAAATAGGGTCCAATTGCTTCTCTATTAATTTCTTTCTTCAAATTGTGAAAATTTTTCATTAGTAAGTAAAATGTCAATAAGCTGTGTTCAAAAATTTTACTTTTTATTACATAATGCCACAACCTTTCTACAATTTCAGAAAAATATAAAGAAATATAAAATCACTGAATTACTGCCTAACTGCTCAGATACTAATTTTCTGCCTTAAAATCCACTCTGAAGCTCACCTAAAACTCCCACTCCATAAAAATAAATGTAAATGTGATGGTAGGGGAAAAACAAAGGAGAGGACAACAATGCTTGATAAGAACTGTACTCATCACCTTGCTCGTGTAACTGTAACCCCTCTGTACAGTATTTTCACAGTAAAAAAAATTTAAAAATAAATAAAAGAAATTGAAAACACAAGGTCTAAAAACCTACCAGGAAATTTTTAATTTAAAAAAAGAAAAAAAAAACACTAAGCAGAACCAAAGAGAAGTATATTTCTTCAAAGATAAATGTGTAACTAACCCAAAAAGTAGTCTCCTGGAGATAAACCTATGTGAAAAGATTTTTCATGTTTTCTTGAGAGCCTTTTATGCTGAAATTTCCAAAAGCCTGTGGCTGTACACAATGTTGGAATACAACAGTGATTTAGAAACCCCAGGCAAACTTATATTACAAAGGTACAATATGTCTGAGTATATTTCTTAATTGTGCAATTGCACAAATTAGAATTTGACCAGAACCCAGATGCTAATTGCAATACAAGGCAGAGTGTACTTGAGGTTTAATTTATATCAAATAGAGAAGAGACTTCCAGTACCAGGCTTTGAACCCTGTGTTGGAATGCTATAGCAAAATAACATGCTACAACCTCATTGTTCAGAAGCACCATGGGTGTCTCTGTGGGAATTTTGTAACAAATTACCAACAAGAGTTGGCCCTATTTAATCCATAATCATGAATGCCATCAGTGCCTATGTTACAAGGCTATAAAGCCAAAGAATAGCACACACTTGGGTCTTGCTCACACTAAATTACTACGGAACTGGGGCCAAATAGCAAAATACCTACAACTACATCTTTAAATTTTCCTCTATAAAATTACTTTCTTTTTGTCCTGAAGACTTAATATAAAAATAAACATTTTTTAAGCCAGCAGGTTATTTTTCTTTCTTGGTAACACACATATTTAACTTTCCAACAATTATTTTCCTTACCAACAATTACACTTTTCATCAAAGAATACACAATTTTCTTAGGCAATGTCTTCGGACATTCCATTAAATGAGTTATCACATACATGTACTTCTTGATACTCAGGAATATACAGCTAGACAATATTATTTGACAGATTTGAGCAGATGCATAAAGGGCATTCCACCATGAGTCATTTATCTAAAAATCACAAGGCAGAATACAATAAAGACACTTGCATAGTCATGTTGATTGGTGATTATTCAATACAGTCGAGGTAGGGAAACAACCTAGATGCTCTACAAGGGATAAATAAACCCAAAATGTGATACACACACACATACACACACACACACACACACACACACACACACACACACACACACAAATTTTACTTACCCATGAGGAAGAATAATATTATGTCATTTGCAAGGACCTGGAAAAGCATTTAGTGAAATAAACCAGGCTCAGACACAAGGGTGAATGTTTTCCTCTAATATGGGGAAGTTAGATCTAAATCATGAACGTAGATGAAAACATACACAAGATCATGTGCATACATACATAAATATGCATACATACATAACTATATTGTATTAAAGAATGGCATAATCAGGGGAGGATTGCAATGGTGTAGCCCCTTTAAACAACTTACACTATAACAAAATGAATACCAAGATCATGTGCTGTCCGTGGGGGAGGTCAAGGCATGGAAGAGCAGATGCATGGAGAAGGGAAGGGTCAGCAAACACAATCGTAGTAGCCAAGGTACACGTGTGAAATGGAACCAGGGAATCTGAGGGAATGAGTGGGACTGGGAGAGAGTAAACCAAGGAAGGGGTGACAGTGATTGTGATATATTGTATTCATGAAGTGAGATGTTGATTTAAAACTCCTGTGTAAAAGATCTTTAAAAAATTAAAAAAAGAACACAAAAGATACTCCACAAACACTGAGGCCTTTGACAGTGTAAGGCCAAGGGCAGTAGATGCATCCATTAGGTAGGCACCTGAGAAACCGACTCCCACTGGCTTTCAATTTGTCGCGAAAGACCTGAAAGCACAATGTTGTAGAAAAGAAGTCCAAGATGAACTACTGGAGGGATAGGAGGTGAGTAACGCAAGACAGTTGATGTAGAGAGGAAAAAGTTCAGTTTCAATCATCTTTATGCTGCTTCAGTTATGGGAGCCAGAGTGAGATTCCGTAAGAGAAATCATCAGGATGTCATTATAATGGTATGTTACAGTGATCCCAAAGAGCCACAATGGGGGGGGGGGGGGCGGATCACAGGAAGGGTGTGATTAACTCGTAGATAAGTCATTAGAGATCAAAAAGAAGACATCTGGCTGTTATTTGTAATGTGCTAAAAACCACGCATGGTGAATATATGATTTCAGATGGTGACTCATGTGAGTCTATTTACTTAATACTTGGTAGGACTACAAAAAGAAACTCAAGTTCTTGGCTGTCTGTCCAGTATTATTTCTACTCTAACCTCGTGCTGATTTGATGAAGAACGGAGTGCATGATTGCATGATGTCACAGTGCACACCCAACTGGTCTAAGGGAATTTCTCCAGACCTTGCCAGACACTGGATGTCTGCGGAATCACATTTATACATCTCTGAGCTTCCAGTGTGTCATGTGTATTTCTCATGCTCTCGGGCCATTGCAAACCTCTCCAGGAACATGGTAGAGTTCAAATACCACCTCAGTGGTCACACTGGCTATAAGGCAGCTTATTTTTCCAGTGAGGGCCACTGCCTTGAAGTCACTTGAGGCTAGCGCCTTCCAGGGCAGGTGTTAATAGTCATCTTCCAGGGAAGGGCTAAGGGCTGACCAAGGCTCAGACAAGCTAGAAAGTTAACTCCAACAAAAGCCATTTAGCAGAGACAGATGGTCTAATTGCATTGACCTTCTTCTCTAACATCCTCCAGTACTTGTCTGCTAGTTTTTCTTGGCATTTAAAAACCCTCCCAGCTTTCTCCATAGAGCTCAATGTCTTTTGATGGTGAAGGCCATCTTCCTTGCCAGTTTGCCTCCATCAGGTATGTTGTTCCTTGCTAAAAGTGACTGGGGCAAAACACCAGAGCAATAAACCCTCAAGGACTCAAAGAGACTCTAGGGAGATTCTTTAGCCATTCACTTTGTAGCCTGCAGTAAAGTCAAAGCACTCTGACTTTTCCTGTAACTTCTGGGATTCTTTATCCACAAGGTTTACTTTCTGGCTTCAGGATTCTAAGTTCAAGGGAGAAGGTGTGACGAATGGACGCGGTGAAACTCTATCTCTATCTTGCCTTCACATGATCAAGTCACTTACTTGGCAACTCCCTCAGAAAATACACTTATTAATTTTTGTTTATTTTGGCCAGTACTGGGGCTCGAATTCAGAGTCCAGGCACTAGCCTTTAGCTCTTTTCACTCAAAAATAGAGGTCTATCACTTGAGCTCTACTTCAGGTTTGTTGGTAGTTAATTGGAGATAAGACTGTCACCGGATGGGGTAACAATGCTCAACAGGAAATGTACTCATTACCTTACTCATGTAACTGTAACCCCTCTCTACAGTGTCTTTACAATAAAATATATATTAAAAAAAAAGACTCTCACCAACTTTCCTGACTAGGTTGGCCTCCACCCACAGATCTCAGCCTCTCAACTAAGATTACAGTCATGAGTCACCAGTGCCTGGCTCCAAAGCATACTTTTAACTAAACAAATTCCTCCTGGACTACCCATGAAGGTGGCAGACATACCTACCCACACACAAATTTCCAGTTCACTCCAAAACCAAAATCTCCATTTCACTTAAATAAGCAAAAGTATGGAAAGGAGTCCTTAAAAATGGAACAAATGGAGGCAGCAAATGAAGGGTTGTGTATTGATTGTTTTTCTTCACCTTTTTTCAGATTCTGAAAGATCTAGGTATAACAGCCATTCAGAGTATGTTTCAGTGTTCACGTGTTTAAATATAATTAACTGTAAGTAAAATAAATAATAAGTAACTTTGTACTATAGACTTATTTCCAACTTTATTTCGTGTATTTACTTTTCTGTGAGGGAGAGAGGAGGAATCTTCTAGGCAGCTCATATTAGCCTCAAAGTCTTGATACTCCTGCCTCAGCCTCCTGAGTGTTGGGATTACAGACATGAACCACCATAGCAGATTCAGTTTAACTCCACATGCCATCGCAGCTGGTTTAAAGCAATGTTGTTTTAATTTTTTCTAACTTACTTTATTGTTGTTTTAGAGGCGCTATACAGTGGGTTGTATTTACGTGCATCAGATAATAAGTACACCTCCTTTTGCAGAGTGTCGTCTGTTCCCTCACTCTCTCCCATTCCCTCCCTCCCATCTCCTCTCATGAGCTGCTTAGTTCACTTTCACCAATGCCCAGTGTGCTTCACTGCTGCACCTTCTCACCCTTTTTCCTTGAGTTCTACCACATATATGCGTGTAAATACAGTGTGCACTAGGTAAAGAATACAGAATTGTCAGAAAAAGAAAAAATAAATTAAGAAAAAAATTCCTTTGTTTCCCTATCTTTGGAGTTCATTTCTGTATTTGGGTAATGCACCTTTGTGATTCTCTCCTAGGACTACCCTCATTTGGTCCCACTTTATGTGCAAATCTAGAATTCTGTGTAATTTATCATATCCTGTTGTATTTTAGATCTAATTTCTGCATATCAGGGAGAACAAATGTTTGTCTCTCTGGTCTTGGCTTACCTTGCTTAACACGCTTTGTTCTAGTTCCATCAATTTTCCTGCAAATGACATTGTTTTCTTCTTTCTAATGGCTGTTCTAACTACAACAAATGCTGGCAGGGATGTGGGGGGAAAGGAACCCTACTGCACTGCTGGTGGAACTGTAAACTTACTGTAAACTGTAAATTTACTCATGGTTTAATGATCTAAGCATTCCAGAGTCAGGTAAATCATTCGCTCACATTTTCTATCAGGATTTGGTTACTAGACTTTGTGTCAGATATAAAGCCACTACAGAAGACAGAAGCTCTACTCTGAAAAAGCCAGTTCTATAGGAGAGAGGGAGAGTCCAGAGAGGAACCGGGCATGTCTTTGTTAGCTCTTCCCTACCACACTCAGGTTAGGGAGTGAGCAGCTGGGCTCAGCCAGTGTTAGAAAACATGCCAATTGGCCAGGCAGGTTGGGACAGCTTAATTTTTGGAGGTCATTCAATCTTGCTGGTATAGAAAGTCATGTTAACATTAACAAGAACAAAAAAGAGACTATAAACTCTAGGCCATTCTACTTTTGGATATAAGATATTGTAGACTTGTGGTAAGTCACTTAATGCCTCCAGATCTTGACGACTCATGAGAACTACCATATGTGGTGGTGTGAAAACTGATAGACTGCCATGCCTTGAAAAGTGGTTATTATTTTTGAAGAAGGAAAAATTGCATGAAGAAAATGACTACTCATACTGTCGAGGAGGCTTTGACTAGGATGATCTGATACTAACTGGTACTAACATTATAACTGGTACTAACATTAAGGAGAGAAAAAACAGGCAAGAGGCAGAGGAAGCATTTCCTCTAAGATTTACCAGAGTCAACATATGTGATTCTAGTTTTTTCTCCATCACTAATAATGGCCATGACTAATCAAACTCCACAAATACCCTACCTTAAGAGTTTTGCTAACATTAAACATAGACTGTCTCCCTTCTCAGTCATGACTTAGTACAGATTTATAGCTCTTGAATACATGATAAACAAAATATTTATGCAAAAATGTATCACTTTTTACCAGAAGAATTTTTAAAGAAATACTTGCTTAAAGCTTTCACTCTAAGGGTATAGAAGGTGAAATCTTAATTGTGGGTTCTTCCCTCTCTACTTTGCTTCACTTAGCTCTACTATTATTTACCAATCTAATCATGTTACCAAAAAAGAATAAAAAGCACATTATATGGGGGGAAAGCCATTTACAGAACATATTGCTATTGTGTGAATTACACTACTCATCAAAACAAGTGGAAAGGAAAGCTGTCTATGATTGTTAGAATCCCGCACTCCTGGAACTGTCTGTAGAATAATATAAGCAGGCAGACACTCCTTCCTCAAAAGCCTGTGTGTGCCAAACCTGAATGGGCTTCTCAGACTCTGAAACTTACAATAACTAAACAGAGTCTAGTATTCTGGCTCCTGTTAAAAAATTAAAATTAAAAAAGGAAATTTTAAAAAGTCATCTAACTATCCTTTTCTTCTGAAGTGATAATGCCGGGCTTTTTTTCTGAAAGGGGAGAGTGGTTTACTATTATGGATGGAAAATATTTTTCTTTCCAAATATAGTTCCACCAGAAAAAAAATATTTTCCTAGTCATTGTCTTCCTTGTATTTCACCAACCATATTTCTTGTAGGCTTTTTCTTGAAGCAGATTTTACTTTGACAGACTGTGTTGAAATTCTGTTGGTGTTCCCTGCTGCTCTAGTCAGAGCACAGAGAATTATAGCCCAGGCATATCTTTAAAGTCAGTGTGTTGGCATAGACACTGGCCAGCTTTTGTACAAAGGAGCCTCATGAATCATGAATCAAATGAATAGCATAATAAAGGTACACACCTCTGGAAGTATCCAGTAATGCATTTTTGGGGAGAGAAACGATATCCAGTCTCTCATTTCTGAAACTATGGAAGTAAAAATAAAACAAAATTATTCAACCCTATAGTTCTTTCTTCCCTTATTTTTTAAGGTGACGTTACTTATGTACAGTGTTTTCTCTCTATAATAGCTTATAGAAGGCAATGTCTTATTTGCCCAATAATCCCCAAAATGGTAGCATGCAAACATATATTATTATAAACCCCCACAATAGAAGTAAAGCATCATTGATAATGACATAAATCAACTAACGTTTCATGGGAAATGCCTATACAGACACAAAAGTTAAAAACAATGATTGCCATCCCCCAAAGTTGTCCAAGAGTATTTCTAAGTGCTTTTGTAGTGAGAGCAATAAATTTGAATTTACAGTCACATTTAGCTTAAGCAGAGCTTTACTTGAAAATTCTTATTTGTTTTGTTTTTATCCCACTCCTTCATGTTCTTCTACCTCTATAATTTTCTTAAAACTGGAGTTAACGTATTGGGAATTTAAGAAATATTTTTTATCACAGAAAAGACCTTCTGTAATCGTGTGAATTATTAACAGAAGATGACTGGGAGAATATTTCACTCCTATGCAATCCCATTCAGAAGTTAGAACTAACAGCTCTGCCATGCTTTAAGTGGAACCCACCCTCTGTTTGCATTGAAAGGCCATCTCTGAAAATGTTTGGGGAAAGCCAGACTCTTGTGGCTCACACCTGTAATCCTAGCTATGTGTCTAGGAGTAGGAGGATAATGGTTCAAGGTCAGCCTTGGAAGACAAATGTTTATGAGGCCCCTTCTCAACTGTGAATTAATTTGTCCTCCCTATCCCAAGAATCTTAAAATGCATACATCACAACCCAAGTGTAGAGGGAAAGAACAGCACCTGCTCTCAAAAACAACCAGCACAGAAAAGGATAAGAGGCATAGCTCAATGGTAGAGTGCTTGATTGGTAAGGGCTAGGCCCCAATTTCAAACTCCAGAACTACTAAACATATAGGTTCAGAGTAGGGTCAGTGGAAAATCTTCCCAGGGTCCCATGAGAAAAATTTATGAGAATTCTTTGCATAGAATACAAACATACAGGTGGATCCATTGCAACAATGATATGTACAAGTCGTTATGTCAAAAATGAACTTTACAACATTGGTGGGGGGGTGGGGGGAGGAAGGGATAGGGGAGCAGGGGGAAGGTATGGGAAGGGATGGGAAGGGGAAACAAAGGAGGAGGCAACAATACTTGATAAGAAATGTACTCATTATCTTGCCCATGTAATTGTAACCCCTCTGTACGGTATTTTCACCAAAAAAAAAAAAAAATACAAACATATACTTCATGACATGGCACATAGTATTTATTCAGGTACTGGCCATATTCAGGGAAGAGTGGCATCTTAAGTCTCACCAAAGTCTCTTTACTTATTTCCTGTCTAATTTCTATTCCTTCACCTCTCATCTGATTTGATTCTTGGGAAAGCCTCACTTAAAGATAATTTTTCCAGGGCTGGGAAGGTGGCTCAGTGGTAGAGTGCTAGCCTTGCATGCATGAGGTCCTGGGTTCGATTCTTCAGCACCACATAAGCAGAAAAAGCTGTAAGTGGCACTGTGGTACAAGTGGTAGAGAGCTAGCCTTGAGCTGAAGAGCTCAGGGACAGCACCCAGGCCCAGAGTTCAGACTCCATGACCGACCAAAAACAATAACAACAACAAACCAGCCGAGGCAGAAAAAAAACCACAAGACCCTTTCTCAACAAGTATCTAGGCTTGACTGCACATGCTATTCCAGCTACATGGGAGATTGAGGATGGGAGAATCAAAATTCCAGGCCTAGGCAGAAAGATCCACAAGACTCTCTCTCTCAGAAGAAAAAGCTGGTCCTGGTGGTACCTCCCTTATCCTAACTACTACAGAAATTGTAAACGAGGCAGATTGCAATCCAGGCTGAGCCTGGGCCAAAAGACCCTTTCTCAAAAAAATAAAAAAATAAAAAGCTGGAGGTGTGACTCAGTAGTGGAGTGCCTATCAATCATGTACAAGGCCTTGAGTTCAAACCTCCAGAACCAGCACTGTGATAGAGCACGTGTGGTGGGAAAAAGATGCTCTCTTTCTGGTAGCTGGGAAAAAGATGCACCCTTTAAAGGAACTTCCTCAGAGACCTCTTTCTTCCCAACGAAGCCCCACTTCATAGTAGCCCATTCAGTTGTGAATTTATCGATGTATTTTTGTACTGATGAGGTTAGTTCCTTTATGAGAAGATCACCTCTCAATAACACCATTATCTAGAGAACAATCTTTCAAGACATGAGCCTTTGGGAGCATTTTACATCTAAACCATACATCCCCTTCATCCTCTAATTAATCTTCAATTCTAAAAACCCTTTAATTAATTCAACATTAAAGTACCTGAATCACTTCTTGAATATGTAATACTACTGGTTGCTATACACACTAAACAGAAGCTAGATAAACAGAAAATACATGTATATATTATTTTTAATACTTTTAATATTCATAATCACTTTATAAAATTCATGGACACACTACAGAGGTTTATTCACATCCACTTTCCAGTTCCTATCCAAATAATACTTATTCTCATTAGCAACAACTAGAAAAAGCATGCGATAAACAGGTATTACCTAACAGCTAGTGGGAATCTTTTTTATATGGTAAATATGGGTCTTTAAAGTCTTAGAAGGCTGAATGAAATGAAAGTATCTTAAAGAGTATAGTGCACATACAAATTCTTAACCTGATAACATGGTGTAATACAATGCCAGGAATGAACAATTCATAATTTTAGACAATTCTTTCCTAAAAGTTCCTCCAAGTTTAGTCTTCTTGATGTAACAATATTTATAGTAATATCCTATATTTTATATTTTAGCTCATATTCCTTATGCATTTAGGATATAGACTTCACCAGAATGGGTGTCACTATGTCTTTAGGACTTTAGGACTATTTTTGTAACCATTGCTCCCTACAAAACTTTCAATATTTAACACATGAAAATCATTATTTTGTCTCAGTGATTTGGTAATAATATAAGAGAAATATGCTATTCAAAGCTATTACCTGGGAAAGGCACTTATATTTTATGTGTTTTTTAATTGAGATATAATATATTCACAAATATTTAATTCAGGCATTACCTATATCATGATCTCAATTTTGTCCACCATCCAAAAAGATTCTTTCAAATCCCTCCACAATGTAGCACCCACCAAAGCTTAGCAATATTCTGTGTTGGTCACAGCTTCTGTATGTCTCTCCACTTCTTTATCTCTCCTCATTCGCGTCTGCTTGTTGTATAAATCCATGGGAGAAGGTGAGCTGTAATAGCCAACCATAATTGTGGATTGCTATAGGTCATTTTAATCTTGTCTTACTTACAGATTTCAAACCTATGTCAATAAGCATGTACAAAATTAGGATCACCTTGGGTTCTTATTGAATTGACCATCTTCCATTATAAAATATCGTTTTTATCTAGCAATATTTTCTACAATAAAGTCTTCTTTGCCTGATGCTATTATAGCCACAATTGTCGATGCTTGTAAATATATCTTTCATACATTTCATTTTCTCTATATGCCTATATTTAAAGAGAACCTCACTAGAGAGTTTATATTTGGATTTTATTTGCAAACTTTTTTAAATAGAGTATACAACAGATTTATGTGCAAAAACTAATATAGCTGCATTTAAAATCTCAATTATTTCTTTTTAGTCTAGACTCTGAAATTCTCTAATATATAGTTAGAGACATTAATAGATTAATATTAAATAGATATTTCAAATATTTTGATGTGGAAATAAACCATGTCAAGGTCAAGACTCTTTCTAGCATAAGGACACAAAACATTTTTATCCTGTATTTTAAAGTCTTGACTCAGACTTCAACCTTGTGTCCCATGGAAAAATGAATCCTAGTTTTGTGTCCTTTTCAGATTCAGTAGCTTGCACAATTATCAAAAACTCCAAGTTTTCCTTTAGTTGAATTCTTCTGTTTAGACTAAGGCCAATCTCTTCCTAGCCTAAATGGACAAATACTCTCTGAGAAGAAAATATCCAAAATCACAGACTAAACAACACAAGGCTTTTTCCTCTTTGGAATTTTTTTTCTTTTTTTTTATTGTGAAAATGCTGTACAGAGGGGTTACAATTACATGGGTAAGATAATGAGTACATTTCTTATCAAGCATTGTTGCCTCCTTCTTTGTCTTCTCTGTTTTTTAAACATGTTCTCCAACATTTTTTAAAATATAATTTTCCCTTTATTTGTGATGGAATTGAGATTGTTGCATTCTCATGATCAGTTATATCATCCTGTAAAGTTAGTTATATCTAATGATACAAAATCATTGGTTTTTACCAGCTACCCAAGATTTGGTCAGTCTACAAATCATGCTAGCCAGAGATCAATAGACACATTTATCATGGCACTAATTGTGTATAGTGGAAGTGTACATATAGCCCATTTTCTTTTTTTTTAATTTTTATTTTTATTTTTTGTGAACATACTGTACAGAGGGGTTACAATTACATGGGCAAGATAATGAGTACATTTCTTATCAAGCATTGAAGCCTCCTCCTTTGTTTACCCTTCATATCCCTTCCCAGCCTTCCCCTGGCCCCCCACCCAATCCTGCCCCGCTCCCCCCCCCCCCACCAAAGTTGTAAAATTCGTTTTTGACATGACGGCTTGTACTTCCAATAGTTGCATCGGGTCCACCCGTATCCTTAAACGACTTGTTTTTCCCCATCTCCTCCACAAATTATACCTACATCAAATATAGTGAAAGCAGGGGTTGTACTGTGGGGGAGGGACATACAATGCTACAAAGAAATAATCTTATAAATGAGTTCGAAACAAATGCATGAAAGAAAAAAACATTTAAATACTTATCTAAGGGTTCATTTTCCTAACATCACATTATCTGACCTTTCCTGCTTGACTCATACATATACTAGATATTGCAAATAAGGGAAACCATGGGACCTTTGTTTCTTTGGGCTTGGCTTACTTCACTTAATATAATTTTTTCCAAGCCTTTCCATTCCCCAACAAATGGGGAAATGTCATTCTTTCTGAGGGAGGCATAGAATTCAACAACAAATCCTCAAAGAAACAAAGACTTGAAGAGAAACTTCTCTGAAGAAGAAAGAAGGATGGCCAATAGACACATGAAGAAATGCTCAACCTCCCTAGCCATAAAAGAAATGCAAATCAAAACAACATTGAGATACCACCTCACCCCAGCTAGAATGGCTATAATCAAGGACTGTAACAACAACAGATGCTGGAGGGGATGTGGACAGAAGGGAACCTTACTTCATTGTTGGTGGGAGTGTAAACTTGTTCAACCACTTTGGAAAGCAGTATGGAGGTTCTTGAAAAGACTTCACATAGAGTTCCCCTATGACCCAGCAATCCCACTTTTGGCCATTTACCCAAATGTTTACAAACAAGACCACACTAAAGCTACTAGCACAACTATGTTTATTGCAGCATTATTTACCATAGCTAAGATCTGGAACCAACCCAGATGCCCCTCAGTAGATGAATGGATCAAGAAAATGTGGTATATATACACAATGGAATTCTAGCCCATTTTCTTAACATACTTCCAGACTGTACCTATAATCATTTGTAACTACATGCAGCACCATATTCAATCAAAAGCATACCCCAGCCTAAACAATGCAGCAGCAATATTCACAAAACAATATGTTGGAAATAAACTTTACAGCTTGGGGTGGGGGAAGATTTGAAGGGGAGAAAAGTGGGAGAAAAATGAGGAAGGGGTAACAATGACATGAAATGTATTTGTTACCTTTATGTATGTAACTGTAACCCTTCTACACATCACCTTGACAATAAAATTAAATTAACAAATACCCCAAGTTTAATGATAAATTAGAGGACCCCATTCTAGTTTACCTAAGGGTGTAAGGCATGCAGAAAGATAACATTCCTATTTTTATGCCTCTTTCCCATTCATACTTGTTGATATATTAGATCTACTATCAACTTAGCAGTATACTCTGAGTTTCTGAACCCCAGTTCTATTACAGTATTATTTTCAAAAAGCCAGAGCAAAATAAAAGACATATGTTCTAAATATTCCTGAATAATGCACAGCTAAAGATGCAGAAACCTTTCTTTCTATTGTATCCATTTGCTTGTAGCTTCCATTAAAAAAATGAACTAGCAAAACTTCACAATTAACATAAACTTACATCATCATAAGGAAAATTTGGCTCACTCCCACTAATGTAGTTTTTACATTTTTAGCATGACTTGTTTATTATTAAAAGACAGTTAGATGTGTACATTTTCTTTAAACACTATATAATAAACACTTGAAAACAGAGCCAGAAAATAACTGGAATGTTAATCATTTTATAGATAGCATATAAAAACACGCTGCATGCAATTCTCCATGGAGTGAAGTTTGGAACTGGGACTGAATTATTTGCAGCTGACACATTTTAGACCCTAAAACATGCTCACTACATTGGAGAAAATCTTGTTGATTAAATCACTTGAGCCATCAACTTTTTCTTAAAGCATTTTGATATGGTTTTGACTGATACCATCTGTTATCACCTGAAAAAAAATCATTTTACCTTGGAAGGTATTCATCAAATTATAGGTGACATACTTGCTTGAGAAAATACTAGACCATCTGGTACTATAAAACTGTGTTTCTAAAATATACTACCATCCTGTGTCAGTGATCCATCCACATTTTTCAGAAGCTCTTTTTGTTATACTCCAAAACCAGAAACACATGATATTTTTGGCTCCTGGCTAAAGAAGCAAAGAAAAACATTTACAAAGGGATTTTTCTAAGCATTATGGTATTTTACAGCTATTCACCAAAGAGTAAGTAGGTGTCCAGAAGAGTAAAATAGAGAGAAGAAAAGGAGTATGTTGGACTTGATGAATATTTCATATCCTGAACAGAAAGCCACCAAAAACTGTCCGCAAACTTACTTGAATATGTGAGTTTTATAGAATAACTAAGTGTACTGTCCTGTTTGTAATAATCAAAACTAAAATTTCAGTATACAAACATAATCTATTGCTGTTAAAATCCTACAGATAATAACTTGTGGTGCTGTTGCATTTTTCTAATAATTAAAATAGCAGATGAGAAACTCAAGACTATAATCTCACTTCTAATTTTGTATCTGGTTTCAGTAAACTTAATACTGGTCAAATTAATTAGTACGAGTCTGACTATAAAATGAGCCAATTCATTACCAGAACAAAGTCTTTCTGAGAAGACTCAAATTTAATTTTATCAATTGTGAAAGGAAAAAGCTGGCCAAGATTCTCATTACGGATTTTCATACATTCAAATGTGCTTAAATAATGTAATATTTATTTAAATGTTTACTGAACACTTACTATGTAGTCAGCAATACCAAAAGCTGAGGATCTGAATATGAATGAAACAATCATAGTTCCCACCACAGAGCACTTAAAATCCAATAAATAAGATAGTTGAAATAGTTAGAGAAGTTAATGTAAACTTGCAAGTGTAATGAGAGTTATATAGAGGTAAGGAGGAGTTAAGTACCATATGAAACCATCCTAGAGAATTGTCAGGAATTGCCCATAAATGATATGGGGAGCATATATGAGGAAGAAATATGTGATACGGTAGTAACTCAATAAAGAGATGAGGAGAAAGAGAATATTGCAAGTATGTGTATATAAATATACACATATTATATATACACATTTGACTTTGCTTGAACAGAACATTAATGTAATATAATTCATAATTTATGCCTAGAAAAGAATTAATATTCCTGGTTTTAAGAAAGCATTTATTTTTCCAGTGGACTTTAATTGATCTGAAGGTTCTTTTGAAGTTTGCAACCCCACTGTGGGTCAGATGACCTTTGACCAGGGATCCACTTCTCCTTCAAGTCTACGCATAATTATTGAGTCACTCATTAAACAAAATGGATGGTTCTATAAACATTACTCACTACTAAGAAAAAAAATCCTTGAATGACCTACTAAGAAGCCTTTTCAACTGCAGCAAAATTAAAGATATTGACACAAGGTCATACTTCTTGTTTCACAGTAGTTTCTGAGGACCCATCAAGATGAACTTTTCTCACAAAGAGTCACCAGAGTGGAGGGGATCAAAGAAAGGCAAAGTAAGTGCTGAATCCTTGGTGCTATCCACATCTTACAGGGCTTTAGCTTCTACTGGAAATTTTCTCCAAGAAATGAAAAAAACTGACATCATTCTAGGGTATATATAGCAAAATCTATAGGTGACTATATTCATTTTCTAATTAGAGTCCCAGAAGTAGGACAGGGACACCTCTGCATAGCTATTTTTTTCAGTCCTTCCTTACAAGAGGCTGTCCATCAGCCATTTGACAAGATGACTAACAAAATCATTGCTTTTGATATAGCCCTCCATCCTAGGTAAGAGCTTAGCCAGATAGGTCAGGTCTGCTATTCACATGAGTTCCTTTGGAGAAGCAGCCAAAGTAAGTGACTTGAGATGAGCTTCCCCCAGGAGGGATGGGAGCTGGATCAAACTGGTCTCTTAATCTTCCGGTCAATGCTTTTTATTGAGGAGTTCTAGAGATCCTTGAGGGATTTGTAATATAGACTGCCTTCTGCCTACAGGGTTTGCCTTTGGACACGTTGGTGTCTACCTTTTGGTTAAATATCACATGTGATTCAAGGTTTGCTGTGTGTCTCTGTAGGCATTTAAGAAGTTACTTGTAAATTGGGTTCTAGTGACTCATACCAACCATCCTAGCTACTCTGATGACTGAGCTCCAAGGATAGAGGTTCAGATTTAGACTAGACAGAAAAGTCCATAAGACTTGATGCTCAAGATATCCAGCAAAGAAGTTGAATCAAAGCTGCATGGAGGTGTAAGAATTTTTTAGAAGAGAAGCAATTGGGAGGGGGGACCAAGATGGCGACGGGGCAGTAGGGAAACGCCACAGCTCTCTCCAACCAAAAAGAGAGTTCGAGTTCCAACGTTTAATCTCCCCAAGAGACCGACAACAACAAAAAGACGAACACTCAGAGAAAAACCAGAGGTGGAAAATAACAAAAAAAGAAAGAGAGGAAAAGAAGAATTTCAGAACAGAGAAGAGCGAAGACCCCTCCCCCAACCTTTACTGGCCGCGCGGCAGTGCGCCAAGCCGCCGGCCAGCCGGCCCGGCGGGGGCTGCCGGAGCCACAGAGACACAGGGGGCTGCTTGCAGATCACCAGGTACCGGATTGCAGAACAGCGGATCGCAAGGAACAGAGAAACCTACCAGCAGGGAGTCTCCACTAGGATCCCACCCCCACCCCTCACTCTCCACCGGAGCGGAGAGGCTCCATCCCGCCAAAGCCGCCCGGCACCAGCAGCGCCACAAAGGGACCTGTCCGCAGACCACCCGCCCAATCGCGATCGCAACTACCCGGTGGGGGGCCGCCCAACCCAGCCCGCAACCACCCCAACTGAACTCGGATTGCAACAACAACTGACGGACTGCAACAACAACTGACGACCTACAGGGTGAGTACCCATCAGGGGACAGGGAATCCATCAAGGGAGACCAGAGCTGGAGGGAATCCCCAGACCCTGACCTAGACTCCCTACCCCAACACCCGGACCACAGGACCCACTAAAACTAGGAACTGTTCGAGAGCTCCACCAGCCGGTGGAGCACACTCTGCTGGCCAGGCCAGAGCAAGAGCGCCCCTGGAAGGGAGCTTAAATGCCCAAGCCAGAAACAGCGCCCCTGGGTCAAGACTACCAACAGTAGAAGAAATTTGAACTGTGTCCTCCAGGCTGCATAACCTAGGTGGTATACACAGCAGCACAGGCCTAACGAGCGCGCTCCAGGCTGGGGCCGGAACCAGGCCAGGGGACCGGCGCCTGAACAAAGCAAAAAGGGTCAGAAGTGGGGCTGTGGCTCAAATGGTAGGGTGCCAGCCCTGAGCTGAAGAGCTGAGGGACAGCACCCAAACCTAGAGTTCAAGCCCACAACCAGCCCAAAACAAACAAACAAAAACACATCAGGAGCCCATAGCAGACTCCAGTATTTGGGAGAGTGCATCCAGAGCATCTGATCTTCCCAAGAGCACCCGCAGGAGCAAACACAAGCAGTCTAGGCTGCTCAACCCTTCCAAAGGCGGGAATTGCTACAGCAGAGAGCTGAGAATCCTAAGTAAGTCAGAATAGCAGCTGGAAATAGGCTCCCAACAGAATCCAGATCAGGCACAGACTCTCTCTACCAATACAGAATCAGCAACCAAGCAAAGACAGACACACCAAAACAAGATTGAAGAGCAGTCTCCTGAACCCCCATGCGAAAATCACGGAGAAAAATCACAAGGTTTACCACTACCCAGGACAGCAAGCTCACCTCAAAAGCCAGCAGCCACGCAGGGGAGAGCCCCAATGGGAGCAAAGCAGGAATGGAAGACAAAAACTACATCCAAGGGTTGCTGGAGGCAATGACTCAAGAAATAAAGCGAGAAATGGATCAGAAATTGAAAGAGCACAAGGATGAACTATCAAAAGATATACAGGATATCAAACAAAAATTGGATGCAAAAATAGAAGCTGCACAAACCTCAGTAAGAAGTGAGATAAACGCCAAATTAGAGGTAATGCATACTGATCTCACCTCATTGAGAGGTGAGATCAGTACTCTGAGAACCAACATTGAATCCATAAAGGGATCCATTTCCACCATGCAAACCACAATAGAAGCCACGGTCAACAGAGTGAATGAAATGGAAGGTAGAGTGTCAGATACAGAAGACAGAATACACCAACTGGACCAAAAAGTGACAGATATGGAAAAATCACTCAAATTAAACCAAAGGGAAATTCAAGAGCAAGCAGATAATGCTAAAAAATTTAACCTTCGCATAATTGGAGTGGACGAAGGTGAGGAATTCCAGAGCAAGGGAATGCAACACCTATTTAACAAGATAGTCAATGAAAATTTTCCCCACCTCAAAAACGACCATCTTAACTACATCACAAAAGCTTATCGAACACCCAACAAGCAAGATCCCAGGAGAAACACTTCTAGGCACATAATAGTAACAATGATGGATCTGAATAATAAGGAAACAATCCTGCATGCAGCAAAAATGAAGAAGGAGCTATACTACAACGGGAAAAAAATTAGAATCACTGCAGATCTCTCCACACAAACAATGAATGCAAGAAAAGCCTGGGAAAGCACCATACGAGCCCTGAGAGCCAATAACTGCCAACCCAGACTGATATACCCGGCAAAGCTAGCATTCACATTCGATGGAGAACTGAAAACTTTTAATAGCAAAGAAAAACTAAATGAATACGTAAACATTAAGCCAGCATAACAAAGAATTCTAAGAGGGGGGGACACAACCTGAAGAAAGCAACCAGGAACTGGGACCTGACCCAAACAGGCATTACTCAAAGTCTAACTGAGCAAGCACAGGAGGAAAGGAAAGAAGAAAAACTTAGGAAAACGGAATGGCAGGGACAACAATGCATCTCTCTATACTTTCTCTTAATATAAATGGGCTGAATTCGCCAATTAAAAGAAAATGAACTGAGGACTGGATCAGAAAACAAGACCCATCCATCTGTTGCCTTCAGGAGACCCACCTCTCAGCCAAACATACAAACAAACTCAGAGTGAAGGGGTGGAAAAGGATCTACCAATCAAATTCCCCCAATAAGAAAGCAGGTGTAGCTATCCTGATATCTGACAAAATAAACTTTTCATTAAAATCAGTACAGAAAGACAAGGACGGACACTACATATTAATAAAGGGAACAATCCAAGAGGAGGATATAACCATCATCAACTTATATGCCCCAAATATCGGTGCACCCAGATATGTTAAACAAATGCTCTCAAACTTACAGAATAAAATAGATCCCAATACGATAATACTAGGAGACTTTAACACGCCACTCTCACCAAAGGACAGGTCTACCAACCAGAGGATTGGCAAAGAAGCTACCGAATTAAGTGAGGCCATACTTCAAGCGGAATTAACTGACATCTACCGAGTATTTCACCCTAAAACAACACAGTACACATTCTTCTCAGGAGCTCATGGAACTTTCTCCAAAATAGACCATATCATAGTTCATGCAAGGAACTTAAGCAAATACAAAGGGATCGACATAATCCCCTGTATCCTATCTGACCACAGTGGAATCAAGCTAGCTCTCAATAACAAAGCATACCGCAGAAATTTCTCTAATACATGGAAATTGAACAGCACACTCCTTAACAAGGCCTGGGTAACAGAAGAGATCAGAGAAGAAATAAAGCATTTCCTACAACTCAATGAAAATGAAAACACCTCACAAAGAAACTTGTGGGACACAGCAAAAGCAGTCCTGAGGGGCAAATTTATTGCCCTCAGTGCCCACATCAAGAGAATGGAGACAGACGAAGTAAATAATCTCATGTTGCAACTAAAACAGCTAGAAAAACAAGAAAAAATGGGACCTAAAGCTACTAGACAAAGCCAGATAACCAAATTGAGAGCAGAGATTAACCAATTAGAAAATCAGAAAACCATAACCAAAATAAACCAAACAAAAAGCTGGTTCTTTGAAAAAATAAACAAAATTGATGGCCCGTTGGCAAGATTAATTAAAAAAAGAAGAGAGGAAACCCATATTAATAGGATTAGGGATGCCACGGGAAACATCACAACACGTACCCAAGATATCCAAACAATTCTAACAGACTACTTTCAAAAGCTATACTCTCTAAAGGAAGAAAATCTGGCAGAAATGGATGCATTTTTAGAGAAATACAAGTTACCCAAACTGAGCAAAGAAGAAGTTAACCAATTAAATAAGCCAATATCCTATACTGAGATACAGGAAGCTATCAAAAGTCTTCCAACAAAAAAAAGCCCTGGACCAGATGGATTCACAGCAGAATTCTATAAGACCTTTAAAGAAGAACTAATACCCATACTCCTCAAGCTCTTCAGAGAAACAGAGAAGGAGGGAGCTATCCCAAACTCATTCTACGAAGCCAATATCACACTCATCCCCAAACCAGGCAAAGACCCAACCAAAAAGGAGAATTACAGGCCAATCTCCTTGATGAACACAGATGCAAAGATCCTTAACAAGATTCTAGCTAACAGAATCCAGAAACACATAAAAAAAAATAATACACTATGATCAGGTAGGCTTCATCCCAGAGACACAGGGATGGTTTAACATACGTAAGTCAATAAATGTAATCCAGCATATCAACAGAGCCAAGGTCAAGAATCACATGATTATCACCACAGATGCAGAAAAGGCCTTTGATAAAATTCAACATTCATTCATGCTAAAAGCTCTGGAGAAAATAGGAATAGAAGGAACATTTCTAAAAACAATAAAAGCCATTTATGACAGACCAATAGCCAATATTATACTTAATGGGGAAAAGCTACAACCAATCCTCCTAAAAACAGGAACAAGGCAAGGATGCCCACTGTCTCCACTCCTCTTCAACATAGTCCTAGAACCCTTAGCCAGGGCAATAAGGCAAGAAAAAGACATTAAAGGGATCCACATAGGGAAAGAAGAAGTGAAACTATCCCTTTTTGCAGACGACATGATACTATACCTCCACGATCCCAAAAACTCCATCCCCAAACTTTTAGAAATCATAAGTCACTTCGGCAAAATAGCAGGATACAAAATAAACCCACAAAAATCAGTTGCCTTCCTATACACTGATAATTCACAGGAAGAGAGGGAAATAAAGGGAGCAACCCCATTCACAATAACCTCCCAAAAAATAAAATATTTAGGAATTAACCTAACCAAAGATGTAAAAGAACTATTTAATGAGAACTATAAAAAGTTAAAGAAAGAAATTGCAGAAGACACTAGGAAATGGAAAGACCTCCCATGCTCCTGGATAGGCCGACTTAATATAGTAAAGATGGTGATACTTCCAAAACTAATATACAAATTCAATGCAATTCCTATTAAAATCCCAATGACGTACATCACTGAAATACAGAAAACAGTCCAAAAATTTATATGGAACAACAAAAGACCTAGAATAGCCAAAACAATTCTAGGGGATAAAGACAATATGGGAGGGCTATCCATGCCGAACTTCAAACTCTACTACAGAGCTATAATCACAAAGACAGCATGGTACTGGCACAAAAACAGACCCAAAGACCAATGGAACAGAATAGAAAGAAGATCCAGATATAAATCCACAGGCCTACAGCCAGCTGATATTCGACAAAGGAGCCAAAGACATACAATGGAAGAAACACAGCCTCTTCAACCGCTGGTGCTGGGAAAACTGGGCAGCCACATGCAGAAAACTAAAAGTGGACCCCAGCCTATCACCATGCACCAACATCAACTCAAAATGGATTAAAGACCTTAACATTAAACCTGAATCTCTGAAACTACTGCAGGACAGAGTAGGAGAGACACTTGAACTAATAGGCACAGGAAGGAACTTCCTGAACAGAGTCCCAGGGTCACAACAAGTTGGAGAGAGACTCGACAAATGGGACTACCTTAAAATAAAAAGCTTCTGCACAGCTAAATCTATCGCAACTAAGCTAGAAAGACAACCAACTAATTGGGAAAAAATATTTACCAGCAATATATCAGACAAGGGGTTAACATCCTGTATATACAGGGAACTCAAGAAACTAATCCCTCCCAAACCTAACAAACCAATTACTAAATGGGCAAGGGAACTAAAGAGGGACTTCTCAAATGAAGAAATAAAAATGGCAAAGAAACACATGAGGAAATGTTCATCATCCCTGGTGGTGAAGGAAATGCAAATAAAGACAACCCTGAGATACCACCTTACCCCAGTCAGAATGTCCCACATCCACAAATCAGCCAACGACAAATGCTGGAGGGGATGTGGAGAAAGAGGAACCCTATTACACTGCTGGTGGGAATGTACACTTATACAACCACTTTGGAAAGCAGTCTGGAGGGTCCTTAGAAAGCTAAAGATTGACCTCCCTTACGACCCAGTCATACCACTTCTAGGCATCTACCCTGAACAACAGGAACCAATATACAAGGACACGTGCACCTCCATGTTTATTGCAGCACTGTTCGCAATAGCTAGGATATGGAAACAACCTAGGTGCCCCACCACAGATGAATGGATCCAAAAATTGTGGTATCTATACACAATGGAATATTATGCAGCCATTAGAAATGACAAAATAATGGCATTTGCAGGGAAATGGATGGAGCTAGAAGGAATCATGTTGAGCGAGGTAAGCCAAGAACGAAGAGACAAACGGTACATGGTCTCCCTCATAAGTGGATGCTAAATCCAAAAGGTTAGGTGATACGACAAAACTAACAGGACTTAAGAAACAAAGAACTCCCGCTCATCTGGTTGAACCACTACTAAATATCCTCATGCTGCTGATCACAAATATGGTATGTGAACACTGTTATATATTACAGACTGTGGTAGACAATTTGCTCCAGGGAAGTTAGAATGAACTTGTGACTTTGAAATTATGTAATCATTTAATCACAATCAAAAAAAAAAAAAAAAAAAAAGAACCTCGGGGAAGGGAGGGAGGGAGGGGATGGTAGGGGGAAAACAATGGAGGGGGTAACAATGCTCAAGAGGAAGTGTACTCATAACCTCACTCATGTAACTGTAACCCTCTGTATAGTAGCTTTACAATAAAAAAAAAAAAAAAAAGAAGAGAAGCAATTGCCCATTGGCTCAAAGAAGAGTCCTGAGACTTTTAGTCTTAGAATTCCTTTGTACTCTTAAAAAAAGCAATTGAGGAACCATCAGCTTTTTATTGGTATTGCATCTATTTTTTTACATATTACAAATGACAATGACAAAATTCTTTAGTTGTTCTTTTTAAAGTAATGAACATTTTATTAATATAAATAACGGTTTTCAAAAGAATTTAAATATTCCAGAACCAAAATATATCTGGTGGGCTAAGTAGCAATATTTTCCTTTTCACATGAAGCTCTTCAATGACTTAGTGGAAGGCAAGAATACTATCTGCTTCTGTGCAGACAATCAATCATTTGAAACACACACACAATATGGATTATATATACATATTGGCATACAACATTTTAATGACACATGATAGGTATTGTATGTCAATTATGTGCAAATTTGTAATTTTTAAGTAATTCAGAAAATCTGATCTCATACAGATATACATTAGAAAAGAGGAGAAGGTTTAAAATACCCTTTTAGATAAATGTGAATTTCTTTTGGATACCCAAATTCAATAAGCGGTAGTTTCCCAAAGGCTGATTGCTACATAGTCCTGTGCAAGACTAGTGTCACAAAACCCGTTGTCCTACTCAATTCTCAAATGGAATTTTTTGACATGTGGTTTTGTACCATCATGCACTTATCATTTGCAAAATATGGATTCACTGAGTTATAAAGACCATCTAAGTGGTGTCAAATTTCATTCTTAAAATAACAATAGCAGCAACAAAACTCACCTCAACCAATATCACCATCAATCATAAAGAGTAATATGGAGCTATGGAGCTGCTAGGGGCAGATACAAGATTTCAAAAATTCTAATTTTTACCTAAAAATTCAAAGTGTGTCATAAGTAATTCATATTTATGAGATGTTTTTTATTCATTTGCAAATTAGTGTCTACAGCTACTGAGATCTAAATAACTCAGATCTTCAAATATCAGTACTGCTTGAGTTCGCCATTTGAAGAACTGCTTCTGTGCTTCTCCTGAGAGAGTTATCAAACAATTTATTTATTTATTTATTTATTTTTATTTTTTGGTCAGTCATGAGGCTTGAAATCTGGGCCTGGGCACTGTCCCTCAGCTCTTCAGCTCAAGGCTAGCACTCTAGCCCTTGAGTTACAGCACCAGTTCTGGTTTTCTGGTGGTTTTTATTGGAGATAAGAGTCATGGTCTTTCCTGCCCGGGCTGGCTTTGAACCGCAATCCTCAGATCTTAGCCTCCTGAGTAGCTAGGATTACAGGCATGAGCCACCAGTGCCTGGCCCTATCATACAATTTTTCAGAGGTTTCATCTCAAGTTTTCATCCAAGACTGCTGAACTACTACTTCCTGAGTCATGTCTTCCACCCTTTTCAATCTAATATTTTTTAGGTAAGATCTCAGTTTATGCCTGAGTCAGCCTGGACTATAATCTTCCTATTTCTATTTCCTACTACAGATGATAAGAATACAACAGCATGCTCAGTATTTTTCTGCTGTAATGAAGATTTAAGAATGATTTACTGGGTTAGCCTGGAAATGTGATCCTCCTGATCCCAGCCTCTCATGTAGCTGGTATAACTGGCATATACCACCATGCTAGTTACTGGTCTGAGACAGAGTCTAATGGCTATTTTATCTGGGCTGAGTTATTTCGCATCTTGTCACATTATGAAAAGATGCGTATTTTTTCATCAGTGTTTAACAATTATTTTTATTAATTTTTATTTTTAATTAATTATTTCTAATACCATATAAAGAGTGACTTTGAGTAAAAGTAGTAGTTTCTGTTTTACTGTAAGAATTTTTAAAAAAAAACACAAGAAGATCTGGGTGCCAACAATTTTATCCACCATAGCTTTTGTTCTATATCAAGGTAGTGAAAACTGCAAGTAATATCTTCATATTATTTTGAAAATAGTTTTCGCTCTTAGATCTCTCAAGGACCTATAAAATCTATGGACTACATTTAAGATTGTTTAGCTCATCTCAAAAAAATCACAGATGCTATTTCAGGATTTGTCTGGGACCCTCTCACACCAAACAAATAGCTCTACCAGCCAAGGGGACTCAGAGGATATTTCTCTCGTTTATGTATTCCTAAGAAAGTCTCTTAAGAACATGAGGCTATTCAACTTGAGATAATTTGATTTTACAATGGCACATTAGTTAACTATCATTGAGTAACAAATTATTCCCAAATTTAAAGAATTTTTAAAAGAGAGTTACTCTTCACAGTTCTGTAGGTTGATGAACTGGTTCTCCTGCTGTTTTGCCTGATGTCACCCGTGCAGAATGTCCAATTGAAGGGGCCATGATGCTGATGGCATTATACGTCACTGAGCTGGAGCTAATGTCACTGGGAACCTTGCTTGTTTTCTTGTTTGTTTTTGATCTAGGGGTTGTTATCCTCTTCTAGGATAGAGTGACTTTCTTACATGATCATATAAAGGGCAAAAATCCTTTAAGAGGAGATTAAAACAGAATTCATCACAATCTGTCCATCAAAGTAAACCACAAAGCTTGCTGGAAGGACCTTAAAAGGTCCATGACCATATTTGACAGGAAAAGTCTTCTCTTTAATATGACCAAAATGAATTACCTCGTGAGAATACAGAAACACAGGCAACATCTCTTTGAAAGATGGCGGTGAGGTATCCACAAAGTGATGGTGTAAATCCTCAATACTCTTAAGTGGTCTTTTAAGGAAGTGATACTCAAAGAAGAAAAGTAGCATTACTAAAAGAGCAAGACTTGCCATTGGCCAAATGAGTGATAACCTAAGTGTTCAAATTAAAAGTAGATTATGACCCCACAAGACAATGTAAAAATCCTAAGACCTGTATGAACATAAATAAACTAGTTGTGGTAACAAGTTAAGAAGACTGCTTAGTTTTGTAGTAGAATCTCAAGTGCTACACATAGAAGGAATATTGGAATTAGAAAATCATCATTTGGCAATGACTGCTTGATTTCTTCAGTAAAAGTCATCCATGAACAACAAAACTTGGGAGAATGACCTTGATGACCTTATCTAATCTATACGTCTCATGGATTAGATAAGAAATCATTAATTACCAGAAGGTACAAGATTAACCTTGATTACTGTGTCAAAGTAAATACCCACCAAAGGATAGTTTCAGAAAGAAAAACTGAAAACTTCTCAGGAGAAATATAATATTAACCTAAAATAACATTGCCAGTAAGAGAAAACATAAATATTGTGTGACTCCTGGTGGGATGTACTGAGAACAATTCTGTGATATTCTAGCCAAGATTTATAGCCAAATTTAATCACAATGAAACCTCAGACAATCGTAAATAGAAGAGACTACCACATAAGTGGAGGATTGCACTCTTCAAAGAATGGCAAGGACATTAAAACAAAGAATGGCTGTGAAACAGTTCCACGTTAAAGACAACTGCATGACAGCTAAGTGCATCATGTGTCCCTGAGTGAGACCGTAATAAAAAATAAAAATATTGTTTTCTTGAATGCTCTAAAGGAGACTAGTGGGCCAACATTTGAAAATAATATAGACCTAGTATTAATTTCCTAATTTAATGATGGTGCTACGTATATAAATGAATGTTCTCATTTATAGGTAATATGCACAAAATATTTATGGGTAATCAGTTAATAAATCTCCAACTTATTCTGAAATACTTGAATAACAATACTTAAAGATGTGCATTATTTTAAGGCAATAGAGTTTTATATACCTATTTACATCTCTGCAGTCTTAAACCTTCAGTATAATTAATGATTCTTTATTGATTAGATAAGATGCATGTTTACCAGGAGAGAATAATAAAATGATGGAAATAAATGCTAACAATTTTGCCATCTGTATGAAGGTATATGTAGATTCTTCACATGAGTTCTATAGATTTTCTGTAAGTTTAAAATAATATTTAACTAAAATGTAATTGTGATTCATAATAAACATCTTAAGCTAGTTTTTCATAAAAAAGATACATATATGTACATAATTTAAGAAAAATCCTGGCAAATGACTAAATATGGGTGTATCCTTAACTAGTACAACACTTTGGAATTAGAGATTTAATATAAGGACAGTATATTTTAGCTGCTGCTTTAAAAAAAATTTGCCCTTTCCAGGGGCTTGAACTCAATACCTGAGCATTATCCCTGTGCTTCTTTTGCTCAAGACTAGTGCTCTACCACTTGAGCCACTGCACCACTTCCAGCTTTTTCTGTTTATGTGGTTCTGAGGAATCAAATCCAGGGCTTTATGCATGCTAGGCCAGTACTCTACCACTAAGCCACATTCCCAGCCTAACTGCTATTTTTCAATGAACTGAATTCTAAAATTCCAATTAATCAGCAAAGAGCCACTCTGGATGAGATTCAGGCTACCACAAAATATTGCCAATGTAGCATCTATGAGAACAATAAGACACTTGCAAAAATTGTATTGGTTTGAGAAGTACCGCAGGTAAGGAAACTTATGAAGATCTCAGAGATATTCAACTTAGTCCAAACTTAATTTAAAATCCTCTCAAAACATCAGACACTTTATATCTACTTTTATATTAATTGTATACTAGAAAAATTTTCATGATTGCCTCTAAAAATAATCATGTTCCCTTTATGGGAAAGAAGAAAAGTTTTCAGAAGGAAAGCACACGTGTTTCAGTTAATGGGCTGTAGTCTGCTTACTGTGGTTAAAACAAACCGATATCAGGCTATCCTAAAAAAAATCTTTCTGTTTCAAAGTTTTACCATTATTCACATATCTTTTGTTTGATTTCTTATTTCTTATTCTTATTCTTCTTTGTATTATTATTATTACTTATTGGTCGTGGGGCACTGTCCCTCAGCTCTTCAGCTCAAGACTAGTACTCTACCACTTGAGCCACAGCACTACTTCTGGTTTTCTGGTGGTTTATTGGAGATAAGACTCACAGACTTTCCTGCCCAGGCTAGCTTTGAACCCTGATCCTCAGATCTCAGCCTCCTTAGTATCTAGGATTACAGGCATGAGCCACTAGCAATGGGCTATTTTTATTATTTTTAAGTAGTACAAAACGCTGCCATTCAACAAAGCAGTTTATGAATACAGTGCATCTTGATCAATGCCTCCCTTTCAACAGTCTCACTCAAATATTTTTAATGTAATACAGAAACATTTTAATTATTCATAAATCCTTTAAAATATTTTACATAAAATTATAACATCTATCACTTCTAATTATGTTAAATATTTAGAAAAATTAAATATCAAAACATGAGAGAAAATGCAAATAACACTTAAGTACATGTATGACTAATTTATATTCTGACAGAGAATCTAATTAATTAGAAACAACTTATATTTGTCCCATAGATCAGATAAGGAATCATTCATTATACTGAAGGTTTAAGATTACAGAGATGTATATGGATATATAAAAGTCCATTGACTTAAAATAATGTGCACCTTTAAACATTGTTCTTACAAATTTCAAGTCATGCTATAAATTACCTAAATCTAGAGTGTTACCTTATTTGCATTATCTGAGTAAAATTTTAGGGAAAAGTGTTTAATACTAAGTAGATTTATTGTTCTTGAGTGTCAACTTAAATTGTATTCTAAGACCCTTAATTAACTTTAAGACTTCAGACTTAATTAACTTTAAGACCTAAGGCTTGAAAATGTTCAAGTAATTAAAATAAATAGAAACTGCTCTTTGTTAGCGAGGACGTGGTTCTTAGATAGCAGTGACACTCGTGAGGGCATTAAACAAAAATAGGCAATGCACAATAATTTTTACTTAGTAATTTTGTATATTGGTAATCATGTTTGTTGATATTAGTTTATTATTGTTGTAGTTGTTGTTGTTGCACAAAAGAGTTCCCATGTAACAAAGCAGTCTGTGAATATAATGCATTTTGATCAGTGTTACCCCTTTCAATCCCTTGCCCTATCCACCCCTGTCCTCACTCTTCTTCACTTTGTAAGATATACACTACATTCTTGACTGTATTCTCTTCCCCCTCATTTCTTCTTCATTCATCCATCTCTTCCCCCTTGAAGTAATTACTTGCTGGTGTTTATTTGTTGAACTTAGAGTTTGCTTTTCTAAGGAATTATACTGAATTCTCACTTGAACCTACCATATGTCACAATACATTTGTAAACACTTGCATATAATCCAATTTATTTACTTATAAAGAGAATAAAATTAGTAGGCTGAGGATATAGCCTTAAACCATAAGAACACTAACATGCATGTGTATATGGAGATGACACAAGAAACCCCTGATTGCATTGAACTAGAGTGTCTGCATGGCAAAAGACATAGCTAGCAAGATCAATAGAAAGCCCGTGAATTGGGAAAGGATCTTCACTAGCCATACAATGGACAAGGGACTCATATCTAAAATATAATTAGAATTCAAAAACTTAAATATCCCAAAAACAAATCCTCAAAGAAACAACTGCCACATTAATAAGTGGGCTAAAGACTTAAAGAGAAAATAAAAAAAGACTTAAAGAGAGATTTCTTTGAAGAGGAAATAAGAATGGCCAATAGATACATGAACTTCTCTGGCCATAAATGAAATGTAAATCAAAACAACATTGAGATTCCACCTCACTCCAGTTAGAATGGCTATAATCAAGAAATATAATAACAACAGATGCTTGAGAGGATGTGATCAAAAGGGAACACTACTGCACTGGGTGTGTAAACTTGTTCAACCACTCTGGAAAACAGTATGGAGGTTCCTCAAAAGACTACACATAGAGAGGCTGGGAAGGTGGCTCAGTGGTAGAGTGTTTGCCTTGCATGCATCAGGCCCTGGGTTCTATTCTTCAACACCACATAAGTAGAAAAAGCAGGAAATTGTGCTATGGCTCAAGTGGTAGAGCCCTAGCCTTAAGTTGAAGAGCTGAGGGACAGTGCCCAGGCCCAGAGTCAGGTCCCATAATCGACAAAAAAAAAAAAAAGAAAGAAAGAAAGAAAGAAAAGAAAAGGAAAGGAAAGAAAAGAAAAGAGACTACACATAGAACTCCCCTATGACCTAGCAATTCCACTTCTGGACATTTATCCAAACAAACACAAACAAGGCTATACCAAAGCTACCAGCACAACTATGGTTATTGCAGCATTATTCGCCATAGCTAAGATATGGAACCAACCCAGCTGCCCCTTAGTAGATGAATGGATCAAGAAAATCTGGTATAGATATACAATGGAATTCTATGCCTCCATCAGAAAGAATAGCACTGCCCCATTTGTTAGGAAATGGAAAGACTTGGAAAAAATTATATTAAGTGAAGGAAGCCAGACCCAAAGAAATATAAGTCCCAGGATTCCCTTATTTACAATAATTTGTATATGTCTAGGATAATCTTAGCAGATGAGCAGAATAGCTCAATAGCTATGTACACATGACCATATAAAATGATGCTAAGGGAAATGAACTCCAAGACATGGACACAAGAGGTTTTTCTTTGTTGTTATTGTTTTTAGTGTACTATGTGATTTTTTTGTTTCCTTTGTATGTTTTTCCCCTTATGGTATATCCCCTGTTATCACTGTATTTGATTTTGGTACCCTGATATCATGTATATGTTTATTTGAAATTAGGGAAGGGAAAAGGAATGACAAAATGGTGAGACAAAGAACAAGGGGGAAACCAATGCAACAGTGATATACACAAGACAATATGTTGGAAATGATCTGTACAACTTGGGAGGAGAGGGTGGGAGAGGGAAAGTGGGAGAAAATTGAAGAAAGGAGTAACCAGTTTGACAAGAAACGTACTCATTACCTTATTTATGTAACTGAAATCCCTCTGTACATCACCTTGACAATAAAAAAAGAAACCCCTTATCCGACACAATTAGTGAGACATTAATAAAACAAGATTAAAAAGTCAGTTCCTCAATGTGAAAAAAATCATAACTGCAATTGGAAACTAATGATTTAAGTAGTGTCATTTGAACAATTATAGCATATGTATATATGTTTAAATTACAAACATTCAGAAGCATTAAGATTAAATTTTAATAGAAGCTATGTATAATAAAAAAGGGGGACAACTAGTAGCTCACAAAGATAAGTGGTCTTGAAATTGAGTCTTTAAATTTCAGTATGAAACTGTACAGAAGAATTTGTTTTCTCCATAATCTGTCCAAATTGGCATAGGATGTTTGTCTAACCACTGAATATATGTTTATAATAAACATGATTGTCTTTGGAGCTACCCAAGTATATTTTATAACTATAAACACTAATAACAAATAAGAAAACAACAACTTTGTTACTTCTTAAAGCTAACTCATCTATGGTGATTACAAGTTATTAACAATGTGGTTAATAATACAGTCAAGGTTATGACTGTTTCCTATGATTTTATCCCAAACCATCACATCATTGCTCTTCATCAGGATAAGCTACCACATTTTATAAAACTGACCAGATTTTTTAATTAAAACAATTTCTGGTACATTCTTGTAGTTCAGACTTACTTTTGTAAAGGTTGTGGACCTTGGAAAGGTCCCAGTTGCTAGTGAAGACAGATGATCTCCATTTTACTTATTCCAATTGGGGGTGAGGAAGCTAAACCAAACTGTTTAGAGAAAATGTTCTTAAATTGAATATATTTTAGTGGTTGTATACCATTTCATGTTGACAGAAACTGGTTTGTACTCATGAACATAGGCTGACATGGTGATTTTCAGCCAATTAACTTCTAAAAATCTTTATTCCCAACTTTAAAAATATTCAACTGAAGCCTTCTACTTCTGGTCCAAATGGAGAAACAAGGACCAGATTTTTCCTTCCTGACTGACATCGAAAATATATGGAATATTTTCAAGATAACAGAGACCAGATAAAGAAAGACAATAATTTTTGAATGATGTAAAGAAAAGAAATTGCATCCCTGATAAGAGAGTCTAGGCCTCACACAGCACAATAGCACAAAGGAAGGAAGGGAAGAGGGAAGTGAGGGATAAAAATAGTGAAAGGAAAAAGAGGGAAAAAAAGTAGAAAATAGGTGACTAAGGACAGTAAGGAGGGAAAAAATTAGCTAGAAAGAATGAGATATAAAGGAATAGAGAAGAAAAAAAAGGTATAAAGAAAGGAGAAACAAGGTAATTCGATCACAATTTGGTTGCCCTGGGTTCATTTTTTTTTTTTTTTATCTCATTAGAAGTCAATTCCTTCTTCAATCTGAAAATACCTCTAGTTTTGTTAAACAACCACTAAGAGTGTTAAAATTTTTATTTGGACTTAAATATAATAGGTGACATTGAAAGGGACATAAATAAAATAAATAAAAGCTTTGCTCTATGACACTACTAATATCAATGATGACTTGACATAAAATTTTGTTGGAAATATTACTATCATACAGAAAAATGAAATGAAGTATTGTAGATAATACATATTATAAATAATCTGGTAAGAATAATTCCATATGTAGTATACAAATTAAGCATATGGTAGTATACAAATTAAGCATATGGCATTTCTATCATTTATTTTAAAAAATGTCGATTAAAGGAAAAAATATAATGAATGAATGACTTAGGAGAAATATAAAATGGGAACCTGATTTTGCCCATTTTTTGACATATTTTTAAAGATTGTCTAAATCAAAAGGAAGAATTGTAAAATAAAAATTTCACAAATATTGAAATAGCATTTTTAAATAAAAGATATATAACCTTAAGCTAAGGAAAAGCTCGTATTCTTAAAGAACTTTCTAAGAGATTTTCAATATTACCTCAGTCCTTAAAACTAGAAGGGATGGAGAGAAAGAAATAAATTTCAGATTGATCATTTCAGATTGCAATAATCACCAAAAGTATTTATAAGAAGTAGCAGGGTAGTTAATGACATTTTTTTTGTGTAAGGAGGACTTTTGAACTGTAACTTGAAATATGAAAATGGTAGCATATGGAAAAGCTTTAGGTGAAAAGAAAAAAGAAAATGCATGCCTAGTGAAAAAGGAGAGAATAAAAAGCAGTGAGGCTGAGAAAGAAGCAACAGATAAAGACTTCCAAGCCAGGCTCAGGAGATGGGTCTTTCTTCTCAGGACACAGGGACACTATGGATGGCATGGAGTGAAAGCCATGATATCTATTTTTGTTACCTTATAGAACAATTGGCAAAGATGGATTCTATAAAAGGCTACTTAGGGTGCTTTTGCAGCACTCCAGGTAAGAAATAATGGTAAAATGTGAAAATGGAATTTTAATGTAAAATGTGAAAATAAAGAACTATTTGAAAATACCAATAGCAAGAAAAAGAAAACCCCTATCAGGATTCAAAATAAGGGGACACAAAAGAAAAAAATATTGTCACCAAATATAAGCTGACTTCGCTTACTAAACAATCATCAGATCTATGGTTTTGTTTATATAAAACACACTTTAAAACTAATTATAGTAAACCCCTTTTATCCACAAAAGATACATTTCAAGACTCCCATGGATGCCTGAAACCAAAGCTGGTGCCAAACCTTGTACATGCTTTTTCTTTTTCCTGTGTCTGAATATCTATGATAAACTTAGTTGATAAATTATGGACAGAGAGTGGTTATCACAGTTAGTAAAAGAGAACATGTCCAGTAATGTTCTATAACAAAAGGAACATGAATGTAGTGTCCCTTGACAACCTTATTGCACTATGAATCTAAGTGATACTGCCATATGATTGTTCTTCCCTTTCTAAGTAGAGATCCTTGTCCAGATTGAATCAAGAACCTTCCTTGAATTTTAAAAAAAAAAACACAAACAAAACCTGTATGCTTACCTAAAATCAGTGATAGAAACAAGATGATGTGCCTTCTGCCAATGCCTTGTTATGGCTCTAGAGAAAGGGGGAAAAATCCTCCATTCAATGTCAAGTTGAATGTCACAAACCCAGATAAGACAACAGGAGTCTCATGAGAAAAAGAAATCTGCACTGTGATTATTTTTCTCTTCTCTGCTCATCAAATCATTATGAGCATTAATGAAAGTGCTGATGTTTTAGTGTTTCTGGCTGAAAATTCATCATAACAAAGAAGGTGTGTGGCCTTTGCTTCCAGACCCCTTCGGCTAGCTTTGGAATCCCTAGTCTTCCGCTTGCCTTGTGTATATGTCTGGAGAAATGACTCTGGATATGCATTTTCCACGGACTGACTGAATCTGTTTCCCTAAAAACATATATATTGAAGCCGCAGTACCCAGCGGGAGGTGAGATTAGGAAGTCATGCCTTTGAGAAGTAATTAGGCTATGAAGGTACAGTCCTCATGAATGTGCCCTAGCAAAAGAAAAGCTAGAAAGTTCTCTTAGCCCTCCTCCCACCACAGCAGGTGAGAAACAGAAGTTAGCAGTGTGCAACTTGAAAGAAGATTATCAATAGAATTCACCCATGCTGACATCTTACTTGAGGCTTTCAATGTCCAGAAATGGTATAAATAAATAGCTTATAACCCACCTAGTCCATGATACATCATTACAGTGACTATATTCAGAGTTGTCATCATAGGGAGTGGTGAGGCTCTTGAGTCTCCCTTTCCTGAATATGATATTAAGAAAGATATTACTCTCCTTCACACTGCAAAAAAAAAAAAAATTTCATTGCTGCGTGAGAATCAAAAGTAGACAAGTTAGAGTGGGATTCTCAAGGGTGGTATAAGGACTGGGAGGAGTTGATTATTTAAGTAACTCACACTTTGTCTCTTTGGAAGCTCCTAAGAGTTCTCAGTGACTGAAGGAGACTGGGTTTCAGTGTACCTGGAGGAGCAGAATTGAATACATCGGACAGACAAGGTTACTGAACTACATCTTCAGTGGACTTCCTTCACAAGACCCACATCTTACTTCTTCTAAAATAACTGAGTCATAGTTCTGGGCAAACATCCCCGGAGTGTCTTTGAAAAAATTGAGAAGGGCAACCTGCTGATCAGCGAGGTGAAGTTTTAAAGCCATTGAAATTTAAGTCGTAAATATAAATGCAGTTCCATTTTATCCACAAGCTTGTGAAGCACAAGAGTACATTTGGTAACCAAAAAAAAAAAAAAAAAAAAAAAAAATCAAAGTCTTAAGAGATAAATTTCAAAGGAAAAGTTTACAGCTTGTCCTCTGCGGGACAGACTATCCATGATACTCTTTCATCCTAGGAAGCTAAATGAGGGCTCTGGCAGTGCAATGACTCAGAGATAACAAAATAAAGTCGTAACATCAATAGTCTCCAGTGTTTGGGGATATATATATATGAGAACATAAATATTAAATGCTGAAAAGAAAAGGACTCAACCTGCTCTTCAAGTCCAGCCAGCTGGCTTTCTTCACTGTTCAGTGTCCTCTAAGAAGATCGTAGTGAGGAAAAAAAAAAAAAACAACCAACAAACAGAACTCAAGAAGTAATGACCCATAGCACATTGTAAAGAAGTAACAATGGTCTCCAGAATGTTGTAAAAGGGATAGCAATTTGCTGGGGATTTTCCTTGTTTTATTTCATGTTTATAAAGAAAGAAAAAACCTAATTGCTTTACTCTATAAAAATAGAGGGTAGATATTACCTTTAAGGTTATACAGGTATTCATTTCTATCTGAGTACTTCGAATCCAATGAAGTTGACATAGCAATGCTGAAATTGCTTGATAAATTTCAGCAATTTATTTCTTTGAAGAAGGTTTTGTTTTGTAGCACAATGGACACTCAAGGTCTTCCTGGTTGACAAAAGGTTAAAGTAAATTTGTGTATAACTCTTTCCAATACGGCACCTAAGTAGAGCTATTTTGAGTAATCAATAACATAAGTAGTAAATCAAGGTGCAAATGCAGAACAGAGCTTCTGCTGTTCTGACCTGTGACCTGACTGCAAAAGCCAAGTTAGAAGCCTAAATTATCTTATGAAATATACAACTTCCTGCCTTTCCTTATAACTGAATCTCTCACACTGGTGTTAGATGACAGTTACTTAGGGGACTCTTTGAATGCCGCTTGGCTGTGCACTATTTGATAGAATACAATGTCATCTTAGTCCATTAAAGTGAAAACCCCACCAAGAAGCAAAAGGTTGATAGAGAAAGGTAAATATTCCCCTAGCATATCTGATGAACACTTCTGACTGTTTTTCTTAAGTTTAAGGAGCTATTATTAGAAAATTGTGGCACCGTGCAGTTAAGCATGGCAGATGGCGAATAGGAGTGAGTGGTGTACAATTTACAGTAAACAAATTCTTTATCTTTGACGGGTCATGGGGAGAACTAAAACGGTCTCCAATTCAGTCAGGGAATATGTAAGAAAACACTGACATGCAGATTCACTAATTACAGTGAAATGTGTTAAAAAGCTGCAATTATCCCAATGGATGGAACCTTTTCCCATGAAGATTAGAAAAAACAACCAGGCATCATAGCTGACAGCAGGATGCCATTTGTAAATGTGCCCCAGATTGGTTGACACCTGTTCCGCGAAGAGAGTCAAATCTTCAGGGCCTTCAACTTGGTTTCCTCTAGAGACAGAGGCGCTTCTTGATGGCATGCATGGGTGTGAACCCATCAGATATTTTTCAAAGCAAATATCTGAAGGAAAAAATGTAGCAAAGCAACTCCTCCCTTCAGAAGAAAAAAGATGGTAAATCAGTAGGGAGTGATTCCTGTAATGCTCATTAGGTTTGTTATCCTCAAATAAATATGATGGAATTGGACTTCCGTCACTACAAAAAAGGGATTAAAAACAGAAGTATTATTAGATATGCTTTTCAAGATGAATTCTTTGATTATATATTGAACAATGGCGATGAAAATTTATCAAATTGAAAAATCAAAGTTGATGGATATATAATTATACATGCGAGGAATTGCTCAGACGATTTGGAATATGTCATGAATCAAAAACAACCAAACAAAAAAAAAACCCTCTCTATAGTTTCCTAGTAGCCATGGACATATGAACCCACAAGAAAGTACAATGGCATCTTCTTAAATGTCATGTGGTAATTTGAATCAAAGAAATGAGACCATTGCTTAAAGGAATTAATACAGATAATCCCTTACATTCAACATTAGGTATGAGAATATATGAAAGTTGCTCTAGCATTAAGGAGTGCCTTGTCAGTACCTTCTAGGCCCCCCGGTGGAAAGGGTGGCTAGAACTTGTTTGACCCCCTCTAGCTATTTATCATATCCTTAGCCATAGAGTATATGACTTTGGCCAATGTTTCTGGGCCTGGAACTCCACCCCAAATAAGCATCAGAGTCAAATTTGTTCTGTTTGTTAAACATTCTTATTATTATAAAGCGATAGGAAAAAATTAACTTTGTTTGGAATCGAAGTTCACAAGGACAAGAGAATTTTATTTGGGACTTTGTCTTAGGTTAAACTTCAAAATTCTGGTATTTGATTTGTTTGTGATTTTAATTTTTGAATTTTAGGTTTCCCTGGTCATTTAATAATGGCATAGTATAAATACTCAATTTGGGACACTGTTGTGTTGGTGACATTTTATTATAGTGTCATGTAATCTCATTGAATATCCTCTACTAAATTGATCTCTAGGAGAAATATAAGAGGTGTGACCTTTGAGTCAGAGCAATGTCCCTGAAACAATTAAAATAACACAGTGTTAGAGTTACTGAACCAAACCTAATCTATTCTCCAGGAGTACAAGGAGATTCCTGTTGGCAGTAAGAGACAATAGCTTCAAGAAGTTCAGAGCACTGTCATGTCTGGAGCTCATGGCCATGTCCCTGGGGAAACACAGGTCAGGAAAAATAATTTCACTTTCCAAGATGACTAGAAGACAAAGCTATTCAGAGTGTGAGGTGAAAGAAGTGACATGGAAATCAGAAGCTTTTGCTTCCATGTACGTTGCAAAATACCTCTAAGGTAACACTAACGATTTTGGACACTAGGCTATCTGTTACATAGTATATTAAAGAACTTTATTCAAGACAATGTGAATATGCTGGTTTGATATGGTTCTGAACTAGCAAGGCAGAAAGGAGGAAATTGGAGTATAACATACATTATAAAGCAGCATAACACATCTGTGGCCCTGGATAAGGAATCATATTGGAGCTAAGGTACCAATCCTGGAAGTTTAAGAGCGAACTCTCAGTATGATTTAAAATACAGACAATGTGGATATAGGAAGATGAAGTAATTCATAAGGATAAAATGAGCTTTGACCTAGTCTTTCTCCATAGAGTTTAGGATACTTAGTCAATTTATTTGTAACCACTTGCATGCCGCCCATGTTTACTTACAGATTTATAGGCTATCTGTCACAAATGAGGGAAATTGTGTGCCTTTTATTTCTCTGGGTCTGGCTTACTTCATTTTATATAATTTTTCTAAGTCTTTCTATTTCCTTATGAATGGTACAATATCATTCTTCCTAATGGATGACTAAAATAGACTCTAAGGAGAGTTCAAATAGCATATTTTTTTAGAAAGGCTAGGTTAAAGCACAACAAAATAAGAACCAGGAAAGAGGTGTGTACAAGAGGGTAAGTAGTGCCAAGGGTAGAGGGGTAGGCAAAGGAAAGAGAGAAGGAGAGGAGAATGCAGTCAAGAATTCATTGTCTATACTACAAAATTAAGAAAAGGAAAGGAAGGGGTGTGTTAAAGGACTGTGAAAATGTTGAAGGAGGAGACATTGATCAAGATGCATTGTATGCATAATCTATTTTGTTCAATGGCATCTCCTTTGTATAACTACTTAAAGATAATAAAAATATTGTTAAAAAGAATAAGCAGCTATGTTTATCACAGCATTATTCACTATAGCTAAGATATGGAACCAACCCAGATCCCCTTCAGTAGATGAATGTATCAAGAAAATGTGAGATATATATATATATATATATATATATATATATATATATATATGAATTCTATGCTTCCATCAGAAAGAATGACACCACCCCATTTGTTAGAAATGGAAAGACTTGGAAAAAATCATATTAAGTGAAGTAAACCAGACCCAAAGAAATATAGGTCCCATGGTTTCCCTCATTTGCAATAATTAGTATACATCTAGGATAATTTTCTCAGGTGAGCAGAAAAGCTCAAAAGTGCTGCACATATGACCATATAAGATGATGCTAAATGAAATGAACCCCAAGATATGGACACAGAGGTCTTTCTTTGTTGTTGTTTCTAATGTGCTACGTGATTTTATTGTTTCTTTTGTATGTTCTTCTCCCTATGGTATATCCCCTGTTGTCACTGTACTTGATTTTGGTGCCCTATATCTTGTATATACATTTGTCTAATTTGGGGAGGGGAATAACAAAATGATGAGACAAGGACACAGGATGACCCATTGCAACAATGATAACCACACAACAGTATATTGGAAATGAACTTTACCACTTCAGGCTGTGGGGGAGGGGGGTGGAGGGGAGTCAAGGAGGTGGAGAAAGGAAGAGATAGTGGGAAAACAAAGGAGGGGGTAACAATTCTCGATAAGAAATGTACTCATTACCTTACTCATGTAACTGTAACCCCTCTGTATAGCATTATTTTTAAATAAAAATTTTAAAAAGAAAATAATAAATAAAAATAATAAAAAGAAAAGAAAAGAATAAGATGCTAAAGTCTGTTGATTTTGAATTATCAAGTACTATCAAGCATCAAGATGGTAGAAAGAAGAGAGGAGCTTGAGTTTTCTGATTTTCGGCTTATGAGATTCAGTAAGAGCAATATGGACAACCAAAAGTTATTTAAACCCTCTTATTATTTTTTAGAACTATGTAGTTCAGTGAATCCTCATATGATATAGGATTAAATACCATGAAGTCATCATTCAGAAATAAGCACAAGTACTCCATGCAATTGAGCAAATATGCATGTAGAAACCAGGATGTTATCAGAGGCATTTCTCCTTAAGGGATATAGAACACCTAAGATAATCATCTTATTTTTCTCCCTGATTGAATCTATCTTTGAGTTAACGTAATACAATTCCTCACAACTATGACTCACTTTGAGCTCAATTTTTTAAAGATGGTTTCAGCCATTCTCAGAGATGGTCAACCAACATTGTTGCTTATTTCTTTCTGTGTTTTTCTCAAATATACAATTCTACAATAGCAAAAAAGATTCTTGGGTTTTGTTGGCTTTATAAATATTTTAAATGGTAGAATAATTGTGCCTATTGTTGGGTATTATGTGACATCTCAAATACTTACCATTTCTTTCATTGAAAACATCCAAAATCCTCTTTTCTAGATTTTAAACATAATCCTTTTACCTAACTAAGACTTTCTACCACCAGTCAACCATTCTTTGGCCACTTTTTCCCCATACTTCTTAATTTCTGGTAACTATTATTCTACTCTCTACTTCTATGGGACTTGTTTTTATAAGAATGCATTTGGGAGAATTGTTTTTTATATGAACACATTCTCAAAATAAATCATTTATAACAAAATTGTCTCCCAAGATCATTGTTCTAAATCAAATAAGTTTGGAAATAATAGGGAATTAGGGATTTTAAGAGCATTACAACTTGACTAATTATGGATTGTTCTTTATGGTACATTTTAATGGGCAATAACATTATTTAGATATTTTCCTTAATAACACATCTCTACACAAGTATGACAGAGACACTAAGAACTTTTTCTAGCTTGTTTCACTTAGAAAAATAAAAGAATGTAAAAAGGATTCAGACAAATAGACTACTTTTATGCCAGCCACTGTTAGTGTTATTTATAATTGCTACCTTCTTCTGAAGGGAACCCCATGCCAAACGAATCATAAAAGCTACCGATTTTCACTTGTAGGAAGATGGATTTGTGGATATTAATGTCTCCTTTTGTCATATCATTTCATTTTATCTAGCAAAGGAGGGAGAAAGGCTAAACTAGGCAGAACAAATAGAAGTTCTTTGACTTGTGTGACTGGAAATTCCCTCAGGTGGAAGTTTCAAACAGCTGCCATAAATCTTGATTTAGAAAAGTAAAATATTTCATGATAGATGATATTTCATTTCCCTAAGCTACTATAATGCACATGCCTACAGGAGAAGAGCAAGAAACATCAACTTTTTATTGACTGATAAAACCAATACTGGCCATTACTTAGAAAAACAGCCAGGCCCTGGTGGCTCATGCCTATAATCCTAGCTAATCAAGAAGCTGAGATCTAAGGATTGCATTTCAAAGCTAGCCTGGGCAAAAAAAAAAGTCCATGAGATTCTTATCTCTGATACTACAAAAGGCAAAAGAGGTGCTATGACTCCTACAGCACTAGCCAGTGATGGACATGAAAGTTTAGGCACAGCACCCGAGTTCCAGGACTGGCACGCACACACACGCACACACACACACACACACACACACACACACAAATTTAATTAGAAAAACAAAGTTGTAAGGTACTTTGCCAAATCAAGGCTGCGAATTGCAGATATTACTACCTACAGTGTAGAGTCATGTTTGCTCTCTGAGGATTAAAAAAGACACTGTATATAAGGTATTTGTCACAGCGTATATCCTTCTATGGTGTTCCATCAAGCTATTTTTTTATTACCTCCACTGTCACCTTCTTCCCTTATTCCTAACATACTTCAAGTAATATAAGATCATGTAAGCATATCTATCCTGAATATAAATAATTTACATTAGGGCAGACAATGGTGACTCATGTCTATAATCCTAGCTACTCAGGAGGCTGAGATCTAAAGATCAACATTCAAAACCAGCCCAGGCAGGAAAGTCTGTGAAACTCTTATTGACAATTACTCACCAAAAACGCCAGAAATAGAGCTATGGCTTATGTAGTAGTGTTATCCTTGAGCAAAAAAGAAAAGTTCAAGAATAGCAACCAGGCCCTGAGTTCAAACCTCAGGACCAGCACCAAAAATAGTAACTTCAATAGAAGTTACTATTTACTTGGAAAATATGTGTTGTCCTCATCTTACACTTGAATGTAATACAATATAAGTCAGCATTAGTGAAATAATTACCATAAGCTTATTTGATCATTTTGACAAAATTTAGCTTTAGTTTTAATTCCTGACTCTAAACATTCACTTATCTAGGAATAAAATGTCCATTTTTATCTTTAAATGTATGAAATGAAATGATTTTAAAAACAAATACCCCTCTATCATTAGAAATTAACTTTTTGTCATTCAAACTAATGCTCTGAATTGCTGCTGGGAAAACAGAAGCACTAAGCACTAAGCACTAGGCACTAACCACATACATAGGAAAGAGGCCCTCAACCCACACTTACAATCTGTCTATTCTTACTTTGCATACATAGCATGCAATATAATGCAGGTTGTAAAGAAAACATTTCAAGATGAAGGATAACAAGCACAAAAGCAAAAACACATGAAATCATGGGAAAAAAAACTATTAGAAAAGCAATAGTGTAATGACTTTCTTGTGGGAAAAAAAGATATCCTAAAGCATAGCAATACCGTGCTTAATCGAGCATAATCCTAAAGATGAATTTGGTTGTTTCACAGTTCAGCCAGAGGGAGGAAGTGTTTTCTCTTGAAGTTTTGAGAATTGAGCAAGAGAAGCAAAGAACAAAATGGGGCTGATTTCTTAAGATGGTGGACCAAATGGAAGCTGTTTCCTTGAGGACTGGAGAGGTCCAGTTGGGGAGTGCCCCAATGAGAGATGACAGAAAAGGAGCCAGTAGTCCTGGGAGCTAAGTTATTGTCACTGAATCCCATGTGAGTACTATATAGCACTTACTCATTGTTATATGAGTTATATATAGTTAATTGCCATGCAAAAATATAATAACCTCACAACTTATGGCTAAAAAGTAACGACTGATTGCACTTCATCATCACTAAATCTCATAGTCATATAAAGCATGAATTCCAGTGGACTGAGTTCTCAGGAGGCCATCATGGAAGATACAGGCTACAATGTGTCTGACAAAGTGTCGAAGTCTATAAGCACAGTGCATACTAACTCCTGCCATTACTATCCGGGAAAATGACAAAGCAACTCTTCTTTTATTGTTTCTCAATTCTGAGATACTGCTGTGCTCAAGTTTCAAACAATGCTCTGAAGAATAAGTAAAATGGGACATAACCAAGTACGACATTCAAACGATTATCTATCAATTCATCAACTTATATATATATCAACTTGCATTAAGTAACCCTCAGCTGCTAACTCTGCTCAAATAGATTCAAGGGTGAAATAAGAAAAGGTGAAAAAATGTGTACTCACTCAACAATTAGCAAAATGCTTAGGCAAAGTAGCTTGCAAATCAGGCCAGATTCACTCAAATTATGTGGATGCAAGCTGCAGAAGGAAATAGGAACTAGGAGAATTTGATGATCTAAATACTGAACTTAAAAATAATTTTTTGCATTTTAACTAAGATAGCTTTCATGTTGTCAAAACACCTGGTTTTAAATCTGAACTTCCCTCAAAAGAGAACAATCTGGCCACCCTAAAATCAACACACTCAAATCCATTGCACTCTAAATGTGCCTTAAATGTTTCTAACCCAGCCACCAGCAAAATGGCCTATGACAACTGCTAATTTAAAAGCAGAATTAATTACAAGTGACTTAGAAACAGATGCTCTGCGTCTGAAGTCCAGCTGAAAAAGCCTCTACATTCTGGGCATGAGGCTGTGTTCTCCTCTAAGATTCCTCTGTTGCAGTTGCCATGGTGCTTCTTGGGTGGCTTGCTTTGCAACCTGCCGGGGCAAACAACTGTGACTTAGCCTAGTTTGCTGATTTCCCCAGCTTGCTGTTCCTTCTCCTAGTCCTCTTCTTTCCCTGTGGCTAAAGCACATCTTATTTGTCACCAGTATCAAACAGGAGGGAAGAATCCATACTGTAAAACTTTTCCTGCACTCAGTTTTCCAGAAGATGATGAAATTCTTCACACACAAAAAGAGAAAGCCACAAGGAGAGCAAGTTCCTTACTTGGGTATAGTTACTGTTTTATCTGCTAACCAGCTGTCATGCGAGAAAATATTCCCACCTCCCCACAAACTTCCTTTCTCCTCATGTTAAAGAAGAAACTTAGAATGTTTTCATGCCTATTTTAAAAGTAATACATTTGTATTTTACAAAAGTTAGAAATATAGAATACTTTAAAGAAAGAAATCATTGGAATTCAGTCTCTTCAATGCACTTTGTTATAAAGTGCTCATTTACATTTAGTAGAAATCTGTATGTATCAAATATAGAAAAAGGGTGGAGTTTTTTTGTCTCTATTTTATTCTTTTTTGAGAAAATACGTTTTTTTATTGTAGAAATACTGTACAGAGGGGTTACAGTTACATGAGTAAGGTAATGAGTACATTTCTTATCAAGCATTGTTACCTCCTCCTTTGTTTTTCCCCTACCATCCTTTCCCTCCCACCTCCATCCCTTGTTTTTCCCCTACCAACCCTCCCTTCCCCTCTCCCCCCCCCCCCCCACTGCCACCGCACACCAAAATTGTAAAGTTTGCCTCGATTTTCTTTAGAGTCCTGGGATATATGTTGACCAGTTACACTTTTGTGATGTCAATTTTGATTTACCTACATTCTTCTTTTTCTTCTTCTTTTCTTTTTCGTGTGTGTGCTTGCATGTGTGTGTGTGTGTGTGTGTGTGTGTGTGTGCGTGTGTGTGTGCTCACGCACGCCCACGTGCGTGTGTGTGTGCTGGTACAGGGGCTTGATTTTAGGGCCTTATATTCTCTGCTTTTTCACTCTTTGTTGGCACTCTAACCATTCAGCATTTTGCTGCTTAGTTGGCCTGGAATGGCTTTGATCCATAATGCTCTCAGATCTCAGCCTCCTAAATAGCTAGAATTTTAGGCATGAGCAACCTGACTTATGAAAGATGTTTTGGCGAGACTCAGTGAGTGAACTAAAAATCCCCCACTTGGTGTTTCTGCCTTTTGACCTGAACTATTCTCTGTATTCCCTTTGCAATCACTTCAGATTCCAGGGAGGGGGGAAAAAAAGATTGAATAAGCAACTCCTGTGTAAGGCAAATTACTCCTCAAACAGAAAATGCCTTCTTCTTATCATTTCAAAGAAAGTATCCCAAAACTCAGGAGGCCCTAATTTATACTCGAGTACAATCTAGCATATTTTGAACCCATATTCTAATAGGTCATACAAGACAAGTTTTGTTAATTATTTCTATCAAAATCAAGCTTTACTCATTGATAGTTTGGGAAGATATGTTAATCACACTGGGTTGCTACGATAAAGTGACTGACATGAGCTATGTGGCTAATATTCAACAGAAATTTTACTAAAAGCTGGACTATGATGTCAAGATACCAGCCTTCTCAAAGATAGAAACTGCTGTCTTCTCTTAGTATCCTTTTAGCAGATAAAAGGTAGGAAAGTTCCTTGGAGACACTTTTACGTGGCCCGAATCCCACTAAGGAAGGCTCTATCTTTATAACCTAGAGTCCCATCTCACTGAGGTTGGGATTTCAACCTAAGAATTTTAGAAGTGTACAAACATTCATTCAGTACATTGCAGAAAGTTGGATTACTTGAGGAAAACATGTTTTCCAGTTTTGCTTCCTTAAATCTAATATTGAAATAGGTAGCCTCCCTGACCCCAGTGTTACAGTGAAGGGTCATGGGAGTTTCACAAGGGAAAATCTGAAACTAAAAGTAAATACAACCCAGGAGCAAATTGTTAAACTGTGATGTCCTGTCTTACAACCTCTCCGTATCTGGTCAGTTAATACATAGGTATTAACAAAACCTATGTAAATTTTGCAGTTTCTGGCCTTTAAAAACCCCACTTAATTTCCCTTCAGGGCTGAGATATCTTTGTTGGGTAATAGCCATTCTCAACCACTGGCTTTAATAAAACACCTTCAAACTCCTCTGTTTTGATACGAGTAGCTATAAAAATATCAGCAACTAGATTATAGTTCATTGATTCTGTCTTCCATTTAGTGCCTAGTCCTATACATCCTGACAGGTCCACAGAAATTTCACTAAATGATATTTTGACTTATTTTTAAAGTCATAACAAAAATGGAAAGGGAAAGGAATTATGGAAAATGTTTAGTAAAATCTATATTGGTCATAAAGTGATGAAAGTACCTTTATTGGAAAATTCCTATTTTCTATTAACACATCTTCAAACTGCCTTTTCCTTTGTTTTCAGCTAAAATTTTGTGCCTAGAAATGACTCTCCATCATGTTTTAACCTTTCAAAGATGTGTTCCTTAACCCTGAATGAAGCTTGCTCAAAAACAAGTCTGCCATCTTCTTATAGAATAACCTTAAACTGCTCACGCTTAAGAATGTGTGCAAATAGAATGTGCTTTCTCATCTGAATATGTATAAACACCCAAATAAAATCCCATTCTTTTTTGTTTGAGGAAGGTCTTGCTTTGAAATAACTCCCACATCCCCCTTACCTGCTCCAGGTAAAGAATCTTTCTCCACTCTTTTATGTACATTGTTCATGTTGATTTAGAACGCAAGTCCACTGAGTTTAGTTACACTTAAAAATTAAGAAAGACTTCTTGAGAAATTGGACATTGGTTAGAAGTAAAGATTAAGGCTAAACGAGTGAGGGGAAAGGTACAATGTGAAAGAACTTTCAGGTAATCATCTTCAAAACTGGTTTCAGAATCTGTCATGTACATTGGTATCACTTAATTCACCCATACCCTACATATTATTATCCTTACCACTTTCAATAAATTCTTTTTTTGGGGGGGGGTGTCCAGTCATGGGGCCTGAACTCTGGGCCTGGGCGCTGTCCCTCAGCTCTTCAGCTCAAGGCTAGCGCTCTACCACTTGAGCCATAGCGCCACTTCCGGCTTTTTTCTTATTGCTTATGTGGTGCTGGGGAATCGAACCCAGGGCCTCAGGCATGCAAGGCAAGCACTCTACCACTGCGCCACCTTCCCAGCCCTCAATAAATTCTTTATACCTTTTATATGCTTAACTGGAGGACTTAAGAATGTCTTTGCCACAATGTAGTAGGTCTGTAGCAATTGGGAAGGCAACAACACAGATCCTCACTAAGCTGTGAGCTGAAGCAGGGTGGACCCTAGTTCATCAACTGGCTGTGGGCCTCCTCAGAGCTCTGTGTCATTTAAGTATGAACAAGAAGCCTACAGAATGACATGTGGTAGAGCTATAATGAAACTGCTGTCAAGTGGATAGTCAAACAACAAAGCATTGCACTACATGAGAAGAAGAACACAATCTTTTTTTCTTGTACTATCCCATCCCCACATTAAAATGATGTCTGGATACCTGTATATATTTAGAAAACAAAATTTAATTTCCAGTAAATTTAATCCAAAAACTCCAAAATGTTTTTAGTTATAACTGAAATGACCGCTCTAGCATTCCACAGGTAGTCTGTGGTGAACTATATGAACTGGTTTTTTTTGGATGCCAAAAGAATGACATTTGATTTTTAAGTAGTAAAGCTCAAATTTAAAAAGTCAAAACCCTTCTTGACCAGAAACTTTAAATTCCAAATAGGTACATGATTATGAACTAAATGTCACATTTTCCTAGACTCCTTCACTGACTTTTCTTTTACATTTCACAAGGCAGTTTTGCATGCCTTCACACTGAGTCTCATCATCCATCAAGATATTTAAATTAAAAACATCTGACAGACAGACTTGGCTTGTGAATTCATTTTCATAATGTTCAAATATCCGTATCAAGACTTTGTGCCTGACAAGTGGCCTTTTTTTTAAATAAGCATATTATAAGACAGCAGGAATCATCTTGCTAGTTACATTTTCATGCAAGAATTAGAGATTAGAAGATCCCTAGGTCAGTGTAATCAGCTGCAATTTAAACTTTTTTCAAAAGGACTTATCAGCTTTCAAAAATGGGCTATCATAACTTCAAAATGGGACCAAATTACAAGAGATAAAAGGATGGTATTATGATGTTTTTCTGATATCCTCAAGTTTCTTACCATAAAGTGAGAAAGGTGGTTAAATAAGAAGTTTATAAAACATCTATTCTACAATCTTTCCCTCTTCCCTTCAACAAAGCCTGAAACTTGGAAATGAGCAGCCTTTATCTGGTCCATTTATTCCCAGCCCCAGTTACAGCCACTACCAAGCTCTTCTTGAGTTGTCAATGTTCTACAGTTTATCCTACGTATGGTAGTCCAGGTCCCTGTGCTGGCTCTACCCTGGACCCTAGGCATCTGGGATATGACTACATCTAATGATGAATAGCACAATAGCTTAAAGAAAATCAACTATGTTTTATATTATTTTTCTGAGATCTGAAAAATGGTCATTACTTCCTTAATATCAGGAGGTTTTTCTAATGATCGCTAACATAGACCCTGATGTATAATGTACACTTGGCTTTTTAACTGAACAAAGCTAATTATGACCACTTTCATAACAACAAGAGATAAGATAGTCTGGTTCACAAAAGTCAGTTATGGGGTTTTGAAAGACACTGACTGGTCAGTTTTGAAGGAAGAAGAGACCAGTGTTAAAGACAACCAAAATTAGGTGAGATACTTTATTTGATAATTCATTATGGAAACAAGTTGGAGACATTGAATAGCCATAATTAGTGAATATCAAATCACTCAACAAGATTTTGATCATGATCATAAAACAAGACCATTTTAAATATTCAGTATGTACAACATATTTGGGCCATGCTATAGATATTGTGTCAGGTCTGATCTATCTCACATGTATCAGTCAGGATATGTTATGTATGGTTACAGAAAATTCTAAAACCCTTTCTCAATTAATAAAGTTATTTTATTTCTGAAAAATAGTATTGTTTCTAAGTTTGTCATTTGAGTAACAACAAATTTAGGGTGGTGCTAAGGCTCAAGTGGTTGTGGTAGTGCTCTAGCCTTGAGCACAGAGAAGCTCAGGGATAGCGCCCAGGTTCTGAGTTCAAGTCCTATGACTGACAAAAAAAAAAGCTAACAAATTGAGGGCATCTGTAATTCTTTAGGATTAAATTTTTTAACCAATATACTCTTGCAATAAACAATTGCCAAAATAGTCTTGTAATAAATAATGTCTACTTTGTGGCTTACCTACTGGGTAATTGCAATACTTACTCAAGAGGATTCTTGGAGTTCTGCCTACATAAGGTTGTTTAATTATTATGTTGGTTTTACCAACATCATGGCATTGGTTATACTTATAGTATTCAATAAAGAGAATAAAGGGAAGTAGCATTTTCAGAATCATTCATCTTCACCAAATACCATGACATATTCTCCCTGTTGTCTGAGACGCACGAAATGGTCACGTGACACTATCTATTTCCAATTAAACAATTGCTGTTTGTATAACACTCCCCCACTTTCACCGAGTCATATGCCTCCATCTTCGATACAATAAAAATCACATCAGCCAAAATGTGGGGAAGTAACCATGGCTTTGATCTTAAATCCATGAATTTCAGTGACATAAAAAAATAGTAACGCATGTAGATTGCTGACACAGAATATGTATTGTATACTGTAAGAAAATATTGTATGCTGCCTGGCATGGTTTTCCAATAGGGATATCTTACTATTCATAAAGCACATGATGCTTCGGGGTGATAGAAGACCCAATAATATCAGCACATCTCAGGGGTAGCATCTCATCTTTGTACTGCTTTTACTAATACATGAGTTCTTCAGGCCGAGAGAATTATATAGTATACTAAGCAATAATTCACATTCAGTAATTTCTTGGTGATAAGAAAAAAACAGAAGAAATGTGATGGAGGATAAAAATCAACCTTAACCCAGGATATATATTTAACTCAAACCAGGAAAACTGCTGCCTTCTCCATGATAAAACGGAGTCCAATAAAATCAGAGTGTTACCACATATAAGGCAGCATTATTCATGATTGGTACCAAATCAGGGATTAAGTGTTCCACCTACAAGAACAGGTGGGAAATAAATAATGATAGTAGTCATGTGTAGCATAATTTTAGTGACTACACTGATAGTGGACCCATGCCAAGTGCCCATCCTTGATATTATAAACTTATTTATCTCTTCAAAGGAACTTCCTATGCAGTCTTTAGTTTCTTGCTTCTAACTTACTTTTGAACAATGAGGGGCAAATAAGTTCACTTGTCACTTCATCCCTTGTATCTGTGGTCCATATTGAGCCAGTTGCCCTTAAAAGCTTTTACAAGTGAGTACTTGCTTAATGATTTAGGTTCTAATGGTCAGGATCTTTTATTTCAGATTTTGCTGTTAATGCCTTACAGGCTTACTCCACTTTTCAATCTGTTACACAGACTTTTATCACCACAAAATCTGATAGTTTCTCAGCGTGAGGCAACTCCTTGTCTGAACAGTGAGAGAGCTTTTCTCTTGTACTGCAAACTTTCAATCATAGAACAACGGCGGAAGCAAAATGTCTTACCTGTAAAACACAGGAACAGAAAGGATTCCAACGAATTATACAGTTTGTTTTTTGGTAGAAAGTCTGATGAAAAACTCTGTGTGTGTGTGTGTGTGTGTGTGTGCGTGTGTGTGTGTGTGTGTGTGTGTGTGTGTGTGTGTGTGTGTGTGTGTGTGACCTAAGAGTAAAATCTTTCCCTATTCTACAGGTACTTCCAAGATTGAGAGGCCTCAATATTAACAAGATACTTACCTTTCTCCTCTAAAGCAAATTCTTACCAAGAGTTTTGGGAAGATTTTTTTTGTATTCTTAAGATGTGAGTAAATGTACAGTAAACCTATGCAATATTCGGTGTTTCAGCCAAATTTTCTTCAGAAAAAAAATTGTGAAACAAAATTAGAGAGTTGGATCCTGAGGTAAAACAAGAGAGTTGTGGAGAGTTTTCCATCCAGGTAAGAGCAATCTGTATCTTCTATTTTCTATTTACTGGACAAGGAAAAGGTATTTACCTATTTAGTAACTACATAACATATTCAAAAGAGCATAGTGATTTTTTTTACTAAGGAGACCTCAAGAAGAAAAGCAACTAAATTAAATTTATCACTTGATTAAGCCAGTAATAATCCACCATCACTCTTCAAGTTACATCTGTCTGCTGTATTAATTTAACTTGAAATGTGATAAGAATCATCAATCTTCATCTTTCAAGAATGTAACAGTGGTATTAACTGTCACCATTTCTCCAGAGGAAGATATGATTTTGATTTACTCCTTCAGAAGATAAAAGAAATTCTAGAAATTTCCACTACAGCATTTATTACACAATAAGATATAAACAAAAACTTTCTACTAACAATAAAATTGTGATGCAGGAACATAACTTTCTATTCTTTTCTTTCCATTTTGTTACTTATCCCCAACTTTATATATTTAATGACTAATTTCTAACATCTTTCCTTAAGCAAAACCTTAGGTATTCCTGTCATTCACCCTTTAAATATATTAATAACCAAATGAAAAAGAACAGACCCAAATGGATTTCTAGTGGTAAGCTCATCACCTGCTAAATCATGTGCTTATATTATTTAATTTTTCTAAGCCTCTGTTTCCTCATCTGTAACATGGTGATTAATACCTTCTCTAAAACATATCAAATAAATCACTCAACATAATGGGCACTTACAGTAACCATAGCTAGTTCTTAACTTTAGTTGCCCAACTCTCCTATTCTTCCTTCAATTTATTTTCTCTTCTTAGATCAAATTGCCCCCTTCTGTACATTCCCAAAACAATCTTTCTCTCCTCCATTTATCTAAGCTGTTATTTTATATCCATTTTTGTTTTTGTATGAGTAATGTATTAATGTCAACCTTCAGCACTGCTTTTTCTTGAGGGGAAGTCACATCTACTTTTGTGGGTGTTTTATGAAACGGTCAGAGATTTTAGTAACTTTCAAATTAATTAACTGATTGAATAAATGTCACAAGGCAATAGTGAATACGTCTAAATGTTAATAAGCATTTGCTCTTGGTAGTATTAGCGGTTGTATGCTTTTTGTCAACTATAATAATTAACAAGCAAATACTACTCTTGTTTTTCTCACGATAAATTGAAAAGGAGAGGTGTAGAGAGGATGAAGTGCTGAGCTTTTTCCTCAGAATTTTCCTTGTCAATCTGAGTGTCCCTCTTTCCATCTTGGTTGTCAGGCCCATAAGTAGCTTATCTGCAAATTCAACACAGTCAACATAACAGAGAAGAATCGGAAACACCTGAGAGATGTCCCCCCAATATGTCCCCCCAATCCAGAGATTCTGAGTCTGTAGTTCAGGTGTGAGGCCCAAATGTGTGTGTGTGTGAAAATAGAATACCTCAAATGACACCAATTCTATTGCAGAGACTATGCATTCATCATATTAGAACTTTTGTTCTGCAGGGAAAGTAACAGAGGATAGAATCTCAATGTTTAGTGGAAGGCCACAAAAATGTCAACATTAGGGAAATGAAATTGTCACTTGTGAAGGCTAACCTTAGATATTCTAACATGTACACGTACTCCAGATGGAACAATGATGAAGAAAACACCAATCCTTACAGGTCAACCATCAATTCACTCCTTAAACTGAAAAATCTTGATTTAGTTATATTTGAATTATTTATGAGAATTGTTTTAGGTTTGTTTGTAATTGCCATAGAACAACAATGCTTTAAAGTGTGTCAGAACACTTTTGTTTTAAACTTACTTTGGATTTGAACATGATCTTTGTGAATGTCAGTCACTTTTAATTACTGTCCTAAACCTACAAGTCATTAGATCACAACTTATAAACTGGTTGATAGACCTTACCTATATTTACTAGAGGTGGTTGTTTTCCTATATGATCTTTGTCCCTCACTGGAAAGGTAACTAGCAGATACTTGTTAGAAGATAATTTGGCATCTCTGAAAATGACAGCTGATATTTCAGATACAGACACACAATGATGTCCTCTTCCGACCACTTCATGTAGTGCCTCCAGCAGTGGACACAGAAGCCTGTGGCAAACGTCATCAAGTGCTATCATATACTCCAAATACAGAAATTGACACTTGTGGTCCATGAGCTAAAGGATATACTTCACCTTTGTTTTCTATGGAGATTACCAGATTGCTTTTCTAAAAATATTTGCCAAGCTCTCTACAACAAATTTTCCGCTAGCACATTCAACCTATCGCTTTTTTATATAATTCTTGATACTTCAAACACTACCATTTAGACAACTATGGTGAAACTCGATAAATTGAAATAAAAAATAAAAATATTATCAAGCCAGAAGAAAATTCCAACCTGTAGATGTTAAGCATCAGCCCATTCTTCTTTAATACAATGTAGATATAATTATAATATTGACATATAATTGTTAAGCTAATCTCATTGACCACAGTTCAATCACAATTTCTGCATAAATTTTATGTAGTATGCTTTTATTTTTATTTAATGTGGAATATACTGAAATATAAGTACATAAATGTAAAATATATTTTTATTTTATGTAGAATATTCTAAAATATGAACAGTGGAAAGTAGCTATTTAAGAACTTACTTTTTATTTTTTTACTATTTACCATTGATAACAAGAACCACAGGACAATAACGATAGTGACTTGCACAGGAAGAAGAATAAAAGGACAAGAAAATTCTTTGAATCTCAAATTTCTAAGTACCTCAGATTATGGCTACAGTGAGTTATAAAATCCATTTTTAATTATACCTTTTAGATTCTGGTAAATACTTCCCTTTTTCAACCTAGTTATTTAAAATATAAGAAATTTTCTATAAGAAAGTGGGAAAAAAAAAAAAACAAGGGAGAGGGTAACAATGTTTGACAAGAAATGTACTCATTACCTTATTTATGTAACCGCAACCCCTCTGACATCGCCCTTACAATAAAATAAAATTTAAAAAAATTATGTAAGAATTTGAGGTTAATTTACCTGGTGGACAAAGTTTCATGGTTCATGATTGCTTTGGTCTTTTGGGCGTGGGAGGGAAAGTACAGTTGTGAGGCTCAAATGGTAACAACATTTTTATCAGATGGCCCATTAGTTCTTTTCCTCCATGTAAAAAGCTCGACATGGTCCACACAGCTGTCATTTAGTATTCTCACCCATGAAAAGAAAAGCTAAAGGAGAATGGAAACTTTTTATTTTCTGTTTCAAAAGTAAAACAAGGCCAATAAAACTGTCATCAGGTCACAGTCTTCAAAAATGCATTGGCTGTGTTCCCAAAAGTGAATTGAATTGTAAGTGGAAAACATCCTCATCGATTTTTTTTTTTTTTTTTTAGGGCAAAGCACAATAGCTGGGAACAAAATAGAACAGGGATTGAAAATTGGGAGGAAACTAAGTTATAAAAGAGCTTCCATAAACTAGGATTAGTGTTATCCTTCCTTTCTTGGATAAAAACATAATAATTTAGGAGCTGACATATTATTAAATATCTAGCTAATAACTGATTGACTTAAAGTATTCAGTTCTGGTACCTAAATCCTGTCATGATTCACATTAGATTTAGAATTATATGTAAGTGAAGCTCTATGGCAGCCACAGTTGCCCTATTAGAAGAGTCTCATTCTGGGCAGGAGGATGGGGAGAGCATTATTTTCAGTCACTTCATTCACATTCCTTTGAAGTGGAAAATACTATCTGTCTCACATTTATATGGAAAATAAGAAATAAAGGGAAAATAATTGTACAGCAGCATCATACTCACTATAACTTGGCAATTTAACAAGATAACACTAATAGGGTGATAAGCATAATACTTTAAAGACTGAGAAAGACATTGTGTGGTTAACTTAGTAACAAAATTTCTCTAGGAAATAGGAATAAGATTGAACAGAATTAAGAGTTATATTTCATTCCTTCCTCACAGTATCTCATTAGCTGCGCTTTTTTTTTTCTTTTTTGTCGGTGGTGGAGCTTGAACTCAAGGCCTGGGCACTGTCTCCAAGCCATTTTTAATTTAAGGCTAGCGCTCCACTACTTTGAGCCACAGCCTCATTTCGTTTTTAAGTGGTTAATTGGAGATAAGAGTCTTACTGGTACTTTTCTGCCTGGGCTGACTTCGAACTGTGCTCCTCAGATCTCAATTCTCCTGAGCGGTCACCGGTGCACAGCTTTCTTCATTAGCTTTTTTTTTATTAAATGGGAAACACTTTTGAGTGAAATTCCTAATCAGTAATTTTCTATAATGAGTTAGATAGGTTCAAGTTAATGAAATATTCTATTTGAGTTTAGACATCCTTCAAAAAAAAAAAGAGAAAAATATGTTGAGAAATCTTAAGGTCAGCTGGAAGTTTAAAACTACAATGAGTTATAACTAGAAAATAAAAAGTTAAATTTATATAAGTAATGAAAAGGAATTTTTCATAAAACTTGAGAAAGCCCTCCATTAAACTATTTTTGAGTTATCAAGAAATAATGCTAAATAAATTATTTTTTGTGCAAAATTTCATAGCTGTAGCTTCAAAACATGAAGTTTATAGATGAGAAAATTTACACAAAAAATGAGGGGAACAATCAGGTCCTATGAATAAAGAACATTTAATTTTATGAAAAAAATTATTGATTTTGAGTGTAGGTATTTATTGAACACAGGTATTTGAATATAGGTATTTATAATGATTGTCCAAGTTTGTCTTAACAAATATCTGAAGCAGTGACAACATTTAAATTCTGCAAATAGAAACCAGGTGTACTGCCTAGCAGTGAAAACAAGATTGAGGAACACATTAAATGAAAGTTACATATACTTCAGAGGAACACCATGTGAATTTTAGGAAGTGAATTAATAACAAAAAATTAAGGTAGAACTATAGTTTTAAACTTATCTTTTAACTTACACACACTATTCTAATATAATAAAAATGTTAACTGAGTAAAAATTGTTATCTATATTTTAAATATATCATTCATTCGGCCTCTATTATTTGATAATGTAATTGAATCAAATATCTAATCAGAGTTTTGTTGTTGACTTTAGGACCATGTGCAATGTAAATCAGCAATTAAAATGCAAAGGTAATAGGCCATTGGTACCTGCCAATATTTGTTTATTATGACTATTATACACTATTAGTCTTTTTAGATGCTATAGAAAAAGCAAAGAAGTTCTCACACCAATGGAATTTATATCCTAGAAGACAGAGGGTCAGCAAACATAATTGAAATAATCCCAGATACTTATGTCAAAGAAAAGTAAGGAAGTAGAAAATAGTTGTGGAGTTTACTTTCCATTGGGAAGATAGAGAATTCTTCTCAGAAGAAGTGATATTTGAACTGAAGACTAAATACAGGAGAATGAATCTGAGTTTAAAACTAAGTTAGGAGGCCATCGCCATTGGCTGACAGAAACAGTAAGTACCACTGCGGGAGCACTGGAGGAGGCAGAGTAGTGAGGATGGAGAGGAAGAGTTGAATTCAAGAAGTATTAATGGTGAAGGAGAAAAATTACTTTAAATTATTATTCTACTGATAGCCTTGTCACCTTTGCTCCTGAACATCTAAGGCAAATTTTAGCAGAGGCAGAGAAAAGACTTTACATTCAAATCTAGAATTTGAAACTAAAGTACTATCCTCAACCCAAAACAAATTCCCAGGGCTCTAAGGACTGTCCAGAAGAGAAACCTGGAATGGTAAGGGGAAACAAAGGAGGAGGCGATAATACTTGATAAGAAATGTACTCATTACCGTGCTCGTGTAACTGTAACCCCTCTGTATGGTATTTTCACAATAAAAAAAACTTATTAATAATAAAAAAAAAAGAAGAGAAACCTGCCTTCTTGTCTTCAACAAGAAGTCACAGCAATGATGTCATAATCAAAACACTTACTGAAGAACTGAGTAAAAGCCAGAGGATTACAGTAATCCACTAGTAATAATGGTTATGTTAATTATGGGAAAGCACATAGCCAGCAGTTAACTATTTTGACACAAAACATAAAGTGATTGCCTAGACAATATTAACCACAGGAAAAAGCAGCAAAGTAGAGTTAATTTGCAATATTTAATCATTTACGCAGAACATTGTTTTCCATTTGCAAGGCTTAGCATATAATTTCCCTGAAATGTGAAACTCAAAAATTTACATCAAAATTTTATACACACCATTTTATTTATTTTCTGCTTAACATAGTCAAATCGCTGAGAGCTATGCACGCTACACACAAATGGTTCCAAAATTTTCAAGACTGAAATATTTAATAAACTTAGTCTAGGATCTTATGAGACCAGCAGGATTCATGGAACCCACCTGGTGCCCTGCTAGCAATTGGACACTTTTTTGTAATGTTTTGAATAGTATTTTCCAAATCCAAATTGGAGATACCTAGTAGGCTACTAACAATAAGCCTATGCTTTGAAAAATCCCAAAGTACATATTTCAAACGTATATGTTTCCCCTGGAGCATGTGCTTAGTTGGGATGTTGTCAGCAGACAAACAGAAATTCAATGTTATCATTTATGACAGAGCACACACGTGATACAGAGAAAGGAATCTGCACTGAATGAAGAGATGATTTCAAAAAGCTCCAGACAGTGCAGAGCAACGCATTAGGAGCCGAACAACCTTGCTGCATTCTTCTCAGCAGCCGTTTGCCGCCAGGCCCATGAAACAAGCAGTGAACCCTCTTGGTGTTATTAAAAGCCAAAAAAAAAAGGGAGGTGTGGAGGGAAGGAAAACAGGAAACCTCATTAAACACTGCCAACAGTTTCAACTCATTTTGAATATCCCCATATAGCAACCAATAATCCAATAATGGTATTATGTTTCCAGTAAGAGGACTAAATATATCCTATTGCAAACAAGTGTGGTTTGCCATGCTATGAGTATGTTGTACAGAAAAAAAAATTAGCTCCAACATCTTCATTTGATTCATCTTTCACAAAATTTGAAAAAATAAATATGTAATGGAAAAAGGCACCACAGAGAATCAAATAATAGCATAATCTGATATATTTTTTTTCAGTCTAGACTACCCACTTATGATTATTCTCTTCCAGTGTTGATAACTAGAGCTTTGCTCTGTTGTCCAACATATTTTTCTCATTTAAATTCATTTTCTTGGCCTCTGTCTTCACCTAAACATACTTAATACTCTTACATATTGTTGCTGATTTTTGTATTTTATTTTTGTTTACTTATGCTTTTAAATTTATTTTTGCTATCTTTTTATCATTTATTTATTTATTACCAAGGTAATGCTGCATAAAGGGGTTTCAATTCAACATGTCAATTTAGGTGCATGATATTACTTTGTTTGTGTATGTGCTTATCCTAGGACTTGAACTCAGGGCCTGATCACTCTCCTTGTGCTCAATGTTAGTGCTCTACCACTTGGTTCACAGCTCTACTTTTGGCCTTATAGTATTAACTGTAAATAAGAGTCTCACAAACTTTCCTGCCTGGACTGGCTTCAAATTGTGATCTTCTGATCTCAGCCACTGGAGTAGCTAGTAATACAACCATGAGCCACTAGCACCCAGATTTGTTTTATTTTTATTTCTGGTATCAAATAAGGTTAGTCTTTGACCTCCTCCTGCTCTTCTCCAACCATTCGTTGACCCAAATACTCGTTTTTTATCTTTATTTTCTTAATTTTTCAGAAAGAAACCTAAGAGGAAATTTTAAGTTAGTGGAAAATATGAAAACATGTTAACTGTAAACAAAAATAACTAAAAACCCCTCTGTGTAGCAACTTTACAATAAAATAAAAATTAAAAAAAGAAAAAAAAAGGAAAAAATAACTGGCAATCCATATTATGGGCTGTTGTTATTTCCGGTGAGTTATTGACAGTAACTGAATTATCTTAGTGTTAAGGGGTAACACCAAGAAGGAGAATAGGACAGATAACACACAGATACTAGCTCCATATGTAGAAATACACATGCAACACGTATTGAGGAGGGGATGGGCAGTACCAGCAGGAGGGAAATATATGTATAAGTGACTGATTTAGGATGAACAATGTGTTGTTAGAAACTCTGTTTATTTAAAACAATAGCTTTATAGATGAAGAATGTAATATCTTTTCTTTGCCTATCACTTGGTTCATGACTAAGATTCTTACTATAAAAAAGTAACAAGAAGAAAGCATACATATTTCTTTAAAGAGTTTTACTTAATGTAGGAACAGAGAGACAGGCAAACTAGTGTATATTTAAGCTAAGTTTGTTGAGCAATAGAAACTAGTATACAAGCCTGATAAAAGTGTCAGACCTAATGGTAACAAACTAGGGGAAACTCAACAGTGTCTGTTCAGACTCTTCTCTGAGTTTGTATTTTCAGAGCTTCATTAGTTTTGAGATATAGGAACAAAATACTTGGGGTAATTAAGATAGAAGAAAGGTTTATTTGGGTTCACACTTTGGAAGGCTTCTGTCCATCATTAGTAAGCCAGTTACTTAGAGGCCTATGGAGAGGAAGCATATCATGGATGGAGAGTATATGGTAGGAAATAAGCAAAATCAGAGGAAGGGCCAATGCCCCAATATTTTCTTCAAGGGTGCCTTCCTAGTGACCTAACTTCCATCAACTATGCCCTACTCCTTAAATGTTTTGCCTGTCCTTAATAACTAGAAGGCAGAGAGCAAACCTTCAACACAGGAGCCTTTGAGGCACATTCAAAATAACCTACTATATACCAAGAGATAAGGATGCCCCTTTCCTTAGTATTTAGGCAGGAGACTACTAAAATGAGTGTCTTATGGCCTACCTTAGAAAAAACATCAGAGAATTCTTTCGTAGTCTGTTTCAGGGAGAAAGGTAGATGAAGATTATAGAGATCATTTTGCTTCTGATGTGTTATCAAAATAAGAATGTACCATATTTAGAAATAGCATGTCCTGAACTCTTATCAAATTAAATTAGTAGAATTACATAAATATGACCCCCCAAAAAGTAAAAGATATCTTGGTGGAAGTTAAGGCATAGTTTCTTGAAAGGCCACTGGAAATCATGTGGGAAGAAAAGGAGTCTGTGTTACGTTGGGAAGACATTGAATTTGAGAGTGTCTGCTTGGCACTAGCCTGAAAACTCTCCTGAAAACCCAGTCTACCAAATCTAAAAAGTAAATCAAGAAAAGGAAGAAACCCTTGATAAGGAAGATTCAGAGAGTCTCTATGTATGATCAATTTTTGCTACTGTATAAATGACCATATTATTTGTTATACAAACAAGGTTAGTTTTAAGTGGGAGAAGAGAAACCATAAATTAAAAAGTAGGATGATAATAATCATAAACTGTAACTATCCAACAAGCTACACATTTATTACTCCTGTTTTTATGATGTTTACATTTCTGATTCCTAGGAACTTACCTTGCCTAGGTACTTGTATATATTATCCTTCAAAAGTTACCAGCCATGTTTTAACCGTGGATTCTGAAAAACATATGCTAATGTGTATGAGTGGGAGGAAACGAGGTACCAAAGCCCCCTCCGAAGAGAGGAAAGAGAGTGAGAAAACTTCAAACATTAATGCAAGGATGGTAGGCAGCTGAGCTACACTTTTTTCATTTTTCATGTTATTGTAAGATAACATGAAACATATTCTTATGTTATTGTAAGATGCTGTACAGAGGGGTTACAGTTACATGAGTAAGGCAATGAGAACATTTCTTGTCAAGCATTTTTACCCCTTCCCTTGTTCTCCCTCTACCCCGAAGCTGTAAAGTTCATTTCCAGTATTATGAGGAATTCTTGATGAGGAATATTTGTAACTGTTTTTTTCTGTTGTTGTTGTTTGTTTGTTTTTGTCAGTCGTGGGGCTTGAACTCTGGGCCTGGGGGCTGTCCCTCAGCTCTTCAGCTCAAGGCGAGCACTCTACTGCTTGAGCCACAGCCCACTTCCAGTTTTCTAATGTTTCATTGGAGAGATAAGAGTCTCATGGACTTTCCTGACCGGGCTGACTTTGAACCATGATCCTCAGATCTCAGCCTCCTGAGTAGCTAGGAATACAGGCATGAGCCACCAGCGCCCGGCTTATTTGTAACTGTTGAGTGATCCTCCCAAGAGAGCAGTACAAGGCACAATGAACATTAAAGATAGCCTCCCCAGTGTTAGATGAGAAAACATCCAGTGCCCACAAGAATAGTTCATTGAAAAAAAATTTAAAACCAAGGGCAGCACTAGAGGTCTATGCCTGTAATCCTAACTCCTTGACAAATGGAAATCAGGAGCAAGGTTAAGAGATTCTTAAGACCTCCTCCATCTCAACCAATAGCTAGACACAGCATATATGCCTGCCATCCCAGCTCATGCAAGACATGAGCAGGAAACTACTGAGCTTCAATTTAAATGGAGAAGCTCATTGTTAAGAAAATATTTTGGCTAGTAGCTTTGACATCTTCAAGTTTACAGGATAGAGAAAGAGAACAGTTAATAAAGATGAGTGGGAGTTGTGGCAGTGAATTCTTGGGCCTTTGGTCGAACAAAGTAAGCTACTCAATTAGCAAAGATGCACTTTTCTGTTAATTTCTTTTCTCACTGGTAAAAGGATTACTACTAATTGCTATTTATTGAAGGGACGTGAACTAGGGATTCGATACATTTAAATTTCATTAAAGAATCCATAGGGTGCTGAGCACTAGTAGCCCATGTCTATAATTCTAGCTACTAAGGAGCCTAGTATCTATCTGAGAACTGTGGTTCAGAGCCAGTCTAGACAGAAAGTCCATGAGACTATGTCCAGTTAATCACCAAAAATCTGGAAGTGGAGCTCTGGTTCAAATGACAGTTCTAGTCTTGAACAAAAACAAAAACAAACAAACCTCAGGGACAGTGCCCAAACCCTGAGTTCAAGGCCCAGGATTGGCACAAAAGAAAAAAAAATCCATCAGATGAAGGGAAATCACACTGAGAGAAAACATGAGTGAAGAGAGGAAGAAAGAGAACAGAGACACAAGAAACAAATCAGCTCTTTAATCTTATTAAGGATAAATTATGTGTTTGAAACTGTAACTTTCAATGTGGTACCTATATTTAAAGTTTTTGTAGTGCTAAAAGCATGTGAAATCCTAAAAAATATATAACACTGTATACATGGAATCAAAAGCTTATAGAGCATCTATGAATATGAGCAGTGTTGTTCATAAGTCTTATGGTAAATTCCACCAATAGATGTCAGCAAAGGCACACACATGCATACACACACACACACACACACACACACACACACACACACACACACACACACAAGCAAAATCACACACATTCACTGAAAAGATACACATTGCAATTCCTAAGGTAAAACTACAAGTAATTTTATTAAATGATAGATGGGGCTATGAATAAATTTTCCCTTCTATTATGGGAGGTTTTAACAGAATTTCTTTGAATATATACATAATTCATTTGAATATTTGCCAAATATAAAATTATGATCATTTTCAGCTATTGCAATTAAGAAGTTTTATTCATAGAGAAATGAAAATCCTTAAGTCTTAAAAGGTAATCACGGTCCAGTGCTGGTAGATCATGACTATAATCCTAGTTACTCAGGAGGTTGAGATGTAAGGATCAATGTTTGAAGCCAACTCAGGAAGGAAAGTCCTTGAGTACAAAAGCTCAGGGACAGCACCCAGGCTCTAAGTTCAAGCCCCAGGACTGGCACCAAAAAAAAATTAAGTAGTTTAAGAACACCACTAGTTACTTTTGAATAGATTGGTAACAGAAAACCAGAAGCAGGGGCTGGGAAGGTGGCTCAGTGGTAGAGTGCTTGCCTTGCATGCATGAGGCCCTGGGTTCAATTCCTCAGCACCACATAAACAGAAAATGCCAGAAGTGATGCTGTGGCTCCAGCGGTAAAGCGCTACCTTTGAGTTGAAGACCTCAGGAACAGTGTCCAGGCCCTGAGTTCAAGCTCCATGGCTGACAAAAATAAATAAAGAAACCAGAAGCTATTAGTTTTACTCAAATTCTGAGTTTTCTCCATAAATATTACATAATTTTTTCAGTCAGGCAGAATTAAAATATTACCCTTAATGCTGGAAAAATGATTAGAATTATTCCTGCAATAAATATGTGTTTCAGTTCTGCCTCAGAAGTGTTTGGCATTCAGCAGGTCTCTTCCCTTCCTTAAAGACTGTGGCCTGCTGTAGAATAGCACTTTACCAATTCTTTCTCTTATTTCAGTCCAAGTACTGCTGGAACGGACTGTCTCCTACCATATAAACCCAATTGACATTTGATTCACCTGCTGGCAGCCTCCCAGCCCTATCTGGACAAGCAGGTCTCGCTGAATGGAGGGCTTCAATATTTTTTCTATGGTGTTTATCAGCTGTTTTCAAGCTGTTGAAATGATCCTGGCAACAGCATTCAAAGCAATCTCTCACTCTTCCCCATCACCATTGTCCTTTGAAACACAGTTTCCAGTCTGTATTTAGGTTTATTTATCTTTCAGCCCTGGTGCCTATGAAGCCTACAGAAGTTATCAATCAAACCAGGTTTATAAAGTTCTTTTGTGAAAGCACTCTAAGGCATTGGGGAAAAAAATCAATGGAGAAATAAATAATGGGGAGATGTATGCTTGAGCTTAGTTAAATTAAGGACTTTATAGTTTCACTTCGAAGTGTTAAGTATAGTTAGAGATATAGCTTAGCAGAAATACAGCTGTCTCTCAAGTTGTTTTCAAGTTTCCTGATCTCAAAATCCAGCTTCAATGTGGGCAGAACTGCCAGTGGCAATAGGTTAGGAAAAATTTGATTATGAAATGAAAAGAAACCAGGCCTCAAATTCCACATTCTTGGTGAGAGAACCGTTGATTTAAGCATTACCTTTTTGTTCATTTTAAAAGACACTAGAGTCTTGTTTTAATAGGTAAAGTTAAATGAAGAATATAACCTAGGTTAATACAAAATTATTCAGTCCGTAAAACAAATAGATTTGTTGCCAATTACCTGTAGAAGCAGGAAAAAGATACTAACTTAAAAAAGCAGCCTATATTAATGTGCAGAAAACTGAAGTTAGATCCTAATATGTCACCCTACACCAGAATCAATTCCAAGTGATGGATCAAAGACCTCAGTGTAAAGGTCAGATACCATGAAAATATTATAGGAAGGGATAGGAAAAACACTTGGACTCCTTGGTACAGTTCAAAACTTCCTAAGACCCAGAAACATAACAAGTCAAATAAAGGCTGAATAAATGGGATTGCAGCAAACTGAAGAGTTTCTATATAGCAAAGGACTTAACTAGCAAGATAAGTAGAAACCCCACAGAATGGAAGAAGATCTTTACCAGCTATGCATCCAACAAGGGCTTCATCTAAGACATACATCCCCAAAAATTAAACCCCAAAAAACAAGAACAACCACCCCCATTAATGAGTGGGCTAAAGACTTACAGAGAGACTTTTCCAACAAAGAAATAAAAATCGCCAATAGACACATGAAAAAATGTTCAACCTCTCTTGCCATAAAAGAAATACGAATCAAAACAACATTGAGATTCCACCTCACCCCAGTTAGAATAGCCATTATCAAGAAAATGAATAATAACAGATGCTGGCAGGGATATGGCCAAAAAGGAACACTACTTCATTGTTCGTGGGAATGTACACTTGTTCAACCACTCTGGAAAGCAGTATAGAGATTAGTCAAAAGACTAAACATAGAACTCCCCTATGACCCAGTAATCCCACTCCTGGGTATTACCATAGCTAAGATATGGAATCAACCCAGATGCCCCTGAGTGAATGAATGGATTGAGAAAATGTGGTATATATACACAAAGGAATTCTATGTTTCTATCAGAAACATAGAAAATAGGAAGACTTGGAAAAATTATGTGAATTAAGCCAAACCCAAAGAAGCATAAGCTCATTAGCCTCATTGTAATAACTAGAATATGTCTAGGATATTCTTAGGAGAGGACCATAATGGCTCAATAGCTATTTGTCTATGACCATATAAAATGATGTTTATCAAAATAAACTCCAAAAAATGGAAACAAGAGTTGTTTTTATTGTACTATTTGCAGTTATTCATTTTTTCTTTTTTTCCTTTGGTTTATTCCCTGATATTGTTTTTTTAATTTCTGTACCCTTTGTCTTGTATATAAGTTTCTCTGATTTGGGAAAGGGAAAGGGAGTCACAGAAACCGTGGCACAAAGGATGAACCAATTCAACAGTGATACTCACTGGACACTATTTTGGAAATTAACTTTACAACTTGTTGGGGAGGGGGACAGGAAGGGGAAAACTGGGAGAAAATAAGGAAGGGGGGAACACTGTTCAAAAGGAAATGTACTCGTTACCTGACACGTAACTGTAACCCCTTTGTACATCACCTTTACAATAACATTTAAACTAAAAAAGTCACCTACAAATAGCTCTAAGAACATAGCTCAAGCGGTAAAATGTCAAGTGTGAGACCCTGAGCTCAAATCCAGGACCACCAAAATAATTATATCAAAAGAAGCAAATGAATGACCAAGCTCCATGACCAGCAAAATTAAAATGACCAAGAAGCTTCACATAGAAGTAGAAAAGGCCAAGAACTAATCAAAAACAATGACTGAATATACAAGATGCAGGGCACCAGAATCAAATACAGTGAAAACAGCGGTTAGACCATGGGGGAAGAACATACAAAAGAAACAAAAAATATCACATGATACATTAAAAACAATAGCAAGAAAAATAAAACCATTTATGTCCCTATCTTGAGGTTCATTTCACTTAGCAACATCTTATATGGTCATATGTACATAACTTTTGACCTTCTCTGCTTGTCCTAAATATATACTAGTTATTGCAAATAAGGGAAATCATGGGACCTATGTTTCTTTGGGCCTGGCTTACTTCACTTAATATAATTTTTTCCAAGTCTTTCCATTTCCTAACAAATGAGTGGCGTCATTCTTCCTGATGGAGGCATAGAATTCCATTGTATAATTTGGGGACAGGAAGGGAAATAACAAAATGCTGAAATAAGGATATAGGTAGACCCATTGTAACAATGAGATGTACACGACACCATGTTGTAAATGAACTTTACAACGTTTGGGGGCTATGAGAGGGAGGAGTTGGGGAGATGAGGAGGAAAGGGATGGTAAGGGAAAAGCAAAGGAGGAGGTAGCAATGCTCAATAGGAAATGGACTCATTACCTTGTTCATGTAATTGTAACCCCTCTGTACAGTATTTTTACAATAAAAATATACTAAAAAAAAAAAAAAAACACAAAAAATGGCAGTGAGAAATGTGCTTGATACGAGTAACCTGTGAAATTCTAATGGAGTCGTATCATGTAAAAGTTCTGCTTATAACATATATGTTACATCCATCATCTGAGCAACTCTGTTGGACACAGCTTCCTGATGTTAAAGACACGCTGAGTAGTGATGGAAGGTATGCCCAGTATGCAACACTTTCTAAAAACATTATTCAGGACAGAGTTCAGAAGTGTGCTGAGGGAGAGCCATTCAAGAGTGCTTATCACTCAAATGCCATTTTCCCAACCCCCACCAGAGACAAGAGTGCTGAGAAAGGAAATAGGCCCTCTGACTGGGAATAGGGTAGCTTCTCCTGTGAGTATTGGAACTCATAGCTGCCAGTCAGAGGGCCCTGCTGTCTGAGAGCTGGATCTGAACTATTTTTCCTCCTCCACAGGGCCACAGAGTGGCAGCTGGGAGTTCCAATACTCACAGGAGCAACTACTCATTCCTCAAAGTATGTATTACAGGGGTACTATTATGTTTTTCCATTTGGAGAGGAGAAAATGGAGCCACAAAGCGAGACATCATTGAAGGTCACCTAAGTAAGTCACTAACAGTAGGGAATCAGGGTCCAGGCAGGCCTGACTCATCCCTGCATCTGTCCACCAGTTCTCTCCATCTCTCAACAGGCAGCCACCTGAGTGTTCAGGCACTGCTGACCTAGACCTAGATTCCAGTTGGAACTTACTAATGGCAGAAGCACTATGTTCATCACCTTGTTGCCTTGTGATACTGAATACAAAGGATGCTGTGCGTTTCCTTAGCATCTGGTGACCATGTATAAGGTCTGTTTGAGTGGGACCATGCCCCTTCTCAAGCCCCATCTGCCTACCAGCTGTACCTCCTATCACAAACCTTTGCTCTTAATTATTTGCTGAATAAAAGGCTAGTGCAAAAAGGAAAATCCTGATCTCACCATTCTAAAAATGAATAGCCATGCTTAATCTTCTTTTCTCGATCAGCTCTAGAAAGGGGATTTTGAATTGAGTATAACTGATAAAGTTCTCTTTAAAGAGGCTTTTCCCTACTTAAAAACTTAATACAAGTAATCCACATTCTTATAGAAAAAATTAGAAACTACAGATAAGCGAAGAGAAAAAAATGAAGCTATCCATAATCCCAGTACCTAGAGATAAACTGTATTAATTCTTTGACATGGAGTGATCTTTGCCGTCTAATGTGGCAACTGATCTCTTTTTTGAAGAACTGCCAGGCATGTGCAAGGAATGGACCAGATGTGAAATAGTCACTCTGTGGATTGATATTGTGTGGTTAGCAGGACTGAGGTCAGCATCACCAGCAGAGACCAACAGCAGTATCAGCACTGGAAAATGGCTAATAGCTGAGCTGGTCTTCACGGTTTTCCTCCACAATATGTTTTTAAAGCTATAAAAGCTTTTATAGATGACTAAACGAATAGATTTAATGTTCCTTTCATTAAAAAGATTCCAGTCCCTCCCCCAAAAAATTTTACCATGCTTGTTGCTAATCTGGTACAGAAGCAATAACATTAGACTTTATTTGAAAATAAAAACTTTCTTTTGTTTCTACTTCAGCCTGGACCCATTACACAACTCAGGCTGTAAGGATCAAAGTAGAACATACATTTTTGCAACTGCCTAATTTTTGTATTTGTATTTTCCAATCATGCAGAGGTTTCATGCAGAGGCTCAGAGCAAATCATTAACTCATTTGGAAAGGTTCTTTGAAAGGGGAATTGCTGCCTTCCAAATTTTGTCTTTAATATTTAAATTCATATGAGCTAATTCTTTCTTTTTCTTTTATTGGATTGTGAGGCTACATGTTCTGCATCAATACAAAAACATTGTAATATTGTATCAAGTTCTCTTTATTCATTATCTGCCAATTTGATGTTGCCAATTGAATATTGCTTTAATTTATTAACTTATTTACTGTTATGGGAGTTTGGATTCAGACCTTCACACTTGCTTGGTTTTCTTGCTAAGCTGGTACCTTACCACTTGAGCCATGCCTTCAGTCTGGCTTTTTGCTGTCTGTTTAGGAGGTGGAGTCTCACAGACTTTTCTGCCCTGACTTACTTCAAAAATTGATTTCTTAAATCTCAGCCTTGTAAGTAGCTAGGATTACAGGCATAAATTACCAGAACTGAGGCTCAGAGAGAATAAATGATAGCTACTAAGTAGCAGAGCCTAGATTTAGGTGCTAGTATACATTATTGGATATATTATTTAAATACCTATCTTCCTGATTAATGAATTGTGAAGATATATAGTTTCATATACTTAAAAACTGCTGGGCAAGTAGATCTTAAATGTTACCACAAAACATTTATATGAAGTGGTAAATATGTTAATTAACTTGATTTAATTATTTCACAAGGAGTGCCTATATCAAAACAACATATCACATGATAGGTCATAAATATTCTCAATATTTATTTTGCCAATTATATTTTAATTAACTTGGTAAAAGTGGGAAGTATCATCTTACTCATTACTTGCAAGATTTAACAAGGGACTTTGAATATAAATCGTTCTTAAATGAAGGGAAAGGAAATTTGAAACTTCATGTGTTCTCGTTTCTAGCAAAACATAAGTCATATACTTAATCACAATGACGTAAAAGCGACCATCAAACAGTGATCTACAGGATACAACCCCTCCATCAAAAGAAGAAGAGTCTTCCACCAGATGGCGAGGGTGCCGTGTGCAGAGGGACAGCAAAAGTACTCTGAACTGGCCACTATAACTGGGGACTTTTGCAAAAACAGGATGCTCCTATTAAAATGCCAAACTGCTAGAAAATATTTGTAAATTCTAGTTTCCTCTTTGAGTATCTAATTTCCTACCAGAGTATGTGGCTTCAAAGACAATCTATCCCTACTCTTAATTTCATTTTTAACTTACTTTGTCTGCGTGGATATTTTATTCAACCATATAAGGGATAATAACTAATACCTTGCTGGGTTAAAAAAAAAAAAAAACACAGTTGGATTTCAGTGATAAGTTCATCAACTGAGATAAATGAAGCTACATTCTGGAATATGAGCTCAATATATTTTCTACAAAGTAGCTAATGCTATAAATGCAGACAGTATGGTGTAAATGACATGCCATGGTATTTTAATATCAACTTCTAGTTGCCATCACTAAATGTTTCTTTCAAGTTATGTTGTTTTTTCAGGGAGATTTGGTTAACTTGGGCCAGGCCAGTTGCATTAACAACATTTTTATGTAAGTCTACATAGCATAGTTCTACTTGAAAGCTTGATCTGTTTGGCATTTTTCTTTTCTGTTTTCATGTTCTCTGTAACTAATGACATAGTGAACACAGGAAATGAAGACAGAAAAGGAATTATTCTTGCATTGCTAAAAAAATTAGTCCCATTTTCATCTTTCAGTGCTATGATTTCCTATACGTTTTTCCTAATGTCAGTAACTGATTATTTAGTAACAACTGGTGAGTTAACCCATAAGGCACAAAGGCTCAGATGCAACTTAGCCTGTTTTCCCTCCTGGGGGAAAACTGTTTTTTAACCAATTGCATCAGACTTCTTCAAATATCTCATTCGAGATGATCCTTGAATTGCAATGGAACTGTGGCCTGATAGACCAATCATAAGTTAAAAATACTGTAAGGTAGATAATGCACCTACACCAAGCCTCATTGCTTGGCAACAGTTTACTGTAGTACACTTTTGTTTTGTTTTGCTTTGTCTTTGGAATGCTGACTGCCAGTGGTGACTTCCTGCTGCTGCCCAAAGATTATGCTGTTCTCACAGCACTATAAATTCAATTTTAAGTTGAACCATTGTAATTCTGAGACTGCCTGCATTTTGATATTTTTTAGCTAGATTTCTACATTTGTGACTCTTGCTTATATTTTGTGGTTGCTGTTGGTAATTTTGACAGCACTAGGGTTTGACCTTGCTAAGCAGGCCCTCAGAATCTATGCTGAGCCACATCTCTAGTCCTCATTGTTTGTAGGCTAGAGTCGCTGTTCCTGCCTGAGCTTTGATCCAATTACATCAGGCTTCCTGACATTGCTGGGATCAGAGGAGCTCATCACAGTATCCAGCCTCCCTTGGAGATGGAATCTTGTTAACTTTTCTGAGCTGGCCTAGAACTTTTATCCTCCTAATCCCAGCCTCCCACATAGTTTGGAATGGCAGGGTTACCCAGCTATGGGTTCAGAAGGGATCTCAAGAACTTTTGTACCTAGACTTGGGATCCCAACCTCCCAAGTACCTAGGAGTACATGCATGAGCCACCAGGACCTGGCTGAGTACATTTTAATTATTTAATTATTTAATTAAACAGTCATATGCAATAATTACCAGTATATTCAGATTTATTCCTCCCTTTTTATATGCCCAATTAACCAGGATTCTTTTAAAAAATAGTATCTGTCTTTGTGTGGATGAATCTACATACTGTTATATGGATCCCTCAATTCCAATTCAATTCTTCTTCTAGTTGCCTTTGTTGTTGTTGTTGTTATTGTTGTTTCTTTCAAGATTCTACCATCATGAAAACCCTGTTTTCAATCTTTCAGAAGTGAAAGTAACTCTATGGGCCTTTAGTTCTGCCAGTAGGTGGTCCCCAATGTGGTTGAGAGATAGCAATTGAATGCCAAGATAGAGAGAGCTGTGCTTGGCCAAGCTCCTCTGGGAAATGCAATAGAGATCCTGCTCTTAACATCATGAGTGCCCAGCTGCAAGAAAGCCTAGTCATGGGGATTTGCTGGCTCTGTCTAGTAGTTTGTTTTTGCCTTTGCCTAGACTATTTCTGTCTGTAGACCCTGGTAGTCTAATTTGTAACCCTCCCAGAAGTTCTGAAGTCTTTTAAGAAGTATTTTACTACCTGGATATTGGTGCTCACACCTGTAATCCTAGCTACTCAGGAGGCTGAGATCTGAGGATCATGGGTTGAAGTCAGTCTGAGCAGGCAAGCCCATAAGAGTCTTATCTCCAATTAACTACAAGAAGACTGGAAGTCTTGCTGTGGTTCAAAGGCACTAGCCTTGAGAGAAAGAACTGAAGGACAGAGCCCAGGCCTGAGTTCAAGCCCTGTGACCAACAACAATAACAACAAAAACAACAAAAGAAGAAGTCTTTTACTGCTTAAGAGAAAGAAATCTGTGCTCAGCCACTACTAACCCAGGCTGAAAACCCATTTACCTTGCTAATAATGTGGACTCAGAGTATAAACAGGTTTGAATCCAGGTTCCCTCCAGATTTTATGTTGTTCTATTTTCTCCTTGTATTTTTTTTTCGGGGGAGGGGTTCGGTCATGGGGCTTGAACTCTGGGCTTGGACACTGTCCCTGTGCTCTTCAGTTCAAGGCTAGTGCTCTACCACTTGAGCCACAACACTACTTCTGGTTTTCTGGTGGTTAATTGAAGATATGAGTCTCATGGACTTTCCTGCCTGGACTGGCTTTGAACTGTGATCCTCAGCTCTCAGCTCTCCTTGTATTTATATACCTGCTTCTTGTTATATTGCCCTTTCAGTCTGTTACTTAATGCTCAGAAATTGTTCTTTGTTATTCTTCATATAGCACTTTACTTCTGTTTTCTTTTGTCTCTTTGTGTCTTGTTTTGTAGTACTCAGTTTGAACTCAGGGCCTTGCTCTTGCTATTCAGGAACTGTACGGTTGAGCTGTACCTGCAGCCATGGGGTCTTCTTCTAGTATCTCCTAATTAGTTGATGTCAGAACTTCTTGATCTCACCGATGTATATTTTCTTTTACACATTCCATGCCCTTAGAAGTTAAATATGTATCCTTACTTAGGCCTGATATCTTTGCTTCTCAAACACTGATGTATATATACATCATCTGAGCATGGTATATTGAAAGAGAAGATCCTGCTTTGTATAGTGGGAGTGAGTCTGGGTCTTGCATTGCCAGCTCATTTCCAGTGTTGTCAGTGCTGCATGGCTGCAAACAAGACTGTGGGCAGCACAGTCTTAGGTAGCATCTAAGGCACTGGAGATACAGAGGTGTGATAGAGATACATTCTTGTGGTAGGACAGTGTTTGAATCTTTCTCCACCACTGTCTAGCCATTGACCTTGAGGAAACTGATCTAATCTCTTTGAGAACCAGCTTCCCCTCTACAAAATAAAGATCTGAGTCCCCTTGTTTCTGGCTTCCTGCAATGATTAGTGTGCTTTTTATCCTGAACAAATCAGAAGAGGCATGAAATAGAGAGAGGAATCCCTGGGTTTCTACTGTTGGGGGTAAACTTTAATGATGCAGGACAGAGAGGCCCCTGACACCCATGTCTGCCAGTGAGGAGGGCTCTATGATCAGCTTCCATCTGAGGTCTTTGAGTTGAACAGATTAGAACAAAGTGCCTGCACCTGCTTCATCCCCCACAGATGCACACCCTGTCCGTAGTATATGCACAGCACACCCCATGTCAGTAAAGATCAATCTACAGTGTCAGCCACATGGATTGAAAATAATCATTGTGAATCAAAATAGTTCATAAAAGCAATTCTTAAAGTAGAAATCATAAAAAGTCATGAGCAGAGAATGAGGAGATCTTTCCCTAAAACTATTTGACTTAATGGCAACTCAGAACAGTAGGAAGTCAGGAAGGCAGAAAAACAAAAAGGGAGAAAGGGAAGGAAGGAGGAAGAAAAGGAGAAAAAGAAGAAAGGAAGGAAGGAAGGAAGGAAGGAAGGAAGGAAGGAAGGAAGGAAGGAAGGAAGGAAGGAAGGAAGGAGGGTGGGAGGGAGGCAGGCAGGCAGGCAGGCAGGCAGGCAGGCAGCAGGAAGGAAGGAAGGAAGGAAGGAAGGAAGGAAGGAAGGAAGGAAGGAAGGAAGGAAGGAAGGAAGGAAGGAAGGAAGGAAGGAAGGAAGGAAGGAAGGAAGGAAGGAAGGCAAGCAACTACATATCTAACTGAGGAGCTCTTTCATACCAGGCACTAAGCAAGTGTTAACATGGCTTCACAAGCACAAAGTCCAAAGACCCCACCCCCAGGATACTAGCCTATGACAGAAAGAAGGGTTTCACAGGCAAACACATTAAACAGCACAAGAAGAGAAATAGGCTTAGACAAATGTTTTTAAATTTCTGGTATTAGGAATTTAGTTAAGAGAACATACTTGACTATGATCTTCCTGTTTAAATATACAGACAAATGTTTAGTTCCAGTTCGACTGTCACTATTTAAAGACCAATTTAATGAGTAGAACGGTTTAGATATCTAGCCTTGGTAATGATATTTTTAGGTGCACAGAAGCTGAAGTGATTTTTGATAGACAAAATATTGAAAAGTATCTTTTGACTCTAAAAGAATAGGTAATGTTTTATGAGAAAGCAAAAAAAAATCCAAGGTCTACTAATTCTCATTAAGATAATCAGAAAACTGCTTAACATGTTTAAGGTATATTACTGTCATTTCAGAAGGAAGCCATGTGTTATAGTACACAAAAAATAGTCTCAAACCAATTTTGTTATATTTTCCCATTGACTAAGGATTTTTGCATATTTTGTGGAAAAAAAACAAAATTTAAAAATTAACCTCAATATACCAAACATGGGACCTTTTCCAAGAATTACTCCACGTTATTTTCTCATGATAAGGAAAAACTCTCTCTCCTGCATGAGAGACCCCTGTCTAGCTACTTCAAATTTCAACTTGCCAGAATAGTTGAAATTGGTTGTGGTGTCTCTATACACAAACCTTCAGTGGAGTGTTTCTGTCTGTTTGGGCTTCATGTTATATCAGAACATATGTAAAGTGCCTGGTACGAACATAGATCAACTCTACCTTTAGTTCTTTCTTTACTTTTTATTCACTGTGCTTCCTTTGCTTTCCTTCTTGTGACTTGGAACTTGTCTTTATGACAAGAGTCCAGGAATAAAATGGTATACTTGCTCTCCAGATTCTTATGATCTTCCCAATCTTTACACATCAATCTCAAATATTTTCAAAAGAGATATAAAGTTATAAATCTCACATTTAGGAGTTAGATGATTAAAATGCAAGTAAGTAGATGCAATGTTGTTCCCTGAAATTTACATGTGGAAACATAATCTCCAGTGTGCAGGTATTTGTTTGGGGAAGAGGAGGCTTTGGTAGGTTACTTGATCATCAGAGTAGAGTCTTCATGACAAGAATTAGTGCCCCTATGAAGAGCCCCAGGAGAGATCCTGAGCATCCTCTGTCACAAGAAGAAATATTGGGGAAATGGCCAGTGATGGGGAAGTGGGCTCTAACTAGACAATGACTCTACTAGTATCTTAACTTGCACTGCTCAGTTTCTAGACTATGAAAAGTAAGTTTCTGCAGTGTAGAACATCCCATTTCTGCTATTTTGTGTTAGCAGCCTGAATGGAGTAAGACACTAGGATGAAAAGATTTTTGACATGTGATTTTTGACCAACTTAGCATTTTAGATTTTTGTCTTAATTTTAAGACTAAAATTTTTATATTTATATATAAATATATATGTATACATACATATATACATATACAAACATACATTATATATGCATATGCAATACTATATATACATATATGTAATACTATATATATATGGGTATATATATACTTACATACCATATATAATATATATATATACTTGATATGTATACTTGAAATATATGGGTGGGATATTTTACTAGAAAAATAAATGTAAACGTAAGATGTGGTTGGTGTAAGACTAATTTTTGCAAACTTCACAGTAGGACTTTGGTCAGTCCTGGTATGCTCCCTCTCTACCAAAATCACATGGAGTTGAAGAGGTATCTTTCTGTCCACCCAGGATGTTCATCAAAAAGCAGGATTCTTACCATTAGAGTCAAGCAGCAGAGGAAAAAATCAAAACTGAGTTTTCTTTTTTTTTGGGGGGGGGGTCCGGTCGTAGGGCCTGAACTCTGGGCCTGGGCGCTGTCCCTCAGCTCTTCAGCCCAAGGCTAGCGCTCTACCACTTGAGCCACAGCGCCACTTCTGGCTTTTTTCTTTTTGCTTATGTGGTGCTGAGGAATCGAACCCAGGGCCTCATGCATGCAAGGCAAGCGCTCGACCACTGAGCAACCTTCCCAGCCCCAAACTGAGTTTTCTAGGACATTAAAAGGCACTGACGGGTTAAATAAGGACTGTATTCTGGCATGCTGACTATACATTAAACTCTCTTATCGAATTTCTCTAAATCTATTTTGTTTTCTGGAAAACAGAACTAAAAGTACAGACTGGTATAGTGATTCAGAGCATTACCAGTGCTGTGGATGCAACATTCTATCAGTCAGCTATTGATGTATATAACAAAGAACTCCAGATGTCAGTGGCATGACAGCAGCAAGCCTTTGTTCTCATCCTCATAGATCTGGTGCTGCCTGGGGTGTTACTGCAAACTGTAGGTTACAGGTAGCAGCTGTAGGTAGCTGAAGTAGCTCTGATGGATAGATCTTTTCTCCTGAGTCCAGCAGGCTCCCTGAGGCATACTTTGCTCAGGGTAATGACAGAGCCCCAACACAAAGTTACATTTCAATTATTTGCTTCTGTTTATCTCTACAAATACCCAAAGGGCAAACCAAATCACATGGCTAAGCCAATATCTTCAGGGTAGAAAAGTGGAAAGGGAAAATCTGTATTTTATGAACAACCACACAAGTTATTATGGTTTCTACTCTTAATGATATTTACTCATTTTTGTCCTTCTCATATGTAAAGCACACTTATCCCCACTCAGAGATCCACAAGTCTCATCTAATCCAAGCCAAAGTGTAGGATCTACAGTGTGATCTATATTGGGTCTGAATGTGAGTCTCCTTAATACAAATTAGTCTTACCATAAAGACAAGTTATCTGCTGAATGCTGGTGGCTTGTAATCCGAGCTACTCTGAAGGCTGAGATCTGAGGATTACAGATCAAGGCCAGTCCCAGTAGAAAAGTCTTTGAGACTTATGTCCAATTAACCACGAGGAAACCGAAGTGATGCTGTGGCTCAAAGTGGTAGAGTGTTAGCCTTGAGTGACAAAGCTCAAGGACAGTACCCAGGCCCTGAGTTCAAACCTCATGAGTGACCAAGAAAAAAAAAGACAAGTTATCTGTCCAACACAGATTTAGAGTTATGGTTCAAATCTTAAATGTCATATTGTTGAGGGCATAGTCCCCAGTTGATGGTTGTACTGGAAAGTAATGGAGATTTCAGAAGATGTTGCCTAGATGGAGGAAATAGACAATTAGAAGCATGTTCTTGTTGGATGTGTGTGTGTGTGTGTGTGTGTGTGTGTGTGTGTGTGTGTGTGTCTTTCCTTGATGCCATGAAGTGAGCAGTGAGCAGTTTTGCTCCACCACTATGTTCTTCACCATAATTCTTGTTTCATTTCTTCTTTCACTGACATGCAGCTTTTTAAGCATACTTAGGAAACACACTTCTATTTCTTTACCTGAGTGGGGCAAAAACAGTCCAGTTACCATTCTTAGAAAGACTGTATTGAAAATATGTAGAGCCCTCCAAAGTGCAAGTCCTGATTCTGTAGACATCATTTCAGACTACAATTAGATGTAAAGTAACATACAGAGAATTTGCAAAACAAGAATCACAAAAGTTCAGCAAATGGAGCGAAATTAATGATCATATTTGAAGCAAAGCATCTGTTCTTGGAGCCATTGTTCTCAACGAAATTAGAGAAATTCAATGAAGATCTCTAAACATTCATGGATCAGTTCACTACCACATAGTGCACAGTATTAGTGAATGATACCAGCCGTCAGTGCTTATACCTAGGACCTCAGTGTGCAGAGAGCAATTAACAGACACTCAGCTTCAAAATTGGAAGGAAATGAATGTTCATAATAAAAGCCATGCAATTATCTGAAACTATACCTTCTCACAGAACCATTGGGGAATAAGAAAATTTATTATGTCATCAGTAGAACTTCCAATATTGATACATAGAACTATAAAATGGAAGTTAAATAGACTTACCTAAAATTATGCTTTGGTACTGTCAGTGCCATTGTTGGCACCCAGACCTAGCTTCCAATTTCCTCTCAAATAAGATTGAGTGTCTAATCACACATAGCCCACATATCAGCCCCTACAAGGGGCATTGTCTGAATATACTTTTCCCTCTCAGTTCCCAGTGGCCTCCTTTAGCTGGTCATTATCTATGACCTAAATATGATTATTACTCTACTCTATCAGCTTTAATTCTTACTTCCTAATCTTTCAAAGCTTTGTTCCAACACCATCTCCTCCATAAAGCCTTTCCTAATTATCTCCTTAGAATTATTATTACCTTTTCAGAGCTCTTTATTTATCCCTCACTGGGGGATAATAATAATTTTCCCTAAATTATGATTGGAGACTGATAGGTCTAAGTGTTTTTCCCATTCTAGACTACAGGATTTGAAAGATGGAAAGTGGGTTTTACCTCTTTTTTCCTCTTATGTGATGTTTATAAATATGTTTTTTTCAATAACTCAAGCCCTCAAACCCAGTAGCAACAGAATGAGTCTGATTTGCCAATTTGTTCATATCCAAATTAAGCAAGGTTAGACATCAATGGCCTAAATTAATACTTGATTTTCCCAAGTGGTAGTTTGAGAGCCAAGCTCATGGTCTGTAAGTGCTATTTTTCAATATAATTTGAAATTTGTGTTCAGATAGTTGGAATCCTAGTAGCAATTGTTGTCACAATGAATCTAAATATGCATGAGATTGTTATAAAATAAGGGACTAGAGTATGCTCATATGTGTGCATGTGGAAGATATTTCAAAGTCTCTGAGCTAAAGAGCCTGAACAATGCAACAGAAGAAGGAAAGCATAAAAATTAAGTATAAAACTATTCACATAAATTGAACAAAATCATTCTGGTCATTTGTTGGAATGCTATCTAGCTACTTGATCATGCTGCTCATGAAGCCCAAGATGGATGCTATGTTCTTGGAAACCATTAATCCTAATGATTGGAGCAAGTGTGTGCTTTGGGAAAGTGATGTGAGAGGAGCAAATAAGTTGTCTGAGAAAACTTCCATTTTGAAATTGAACTTTAAGGCTCTAGTTAATCACTGTATGGATCATATTGGCCTTCACAAACACAGAGCAACAAATAATAAGTTGTACATATGATTCGTCATGATTTTATTTGTGATGTTCTCAACTAAGAAAGTAAGATAAGGAAAGCTGATATTGACTTAATTATGAAGGAAAGATACAAATAGCTCATCATAAAAATATGTAAAAGTATGGGGCTGGGGGTTTAGCCCAGCAGAAGGGCGCCCGCCCGATGTGCACAAGGCCCTGGGTTCGGTCCTCAGCCCTGGGGGAAAAAAAAGTAAAAGGTTAGGAAAATCATACTAATCATTATTTGTTATAGATATTTTTGTTTAAAATGTACAAGTCTGTGTTACTTTGGAATAGTGAGTCTTTCTGCCTAGCCATAAAAAGTGATAAATACAAGTTATCTGAGCGTTAGTTCAATTTTGTTCCTCTAAGACAAATCTCTTGAGTCTGCTTCTTTTAACAGCTCTTAAGAATAAACCATTCACATAAACACACACACACACACACACACACACACACACACACACACATTCAGAAACTGAGGGGAGCTTTCAGGATGATCACTTTCTGAAGCTGATATAATTGATCTGATATACACATATTCACAAACTTACATCTCTTTCCCCCAGGGTCCTCCCTTTGCCTAATGCACAAGGTTCTTGGCTAGGGGACCTGTCACTGCTGAATTTCTTTCAAGAAGGTGCCATTAGACCCGCATCCTCTGAGCCTCATGAGTTCCAGTGGGAAGTGTCCACACCTGAGGATATGAGCAAAGAGGGAACTGAGTGAAGGTTGGGAATTACTCCCAATATTACCATGGGTTTTGTCAAACACCAGGTAAAGCACTGCTCCTTTTTTTTCTTTGTGTAGGCTTCTGGTATTGAATGCTCAATGTCATTCGTACATCAGAGTGAGTCAGCAAGTAGCTTAAGACTCTTTCTGGCTAGGTCTAAGGAAGTACTCTTAGCAATGTTTATCCCAATGGAGATGGAATAGGTGCTACTAGCAGGTGTTACTGGTAGAGTACATATTTTAAGGCAGTTTGGCCCATATTGGTTGCAACTGTTTCACACATCTCTCCTTGTGCTCAAGTTCATTATGTACTTTCTGACATCATCTTTTAAATCTCTCCCCTGTTCCCATTAGATCATAGAGCTCTTCCAGAGAAACCTGCCAGGAACTGGGACTGTCTTGTGCTTGTCCCTGAGGCATTATGACTTGATTTTCTGTTTCCCACTGATTATTCCTCAAGACAAGAGCCTCGGTTTCCCCTTTCTTTGTTAACTTTGTAGCATTTGCTTATGCAGTTTTATTTTTCCCGTATTGTGTATCAGATTGCTAAATGTTTGCTTTTTTTCTTATCCAAATGCTCTCCAAGTCTGACTGATGATATTTCAGAAGTTTCTTCTTTCCTTGCTCTGGTCTCAAGCTCCCTCAAGCTCTCCTACATTTCCCTTGTGCTTCCTAACCCCCTTCATTAATTCTCACACAATTGCTCCAAACCCACTGCCGACTCTCTCTCCAAAACAGACAGGATAAGAATTCTCCATTTAAAACCTTTTATTCTCTTTGTTCAAAATTCAGTTGAGAGTAGAATCCCTTACCCAACAGGCAAAACTATTCCTTGCTCTATCCTCACACCTTCATCCTTTCTCTACTACCACAGCATGCCCTCATTGCTAGTCTCACACAGTTATTGCTGTTTCTTAAAATATTACTTGCTTTTGTTCATGCTGTTCCTGCTTCCTGACCATTCAGAATACTCACAACCCTTGCATTTATGAAGGCGTTGCTAGTCATCCTGCCAGAACCTTTTGCAATGAGAGTAATGTTTCTAGGGAAGCAATCAGAGGTGTGCTTTACAACTCTCATTGTTCTGTGTTAGCATCTTGCTATTGATTTTAAGTAGAACATGTTCTAAATCTGAGTGTGTGTTACTGCCATATAATTTGACAGGATCAAATTTTAGATTCCCTGAACTACACAAATGGAATAATAAGAGGCCATGGGATTCCCAAAGAAGACTTTATGAATTCATATTTATTCAGCCAGCGTATAATTTTTGAGGACTAATCATGTGCTAAGCATTTTTAGAGGAAGCAGATAACACAGAGATGAGTAAGCAATTTCTGTGCTCATGAAGTTTATATTCTGAAGAGAAGTGGCAGGATAAAAATAATGCCAATAGGAGATATGAATAAAAGGAAATAACTATAATAAGACAGTTACAAAGCATTCAAGAAATGTGATCTCTCAAGTGGTCACCTATAACTAGAGGATAAATTGACAGGAGCTCTCACCAGAGCATATAAAGGCTCAAGGAAATCTAGAAGTAAAGTCTCTACAGCAGGAATGGCCTCTCTTCGTTGAACAACCAAATACCAGTCCTGTGTGGCTGGAGCAAATTGAAAGAGTGCTGTACAGAGGTTAGCGCTATAGGTCCAAAGGGACACATTGAAAGGCCATGTAACAGATGAGAAGTGAACTGGCTGTGCTGGGATTGCTGTTTTTTTGAAGCCATGTTAGAAGCATAAAAACTAAGAACATCATGAGCCCAAATGATATAGAGAAGACCGGAGTCATTAGAGAATTAATCTTTCACTCCCACCCTTGTAGGACTTCTCTAGATAAGCCATAGAATAACCATTACAACCCCCACAAAGAGAACCTCCAAGTGTTTTGTCTGTTTTCTGCTTTGAATGACCAACACCTGACAAAACCTAACCATGGACAAGTATCTGCTTTTGCAAAACTAAAGCCTGAGCCAATTCAGTGAAGAAACTACTAGACACTATGTTGGAAATGAACTGTACAACTTGGGAGGGAGAGAAGTTGGGAGGCGAAAAACTGGGAGAGAATGAGGGAGGGAGATGACGCTATTCAAAAGGAGATAAACTCATTAGTTTCCTCATGTAACTGTAACACCTCTGTATATCACCTTTACAATATTTTGAGGGGGGAGTCCGGTTGTGGGGCAATGTTGTGGGTCTGGGCAATGTCCCTTTTATCTCAAGGCTAGAGCTTTACCACTTGAGCCACAGCTCCACTTCTGGCTTTTTTCTTTTTGCTTATGTGGTGCTGAGGAATCGAACCCAGGGCCTCATTCATGCAAGGCAAGCGCTCTACCACTGAGCCACCTTCCCAGCCCTACAATATTTTTAAATCTAAAAAGTAGACAAATATAAAGAGGTAGAAGGAATAAAAAGAGGCTGTACCAAGCTTCTCTTGACTACAGCTTGTCAATACACTCGCTTCTGCTTTTGGAGCCTAAGACTATGCCCCCAAAATATTAGAATTACACAGGGAGTTTATTTATAGTAGATTTCCATGTTTTCACAACATTCATGAATATATAAAATTGACAAGTACAGAGTCCACAAACCACAACAATCGTATTTGATGAAAGAAGAAACAAAATTCTATTGCTATCATTTGTTGATATAAATAAGGAGCCCACTAAATTATCATACATAAAAAAGTTGTCAAAGGCAGGTATTAATGATCACAGAAATTACTTCCCATACTTCCATTGCTATTACTGTTCTAAATAAACATTCACTTAATAAATGCCTTTAGAAGTGACCTCATTCAAGAATTTTCATCAATAGTTATTCAAACACATATTTTCTCATTTCTCCCCCAGTCATAAGAAATTCACTTTGGTGGATCAAAGTATCTCATAGATAGAAAGATGTTCAGCTAGGACCTGATAGGACCTAGTACTCAAGGCCTTGACAGAAGTTTCCTTGAGATGCAAAACTCTGTTTCGTTACAGTTGCCTTCCTCCCATCATCTACATCTGTTAGAGTGGCCAACCCCAGTGACAGACAAGAAATAAATGTAACAGATGTAACAGATCTGTTCTTGAACAACTGATCTTGCATAACAAGCCTGCAGCAAGCTGTCAATTCTCAGATCCCTCGCCTCTGGACCTATGCACCCTCTCCTACTGCCTTCCTGCTGGCCTATTGTCCTCTGCCTTCAAGAATATACAATGATAGCTCAAGTCTGACTTGATGTTTTCCATGAAATTTCATAATTTGTAAGGCAAGGACTTAAGAGTCCAAAATTCATCTCTTGTCCTGACTTGTTAAAATACTACTGGTTTGTCAAATGGTAACTACTGGAATTTTAATTTACAGGACTATGAGAATTATGGGGAGACGAATTATCCCTATTTGCAGAATACATGACCCCATATCTAAAAGACCCTGGAGATTCCACCTCCAAACATATAGAGCTGACCGATAATTTTGGCAAAGTGACAGGATACAAAATTAACCCATAAAAATCAGTAGTTTTTCTGTATACAAACAATATGTAGACAGAGAGGGAAATCAGAAAAACAATTTAATTTGCAATAGCCTCAAAAAAAATCTAGGAATAAACCTAACTAAGGAAATGAAGGGCCTCTCTAGTAAAAATTATAAACTCTGAGAAAGGAAATTAGAGAAGTCACCAATAAGTAGACATTTCTCCCATTTCATGGATTGGAAGAATTAATATTGTGAAAATAGCAATACTGCCAGAAGTGATCTACAAATTCAGTGCAATACTCATCAAAATCCCAATGCCATTCTTCACTGAAAAAGAAAAAAAAATCCAAAAATTTCTATGGAACTCTGAAAATCCCCAAATAGCCAAAGTAAATCTGATACCAAAAAAAAAATATTGAAGGTATCACAATTCCAGAATTCAAACTTTACTACAGAGCTATAATAATAAAAACAGCTTAGTAATGGAATAAAAATAGACCTGAAGATAAATGGAATAGAATGGAAGATCAAGAAATAAAACACTGTTCTTACAGTCATCTGATATTTGACAAAGGAACTAAAAATACATATTGGAAAACAGGAAGCTTCTTCAATAAATAGTGTTGGGAAAACTGGACATCCATATGTAGAAGACTGGAATTCAATCCCACTGGCTCATTGTACTAATATCAACTCAAAATGGATCCAAGACCTCAATGTCGGACCTGTAACCTTGAAACTACTACAGGAAAGAAGAGGAAAAACATTCGAATTTATTGGCATAGGCAGGAACTTTCTGAGTAGACTTCCAGGGACTCAGCAAATTGGAGAAAGACTCAATAAATGAGACTCCATCAAAAAAGTTTCTAGAAGCAAAAGATATAGTTACTAAGCAAAAAGAAGACGTTCTATGGATTGAGAGATTTTTACCAGCTATATAGCCTCATATACAGAATACACAAGAAGCTAAAGAAAATAAATCTCCCCCCAAAAATCAATAACTGAATTAATAAATGGCAAAGGACCTACAGACTTCTAAGCAAAAGAACTAAGAAGAATGTTAATTTCTTCATAAACCTAATACTTTAAATGCTCATTGTTTTATCATTCTTTCATAACGAAAACATTTTCTTTCTTAATTATATCACATAAAGCTCATTTATCAGAATAAACTTAATATGGTCACCTTTGTTTACAAGACATTTTATAGAACAGAAGGAAATTAAATAAACCCTTAGTAGTTAACTTACTTGACTTTATTTTTTTTTTTGTCTACCTCCTACAGTACCATCCAAAAACAAAAACAAAAATGTGAGAATGTGGCCCAGGACTCTATATTTATCATTATTCCCTAAATCTCATTTGTTTGCAGAAGCCATACTTTATACACATCCTATTGAAAAACATGAATGAAAACTTTCTAATTTAGTCTGTCTTTCTGGCAGTAAAGACCAGGGAAGATAAATATCCACTCACAGGAAAATACTACAGTCTGACAAAAGAAAGGGTGCTGTACTGTGGCTGGCAGCAAAGCAAGTCTTTTCCATACTATGGAGTATGGAAAGTTCTAAAGTGCATGGCAAACCTGAATACAGTCCAGCAGGTGGTGTGAGGCTGACTATAGCATTTTCTGAAGAGCTAGAAACATTTAACAAACCTGGTATACTTTATCATTTGTGCGCTATCATTTTTAATTTTTACTTTTGTAAAAATTTTTGCTCATTCCTTTCAAGGTACTGTCAAAGTAAATCTAGGAGGCATCCATAAAAGCATATAGTCAGACAAAATTAGAGAATATACCTGTATCTGTAAATCTAGTTACCTTTCAATGTTCAATGAGCATGTCCAAACCTATTGTGTGTGTGTGTGTGTGTGTGTGTGTGTGTGTGTGTGTGTGTGTGTGTGTGTGTGTGTGTGTGTTTTAATGGTGGTCTAGTTTAAGGTAACTGCAACCAATGAATATATAAGGGGTTGGGAGAGGAAGGATGGGTGAGAATGTTGAAAGCAGTGACATTGACCAAGATTCATTGTATTCATGAATTTTGTTGCTAAATGGCAACACCTTTGTAAAACTTCTTAAATATAATAATAAAAATAGTAAATCAGTAAAATGAAAAGTTTATATAGGACTTCAGAAAGGGAAAGAGGGTGCTATGGTCTCTGATATCAAATATTCTCTTGTTCATTCCCTAAGAGCTGCTACCTTTTACTTCAACCTTTCTTAAGAAGTTTTTAAATCCCTATCTATTGTTTCTTGAACAGTATTTAGAAAGAACTTTTTTTCCCTCTGTTAACTCATTTGGAAAATGGCTCAAGAAGACAGATTTTTTTTTTAAGGTCAGTGTTCATCAAAGCAGTGAGAGATATCTTAAGACAGAAAACAGGGTTTTTTGTTTGTTTAATTTTTGTTGGTAATGGGGCTTGAACTCTGGGCCTGGGCACTGTCCCCTGTGCTCTTCAACTCAAGACCAGCGCTCTACCACTTCAGCCACAGCGCCACTTCCACTTTTCTGGTGGTTTATTGGAGCTAAGAGTCTCACAGACTCTCCTGCCAGGCTGACTTTGAACCCTGATCCTCAGATCTCGGCCTCCTGAGCAGCTAGGATTACAGGCGTGAGCCACCAGCACCCAGCAGGCACTATTTTTTTTAGAGGGGGGGGGTGGTCGGTCATGGGAGCTGAACTCTGGGCCTAGACACTATCCCTCAGCACATCAGCTCAAGGCTAGCACCCTACCACTTGAACTACAGCGCCACTTCCAGCTTTTTTCTGCTTATGTGGTGCTGAGGAATCGATCCTAGGGCCTCATGCATGCGAGGAGAGCACTCTACCACTGAGCCACCTTCCAGGTTGTATTTTTTAAACAGAAAATCTCAAAATTCCTCACTGCCTCATTTTCCTGTAAGAACAGTGTCCTAGCCATTAAATTTTTGCTTCTACACTCTATAGCTCGTCCTAGGAAATGTTTAAAATGTCTACACAGTGATTTTGTCAGCCTAATTAATAAGCTAGAGTGAGCATGTATTTTCTACTTATAAATATCAATATGTGTTTCCTGCTGACAACATTTTGTACCTACTCACTTCATTAAAATTAGTGCTCGGACTGGGAAGGTGGCTCAGTGGTAGAGCGCTTGCCTTGCATGCCTGAGGCCTTGGGTTCGATTCCTCAGCACCACATAAACAGAAAAAGCCATAAGTGGCACTGTGGCTCAAGTGGTAGAGCATTAGCCTTGAGCTGAAGAGCTGAGGGACAGTGCCTAGGCCCAGAGTTCAGGCCCCATGGCTGACCCCCCAAAAAAAAATTAGTGCTCAATATTATAATTTGTGGGTTATATGTTCACTTGTCCAACTATATTATAAACTCCACAAAAATATGCACATTCATCTTTAGATGTCCAGTGTCTGGTAGGGCCAGATACACAGAGTATGTTCCAAATATCAATAAGATAGAAATGTGTTTGATTTAAGAAAGTAGCCATTCAATCAGAAAAGTTCAGAATACCAGTTATGTGCATGTCTTGTGAACAGATTTTTCCTTGCAAATTGTATCAGGTAGCCCAAGATGCCTTGGGATGTGGTGATTTCTCAGCTCAAATGTCTACTGAGAACTGGAAGATCACTAAATGGTCTGTCTGCTCCTCCTCAGTTGCAAGAACATGAGCTAAAACTTTATAGAAGAAAAAAAGAAGTGCAGCTGGGCACTGGTGCCTCACAACTGTAATCCTAGCTGCCCAGGAGGCTGAGGAGAGGCAAGGAGGAGAGGAGAATCTGTGAGACTCTTATCTCCAATAAACAACTCAGAAAACAAAATGAAACAAAACAGGAGAAATGCTCTACCACTTGAGCCACAGTGCCACTTATGGCTTTTTTCTTTTTTGCTTATGTGGTGCTGAGGAATCGAACCCAGGGCCTCACTGTGGCTCAAGTAGTAGAGCACTACCCTTGAGCAAAAGAAGCCCAAGGACAGCACTCAAGCCCTGAGTTCAAGGCCCAGGACCAGCAGAACAAACAAAAAAGTGTAAAGAAAAGTAAAAAGTGTTCCAAATCCTACCTCTCGGGAATTGAATGTGATTGAAAATATTTCAAAATAATACCCTCAGTGGCATCCTAGTGACACAGCACTGTTGAAAGCAGATAGTACAAAGGTCTTGGTTAATAATCTTTACTCTTTCTAGTTGTCTTTTTTCATAATTCCACATAACCACTTTTACTTACTTTTCTCAATTCCTTGACATATTTTTGGTTGTTAAAATTCATGATGAATATAAAAAGAGGGATAAGCAAGCTTGCTTAATTAGAATAAGATTTCACATGACAAAGATCTCCTCTGCTAGTCATTTGAGCCACCTATCTGTCTAACTTTTTCAACTACTGATTTCCAGACTGTATTCATGAAAATATCACATCTCTGACTTTTGCTTTGACTACGTTTAAAGTTTACAGAAAGACAAAATACTGGAAATAGAATTCTTTTCTCCTTTATAATGGTATATAACTGTTACTCCTACGACTTCCTGGTAGTTCTATTTTCTAGAAGCATGATGATTCTGAAATTTTATTCCTTTCTGGAAATTTCAGGCATAAAAACACACATACCTGCATTTTAAAATGTAATCACATACCACAGACTTTTTCTACAGCTTATTTTTGTTACTGCACATATTCATTTTAGTGCTAGGTAATATTTAATGAGATCACACTATAATTTAAAGAAATACTGTTGACAAATATTTAAGCCATTAATGAGTTTTCACTACTAAATATTTCTTCTATGAACATCCTTCTGTGTGTGAGTGTGTGTGTGTGTGTGTGTGTGTGTGTGTGTGTGTGCATGTTGATCCTGGGGTTTAAACTCAGGGTCTGGGCATTGTGCCTTGAGCTTCTATGCTCAAGGCTAATACTTTTCCACTTAAGCCACAACTCCATTTCTGACTTTTGGGTGCTTAATTGGAGATAAAAGTCCCATGGACTTCCCTGCCTGGGCTGGATTTGAATTACAATCCTCAAATCTCAGCTTTCCTGAGTAGGTAGGCTTACCATCCACATCCAGCTCTTCCATTTCCTCTTGCCTATTTATATAGGCAGATAAAAATTCCTGGTTGGAAGTAGCACTGAGGTTCAAGTGGTAGAGCGCTCGCCTGGAGCTGAAGAGCCAGAGACTGTACCCAGGCCCAGAGTTCAAGCCCCACGACTGACAAAAAAAAAAAAAAAATTCCTGGAATTCACATTTTAATTTTACTACATATTCCCAATCCACCAATCCAAACAATACACCAAATAACTTGGCACCAACAGGATGTGTGAACACCCATCCCACTACAGACACACACACATTCTTTTTTTTTTATTGTGAAAATACCATACAGAGGGGTTACAATTACATGGGCAAAATAATGAGTACATTTCTTATCAAGCATTGTAGCCTCCTCCTTTGTTTCCCCTTCCCATCCTCTCCCAACCCCCGCACCCAATCACACACGCATTCTTAATAAGCTCCTACTTCAAGTATATTTTCTTATTAGGAAAAAAACCTCCAGGTATATTTTATTTTTCACTCACAATTATTTAAAACATTACAAATAGAAAATTTTGTAAAGGTATAGGAACATTAGGAAGACTAAAAGATAAAGACACTCCACATATTATAGATGACTGCAGAGTGTGTTATTTCTATTCTGTTATTTTTGTGACAACAGTAGTCAAACACATACTGTCACAAAACATAGGAGGATGGGAACATAATCAATGTATGTCAGGGCCCTAATTCACTTTGTCTGTGAGACTTTTGCTTGCTGAGATAAAAGAGGCAGGTTATTGGCTTTAACCAGGAAAAAAAAAAATTACCCACAATTCCTTTGGCTTTTCTGCTGGGTGATGCACCAATGACAATACAATAAATCTGTCACTTCATAAGAGCCTGATATAGCCCGGGTTAGGAAGGTAGCACTCAGCAGCCTGTATCATCATACATCACCCAGTGGTGCTGCTGGCCATCTTCCGGAGAATGACAGTACTCTGATTTTTCTCTTTTTTGTCATAGTCTCCTCCAAATATCATTGTCTCATTGAATGTAGCTGATTCCTGGCCATAATTTCCTTCTCTCTGCCACCTTCTATTACCTCTACTCAGATAAATCTCCTTGCTTTGGCAGAAGAGTTGAATATACAGCCCTTGTTCCCAGCACTGATCAATACCTGCACTAAGATAAGCCATCCAGAAAGAGGGTACATGACTGGTTCTTCCAGTCCATGATTACCTGTCAGTTTTAAGGGACTTTTAGACTTCCTGGTATAATCCAGGATAATATGTCATATCATCATGATAAACACGTACAAGGTAAAGACAAAAGACCTTGAACAATGTCTCAACTGGACACATTCCTGCTTCATTCCTAACCCAAATCTTCCCTTATATGGAAAATAGTAATAGTATGTTAACATTGATACCAGGGGCATTAACTCCATCTATCGTCATTTCCTATAAAAAAAAATCCAAAAAGTTTGCAGTTACCAGGAAATAACCCTAAAATATATACATATCAAATGTTGGCTCCACCAAGAGTTAGGTTTTGGCATTTGTTATTTCTCTCTGTTCTGCTCAACTTTCTTCCTTTATAACTGCTACCTGAAAACAAAACTTAAGATGCTGCCTACTAGCCGTGTTTCCTTTGAAAACTTGAATGCCAAGATCTAAGGGCCAGTTTCATCGTCTTCTCAGCTTTCAAAGAATGAGTGTGGCCTTGCATCTCTTGAGGAAGGGGGAGAATGCTCTCCCCGCAACACCCCTTCAGCACCTGGTTACAAATGCATCATTGTTTATTATGCCCTCTGCCTCTCATTCCCTATGGAAGCTTCCCATTTAGTCTCAGACTGTAAAGCCTCTTTACAGGCTTTGGCATTCATCTCTAGAACTAGAGCACCAGAAGTAGCAGACTAGACTTAGACACCTTCTTTTCTGTGTCTTGCTTTCTAGAAGTCTACTTCCACTTGAACCAATTAACTCCTGAAAAGCAGAGTTGCAAGGCTCCACCTCTACTGGCTCCTCAGCTTCCATTTCACACACTTCATGTCTAATGCAATTCCATGACCCTCTAAAGAGCTTACACAAATAGCTGCATTTTGTAAATCTTGTGGAAAGTAGGATTAGGCAATTAGAATCTTTGTTAACTAAATTGTAATCGCCCTCTGGTGTTGCCTTCCAGACAAAGTTTCCATTATTATTTTTAAACATAGTTCTGTTTCTCCCGGAACTCAGAATGTGAGCCCATTTGAGCAGTTTCTTGTAAAATCAGTCAAAAAGGCAATCCGTAGTCTGAGCTATCAGACCTTTATGGCAAGTCCCTTAGCCTTTCTCCATTTCTAGGCCCTCCTATGTGTACCCACTTCCCAGTTACAATCTCAGTTCCCAGAGGGTTTTCCTTTTCCTTTTCTAATCTTACTTCTACAGTCACTCTATCTAAAATACACTTCTCTCGATTTGTTTGTCTCTCAGAATCCCAGGTTGAGCAAATTTGTTAATGCAGCATTCTTCTCTCCTTCCGCTCCCCCCTCCTTCACTTGAGATAATTGATCACTTCCTTCCCAACCCTACACCCCTTCTATGGATACTTCTGCCACCACAGCAACATTTTATTTTTTTTTTTTTTACAAAATCTGCTAACTTGAATGGCAAGATTGTTTCTGTAATATCTACCTCAATATCTGATGTTTGGTAAAACTTATTTGGTGAATTAATCTCTTGAAAATAATATAAAGGATCTTAGTACATCTTTGCAGATATATGTAAAGAATAGTAATAAAATCTATTTTTCCCAAGAGGCTTAATTTAATTATACCAAGCCTTATATAACTTTCAAACTGGGACCATTTGGGGGGGGGGGGAAATGTAGACAAATATGAAAACAGTTCCTAGTGGTCCCAATACACACGGCCAACTCCGACTACAGCAGGACTACAGAGAAACTAGGTGTCTTCCTGTGCTCTTCCCAAAGCCTTTCTAGAATACTGTATGAGCTCATGGCCTGCTTAACACAGATCAAAACAGAAGGGAATGAATGCTCTCCTCTCCAAGAAGAATTGGCCTTTAAACTCTTTAGATCCCTATTACCCAAGTGAACGATTCCCAGGACCTTCTAGATTCTTCCCAGAGGTGTAAACTTCATCATTTACCGTGACAACTTAAATAACAATCCTCTCTTTAGCATTGCCTTCCTTCTACTTTCCTACTGGCTCCTTTGCCTTTAATTTATGAGATAACCTTCCAGAAACTGTTTGCATCTGAGTCTATTTGCCAGCTTCTGCTTTCAGGGAAACTGAAATGAAGCCATGATCCTTATCCTGAACAACTGGCCCAGTCTCTCCAACACAACAGTCTGTGAAAAAATGTGACACAGGTGGAAATGGGCATGGGAAACTATGTCCTTTTATTAATAGATATTAAATGAACATGGATTAAATGAAGCAAGTGATGTTCTTTAACATGTGAATGTGATCTGGTGATTTGTGTGGTATAAATAGAGTATAATGAACATGCATTTGCTAACTAAATAAGTATATTACAAATGTATGTATATGACATTAAAATGATCTGAAGAATTAGTCTCTTGAAAATGAAATACAGCTGATAGCTCACGCCTATAATCCTAGCTACCCAGGAGGCTGAGATCTAAGGATTGCAGTTCAAAGCCAGCCTGAGCAGGAAAGTCCATGAGACTCTTATCTCCAATTAACCACTAGAAAACAATACTCTACTTCCTATATACATTTCTTCTGCATTTAAATACATTTGTTCTGAAAACCTAAAGCTATGTCAAACTTTCAACCTATTGTGTTGTTATTCCAGGGAAGTGTATGTACAGTCCAGTGATGAATGTGTCTGAGACCCCAGGAAAATTGTAAATGGACTAAAGAAAGCCCCATAATGCATTGTGGCGGGATAAGAATATTCAAGCCTTGACCTGGCTCCTGCGCAGACAGGATCCCATAAATTTCAGACTCAATTCTATTTGAGTGATATTCACTCTTCCCTGCAAATGCATTCATATGCATTCATGGAAATACTCAGAGAACAAAGACCCATTCTGTTGCCCAGATGGAGGAAGATACGTGTTCTAACCAGCATTTCATAATTTATGATTGCAGGGATTAGGAGCCAGCCTTCCGCTTCCTGCTGCACCTGATGTGTCTCGGCAGGAAACTTCCACCACAAATACAAATTTTCCATAAGCTGGTTATCCTCCTATATACTTAATCTTTTCCCACCCAATCCCTCCAAAGAAAATAAATATTTGTAGATTAAAGGAAAACCGCCTTCTCATCCTTTACAGCTGCTGGTGTGCAAACGGCTAAGCACAGAGTGTTTAATTAATGGATAGATACCATTAGAGAGACAGCTGGACCTGCATTCAAATGAGTTTGCATTTAAGGTGCCAGGAGATAAAGATCTGAAAGTGGAAAAGCTGAACTGCAATTGGGTTCATTTATAAAAGAGGCTATAAAAGGTCAACTGTGTTTTTCTTGTGCTAGAGATAAAGAGATGCTATTAAAAACAATTGGAAAGTAATTCATAAGGGACCAGTAAGTCACTCATGTTAAATTAATTTGTCTCTTCAATGGCATTGGCGCTCATGATGGGATAATAAATTTACCTAAAATCAAGATCTTAAAAAAGAAAACAGCCATTGATCCTATCTTTTCTGAAAAGCTACTGGTACTGTCTGATCAAGACCCGCCCCCCCCACCCCCATGGCTCTTTGCAGCCCCTGTCCTGACTGAGAATTAACAAATTATTCCTAAGGAGAGTGAGTGCGATGGTCTTTCTGTGGACATGCTGAGATGCCTGAGCCTGCTGATGTCTTCCTGTCATCTCTGAGGAACTAATTGCTAGGCACCAGAGCAACCCACAAAGCACACGATTCCATGCTCCCGACATTCCACAGCATAACAACGTTCTATCCACAGCTCTCCATTTCAACACCCCTACCTGCCCTGTGCCCACTCGACACCCCACAGTCCCAACATATAAATACCAAGATTTTAAAAATGGTTTAATGGATCCAGAGAATGTATCATAATTTTGTCTTCAAGTTTATTTAATTCCCTGTAGCAACATTTTCTTTGTTCGCTCCCCTCTCCTGGGTAAATTCTTCCATTCAGACACACAGCTTCCTGACACCAGCAAGTGACATAACAAAGGGCAATTGCTTCCAGTGCTCAGAAATGGAAGCCCATTTGGGTCTATCTTCCTCTTCCTCTGGGAAAGATGGAGGTTGTGTCTGTTTGCTGCCAGACAGAGGGATGAAAAGAGGAAAATCCATTCTATCATCTTGTGATTTGTGTTCTGTGTATACTTAAACCTGGAAGATGTGGGGCAGGGGAGGGGGGATCAGGTTCTTCCCTCTCTGCTTGTTGCCTGAGGAAGACTACTTGCTACTCTCCTTTCTTTCTTGGAGTTGAAAACTAATTGGGATTTTTCTTCCTTTCATAATGTCATGGGAATAATGAGCAATTCCCTGTAAAGGTCTATTTGTGAAAAGAAAAAGAAATCTGACTCTCCAGGCACACGCAAATGACAGCTCAGTGCAGCGGGCTGTATGCCATTTCCCCAGTGTCGGTCAGGAGTTTCAGCCAAGGAGAGACAAAAGGGATTGTGGGCAGCTAATGCCTCCCTTTTTTTCCAGTACTCATTGTTTGCAGGTTTTAGTAGCAGTTTTGCCTTTTAGAATCTTTATGAAAGAGGATTTCCCAATCACAAATCTAGGGTTTCTCCTGAGCTTGAGCCCCTTGCATAACTAGAGACAGGAGTGCATCCAGCAGGAGCTAGCTACATCAGACTCTCCATACCATGCTCAGATACAGGCTTTATAAACATGTGGTTTTTTTTCTTTTTAATGTTAAAGGTGATATATAGAGGCATTACAGTTACATAAGTCAGGTATTGAACAGTGTCACTTCTTCCCTCATTTTTTCCCAGTATTTTCCCTCCCAACGCCCCCCCCCTTCAAAAGTTGTGTAGTTCATTGCAACATAGTGTCCAGTAAGTATCTCTTCTGAATTAGTTCACCTTTTGTCCACTGTTTCTGTGCTTCCCCTTCCCCTCCCCAAATCAGATAGACTTACATACAAGACAAGGATATAGAAGTCAAAAATGACAACAAAAGGTAGGGGGAACCAAAAAAAGTAAAATAAAAAATACCTTTTGTTTTTTGTTTATACAACTTGTACATCACCTCTACAATAAAATGTTAAAACAATTCAAAAAAGTAAAATAAAAACTTCTTGTTTCTGTTTCTCGGAGTTCATTTCAATAAACATTATTTGATATGAACACATGCACATAGCTATTGAATCCTTGTGATCCTCTCCTAGGAATATCATGTTTTAACAAGAGTGCTTTAGGCTGAAGTTGGAAAGGGAACCCCTAAAATGCAAGTGGCAAGGTTAGGGAGGCTCTTGCTCTGAGAACAAGCTAATGAGAAACAGCCCACCAGAGAAGAAGCCAAGAATAAAAATGGCTCTAGCACTAGCTACCACTTATGAAGTAGCTCCTTTCTTGTTTGCTTTACATCTGTTATTATGTCCTGCATTTATTATTACTTTTTTTTCACACAACAAAGAATTTAAGAGAAGCTTTCTGGATGGAAATGGCTGGCAAATTAAAGAGACAGGTTGCACTCCTGCTCCTTGCTAAGTATCTGAAATCATTTGTCAAGATTCAAAGTTTACCGATGAAACTAGGGGTTGAGAAATAATTAGAAAATGACTGCATTTTTTATTGTTTGTCTGCCTCTCCCTCCTCCCATCTTACTGTGGAATCAGCCTCGGCAATCCCTGACAAATGCCTCTTCTTCAATGTCCAAACTTCTAGCTACATGGAAACTGCTACCTTCTTATAGATCCTCTGCCCCTCTATCCACACTGCATGAGCCAAGGGATGGTCACTGTCTAAGCAAGGTTAATTTCAAGATTCCCCCCTCCTACCTGTGGGTCTCCATGGGAAAGACTGTAATACCAACTGTGTCTCTGTTTATATAACAGCCATTCTACATATTAAGACCTCTTATTCTCACAACAATTCTCTGATATATATGTGTGTGTGTGTGTGTGTATGTGTGTGTGTGTGTGTATACATATATATATATATATACACACACACATATATATATATAGCTATATATATAGCTAGTTACTATCCTTTGTTTATAGAGATGGGGAGTGAAATACAAATGAGTGAGTATCTTGCTAAGAATCAATTAGCATGTTTGTAAAGCTGAGATTTTTGTAGTTATTCCTACCAAACTTCTGAGGTAAACTCTTGTGGCTTATTCTCCAAAGCTGAGTGGCAGCTGGGCTTGGCAGGCTGGCTCTGATAGTTTTGGCTAGGCTCACTCATGCAATTGAGTCAACAGGGGTCAGCAGATGCAGCCTGCACCCAGAACAAGGTTAGTCTGCTCCTCACAGCTCTTATCCCCTGGTGGGACCTGAGGGCTGGCCTGCGCTTGGCCTCATGGTGCAGCCAAAGAACAGACGCAAAAACAGAAGAGGCCTCCTGAAGCTGGGCTCAAATTCAGCACACCATTGCTTCCACTCCTTCTGAGCATGTGAGGAGAATGTTGCAGTCAAAATCAAGGAAGAAAGTTAGTGAGAAATAAAGACTCAGGGTCAATGCCATTATGTTCAGGAATTTTCCATCTCAAGCTTCAGAATTTTTTGTTCCTTTTCGGTAGCTAACGTTGTGAGATATAAAACTCCAAGCTTGTCAGTGCTCATTTCCCTGGAGTAAGGAAAGAGTAGATCTGCAGCAGAATGTGGAAAGGATTCAGAGAAAGTTTTAGGAATGCTCATGACCTTTCTACCAGATGTCCCCAAACATCTGCTGTGTCCCAGGCTTGCGGTTGTTTATACTTGTTTCTGAAATTCTCACCCAAGTTTTTTGTTTGTTTTTTTTTAATTTTATTTTATTTTATTTGTGAACATACTGTACAGAGGGGTTACAATTACATGGGCAGGATAATGCGTACATTTCTTACCAAGCATTGCAGCCTCCTCCTTTGGTTTACCCTTCACATCCCTTCCCAGCCTCCCCCCTCCCCCCCCAATCCCAATCCTTCTCCTTCCCCCCTCCCCCCCCCCCCACCGACGTTGTAAAGCTTGTTTTGGACATAACAACTTGTACTTCTCATTGTTGCAACAGGTCCACCTGTATCCTTAAACAACTGGTTTTTCCCCATCTCCTCCACAAGTTATGCTGACATCAAATATAGTGAAAGCAGGTTCACCCAAGTTTTAAAAAAATATTTTTTTATTTTCTGCTCAATGATTCCCAAAAATTCTGAGCAACAACCTCTTATAATTAATAAAAACTAAACTCTAACCAGGCCCTGGTGACTCATGACTAATAGCTACTCAGAAGTCTCAGATCTGAAGATGAAAGTTCAAAGCCAGACCAAGCAGAAAAGTCCAACTTTTATCTAATTTACTAGCAAAAAGCCAGGAATAGAGGTGTGGCTCAAGTGGAGCAGCAAGCTTGAGACAAAAATAAATAAATAAATAAAGCTAAGCAAGAGTGTGAGGCTCTGAGTTCAACCCCCCCACACACACACACCCCTCCCTCGGCTACCACTGAACACAAATCTATTCATGTACTATCTGTAATGAATCATATGAGTAAATGAAGATCAAGAATGGACAGTATTGAATAGCTGTCCTCAAAGAATTCATTATCTAGCAGACATCATCCACAGGCACCTTATGCCGCCACAAAAGGAGAGAAATGTACTGATGAAGAGGGACATGGGAGGAAAAAGATTGAACTCTAATTTGAGCAGAAATAGGAATGTCTCACAGAAGAGCTCCTAGAAGGTTTGCAGTGTTTCTACAATCTGAGAGGGGAAAAAAAGTTGCAGAAGGGAAGGGTCATGGAGAAGAGTGCCAAGGTCAACAGGTAAAGTTGAAGATATATGAAACTGCATGACCTTGATGAAAAGATCAGCATTCCTCAGTGACTGATAAATACCCAAGTGAAATGTGGGAGGAAAAATTGTCAATGTGGATGTAAGAATTTTGCACGCAAGTGGGGTCTGGTTTAGCTGGCAGAATTGTTCTGGCCTACCTAACAGGCATTCTGTCCCTGACATCCCATGGATTGTCAAAAGTGCCCCTTTGAGATTGTCCTACTCCTTTTATCTGTCAGGAATAAACTTCTGAAGCAATTTTTTCATCATAATTTGGTTTCCCATACAGGCTGTTCTCTAGGGAAGAGAAGCTAACCAGCCTGCAGTCAGATGCCAATCCACTTGGCAGACATCATTGCATTAATCTGACATCCTGGTCCATAAAACAAACTCTTGGGAGTCTAGCTCATAATCATGGCTATTTACTGTGCCAGAACCCAACATAAACTAAACAAAAAGGGTTTCTCAAAAGATTATCAGTTTGATGGGCTGGGAAGGTGGCTCAGTGGTAGAGCACTTGCCTTGCAAGCCTGAGGCCCTAGGTTCGATTCCTCAGCACCACATAAAGCAAAAAGAAAAAAGCCGGAAGTGGCGCTGAGCGCCTAGCCTTGAGCTGAAGAGCTGAGGGACAGCACCCAGGCCCAGAGTTCAGGCCCCACAACCGGACCCTAAAAAAAAAAAAAAAAAAAAAGATTATCAGTTTGAATTGCAAAGGAGAAACATCAGGTGCCTGGGCTGCTGCAGGATCTTTAGAACATGAAATGTGTCATGATGTTCTGTTTCCATCAGTGCTTAGGGTCTTTCTATACATGTGAAGATGCCCATAGCTCAAAAGGAAGAAGAAAAGAAAGAAATTACTCTGATAATTCCAGTAGAGAAAATTCTAAAGATAAGGTATATCCTATTGGTCAGATTTTCACCTCATGCTGGTTTATGATGTATGAAACACAGTGATTGGTCCAGTTTGGGGTCACATGGTCAAAAATGGTGGAACATCTTGTATTAAAGTCTGTGAGGTAAAGGGAGGGTATTTGCCTGATAGATAAAATCAGTGTCATCATCTTTATGATGAGCCAGTGACGCTTCAATGCCAGTACATACAAGGATAGTAGAAGAAATTGTGTCTGAACCCACAAAGTGTAGGACCATATGTGGATCCACCTCCAAACTCTGCAGCCCCTTCCAAAGATGAAGTATCCCAGAAATTTTTGTTGATTTTTTTGTTAAATAAATACATCTGTGTAGGTCAACTCTGTGGGTAGTGCATTTATGCAGATGCATTAAATCTGGCTTAGCGTCAAACGAATAGAGTGTATTACTTGATCCTTCTTTTCCCTTGAAGATGTATTCATGTGCCCTGAAATAATGCCTCAGTGTTTGGCATCAGCAATATTTCAGATTTTCAGGGAAAATGACAGTAAAAGGAGTGACATCCCCGTGGCATATCCTTCAGCCCTCTCCCAGACAGCAGGTTTCCTCTTGTAATCCTGACTCCAAAAATTTCCATGTTTCTTTTAACATTTGTAGTACTACTCATAGGCAAGAAGGTTTCAATGATGAATGAGTTCTTTCAGCTTCAATTAATCCCAATGGTTACTTAGTCATATCAAACCCTCCCTCATCAATATACTTGATAAGTCAAGAGTAGTCAAAATGTAGTTATACCACATTGTGGAAAAGAGACATGAGCTACAATGAAAAAAATATGGCTATGGAAAGCTCAAATCTTTAAGACCCATTCTTATGTATCCCTGAGCAATGTATATCTTCATCTGAGGAAGAAGACTGGCAGACATGCTAATACCTAAGAAGCTCTTCACATTGGAAGATCTACAGTTCTAAGAGAATATCCAATTTCCAACTTTTTCCAGGATTGATACCTAAATGTATTCCTGATGTGTTTTATTACTAATGAAGATGACAGGAGTCCTGGGACTCCTGTCTATTTACCAAGGAGTCTATTTACCAAGCCATCATCAATCACTAATTCATACAACACTAAAAAGTATTGCATTCCCCATTTAGAATTACTCAAATCTTTATTCAAATCAAGCCTTGTCCACAGTGCCCAGTGTGAAGAAACAATCAATAGGACTTTGTTCTTACTTTTGGGGTAAAAGATGTTCAGTGATGGATCCTTCTTGAATTTGAATCTGGAAGAGACAAGAAGTAAGGATGTATGGTCTAGTCGTAGACATGCAAGAGAAAATATGGAAGAGACAGATAGGAAAGTAAGAATGAATTTCAAGAGTTACAGAATTTTTAGTTGACAGTGAGATTAGTGCCTTTTTTAGTTTCATTCTTCCTACAAAGAGGAGTTGAGGCTAAAAATACAAATGCAAATACAAATGCAAATCAGTGAGGGTCTATTTTTATGAGAGATAACAATGGTCATCTATTGGAGCCAACTACAGATCAACTACTCTATGGACACAAATAAGATCTTGGAACAGTTGAAGGAGGTGACCATGCCCTTCCGTTGCTGCCTGCTGTGGTGAAAGAAATTCCACTCGATTGCTCCTACTCTTTCTTTTAGGCTCTCCCTAGGTGTGTTATACATTCTCTTCGGTGAATGAAAGAAAAAAAAAACTCTTCCAGATAGCTATCTCTTCTGCAGCCTGCAATCCATAAGTACTGTGTTTAAATCCTATGCTGACATCGGTTTACTCAAGTTAAATCTTTCTTCAAAACAATATAAAATACAAAACAATATAAAATACAAAAATCCATCAATATAAGTGACTGGTTAAATAACTTACAGTAACCTTTCCAAAGAAACCATGTAGCAGCAATAAAAAAGAGGAGGCTCTTGTGTAACTCAATGGAAAGGCCACCAGAATGTCTTGTTTGAAAGAAGCAAGATACACAACAGTTGCTATCCTATGTTAACTTTGGGCTAAGAAGAAAAAAAGATGAGCAGACATATTATTTGTATAGATTTATTGTATATATATATATATGCATACATATATATGGAGATACATTGAATGATATCCAAGAAATTATTTTAAACAGTTCATTATAGACCTAGTACAGACTTCTATTGTTTTGAGTATGAACAATGTGAACACATTATCTATATTTAACATGCTTAAATTCAAAAGAAATTTGACATACATTTACTAAGGTAATGTTAGGTGCTATGACTAATAAATCACAAACTCATGCCAATAGTTCATAGTCATTCAGTCACCCAGGGTCTTTTTGGAATAAGTCTCCATGTCCTATGTGCCTTGGCATCTCCTGCATCTAGCTGACAGGGACAGAAAAGGAGGTGTGGATGTGGAAGCAGTTCAGTCACCCACACTGATTTGACCAGAACTTCTGATTACCAAAGAAGCTGGAAATAAACTTAGCGAACGGGTTACCCATCGCTGACATGTGTGGATTGAAGGCTACTGTTCCATTTATGTATCCAAGGAAGTATGAAAAAGAACAGCATTCACTTCAAACTCTCCCAAACTAATCACATCAGTGCTGTGTCTAGGATGTCAGTCATATGTACTTAGGGAATTCCCAACATGAAAATCAGATTATTCCGTTCAATCTCTAATTGACATCTGTGAGTTCTAGAGAGGTGCATTTCCAGAGATAACTGATGCTAACTTTTCATTATCTATGAGCTAATGTATAATCGAAGGCAAAGCCAATCATATATATCTACAGATATGCAAAAGAATTGTCTGGTGGGATGAGAGCCCTCCTCTTTCATGGAAAAAAAAACATGTTGGGATCCATCTGAAAACTTCTTTCAATATTCCTGATGTATAAAAGCCTTTGTCTCTGGATTGTCCTTTGAACCAGTTATAACATCTCATTGGATTCCTTTTTAACAATGAATTAAATAAAATATGCATTTTTGATCAGTATAAAAGTCATACCAGGGCTGGGAAGGTGGCTCAGTGATAGAGCGCTTACCTTGCATGCATGAGGCCCTGGGTTCGATTCCTCAGCACCACATAAGCAAAAAGAAAAAAGCCGGAAGTGGCGCTGTGGCTCAAGTGGTAGAGCGCTAGCCTTGAGCTGAAGAGCTGAGGGACAGCACCCAAGCCCAGAGTTCAGGCCCCACGACCGGACCCAAAAAAAAAAAAAAAAAAAGTCATACCACTCTCACTCAAATCGTATCCACTAACACCATTAATTGCTGGGGATTTGTGTACTGGCTCTTGCCAAGCTATCTTATTTTCATTCCTTTCTCTTTAAGTTATGCCTATCATCAGAAAATCCATTATGTCATATAGTATAAAACTCAGGCAATGAAAAAATTTACTATCTTCCCCTTTCACCCTCACCCACCTGTTAGGGGGCTCTGGCTGCATAATATCATCAGAAAGCCTGTTTTGCTGACATTTCAGGCTCCCACAGAAAACGCTGTGGATCTTCTGACAAGGTCTTATTTGCAAGATTTGCTCAACAAAGGGTTTGGATAAGCATCTTGGATTAAACCTTCAAACAGCAGGCTTTTGGTTACTTTTCCCCGATTAACCTGGAACACTTTGAAAGATTCTTCCTTATCATATTTTTTTTTCAGAACCACTGGGTTTCATGACAAACACTTCTATAAACATGTTTCTTTATGTATTTCTTTCTAATTAGCAATCCTTTTATTTTTCACAAGAAAAAATTCCATAGTAAGCTTTATCTGTAAGGGATATTTAGTGTAAAGTATTAAAGAATTAGGCAGCTAATGGGAAATACATTTTTCCTACTGATAACATATCACAATCAGTGAGTCTATCCATTAATTTCTAGCTGCTTAGCCTCCAGGAAGCTCAGAACTGAATTTGAAACTTGACTTTAACAACTCAGTAGGACTTACTTCTCTGCATTTTACTATTTTCTAGTCTTGGCTTTCTATCCTAATTCATGTAACCTGTTTCTGCTTTTACTTTTTAATGTTTATTTCTTCTAATTTGTTTGTATACATTTTATAAACTATCCCTACTTTTTGAGGAATAAACCATATGTAAAGAATAAATTTGCATAGATAGATTATATATGCCTCTGTATTGAGAAATTCCTGGCAAAATAACAACTTTATCTTGTTTTTTCCTGGTGTATTTCATACAGTCAATGAAGCATTCACACTTAGATATTTATTTAACTCGTTTTGGTGCTGTATACTCACTTCAGAAATAAAAAACAAAATCATACTAAAATAAATCTGTGTCTCTCAGTTTTAAAAATAATTAACATTGTTTAAATATTGTATTTCCAGGGACTGGAGTATGGTGACACACATCAATAATTTCAGCACTCCGGATAGACTGAGACAAGAAGATAGTGAGTTCAGAACAAGCCTGGCCTACAGAGTGACACTATGTCTCAAAAATAATGCATTTTCAGTTTTCATAAATATTTACCAGTACATTATCATTTATTACAAAAGCACTTTCAGAATCCCATAAGTTGTGTGTGGGGGCGGGGAGGGGGTTGTTATAAACCTCTCCTGGGACATAAAATGTGGTCTGTCATTATGTTTATAGGTTAAGAATACAATTGAACAGGTTCACATCTCAAAGACCTGAGTAGAATCTAAATCACACTGGGAGCCTAATGCCATGCACATTGTATTAAACACATGAATCTCATAAAAAGGACCTGAAGTATTGTCTTACAAGAGTCAGCATTGGTTTGCTGCCTTCTACTTGAGTGGGAAACTCCCAGTTGATCCTATGGCATGTAAAGCATTCAGACCGTAAGAGTCCAAATCTGGGTTCATGTTCAAGTTTTGTAACTCATTAAAGTGCACTTCTCATACTTATAAACTCCACCTTCACTATAGCCTGACTGTGAGGCTTTAGTGTCTCTATGTTTGGCCTGGAAACTGGGTTACCTCATCATCTGCTCCCATTCTGCTTTGCAGTACAAATTAACTAAAAATATGCATGAACCCCAGGACTTATCAAATCTCTTTCCTTTGTGATTGACTGCCACACTCAGCCAGCCATTAACTACCAGAGCACAGGGCTTTATACTTCAAAGTCCTGGGAATGCTTTGCTGTATATTTTGACATAATTTTATTTGTCTTAATGATTTATGAAGAGATGTTCATCTATGCATATATTTGCCCATTGGAGGCAGATTGTATCCCTAAGATGGCTGCATCAACTCCCCTCCTCCCTACAAGATATTTTGCAAAGTACAAATAAAGAATAGGAAGTCTACTTGGTGAAAGAATTTGATACCCAGTTTTAGTCTTTCACTTCTTCATATGGACGTATGGACTCTAGAACTTCATGTTGTGTTTTTGATTGTCATCTTTAGGCATACTAGAGATAGATAGGAAGGATGCGTTACTTGGGTTAAAAAAAAGAAATGGAAAACCACCTTGGAGTCTACTTCATGGGAATATCCTCTTATAGACTAGTTAGATTAGTCTGGAAATGAGAATACAAGGAATCTAGGCATTTGGAATTTGGTTCCCTTAAGACTACCTGGCAAATACCGTTTTAGATAGCAATGTACCTTGGAGGAAGTGGGAATACGTTTCAAAAAGTGATTGCTCTTTACAACCACCCCTTGGTGGCTGACCATTTGAAAACCAGTCTTAGCTGATATTACTAAAAGTTACAAAATCAAAGTAAGGCTGGGGTCTATGATGGTTAATCTTGCCTCTCAACTTCACTGGATTGAGAGTTGCCTAGGAGATGAACAAAGCATATGCCAGCAAGTATCTGTAAAGATGTTTCTAGACCAGATAAACTCAAAGTTTAAGTAGACTGCTGGGAGGTGCTAGAACTGTGAAAGGAGAGGTCAAGTAGCAGGAAGTTGGTCATATGTGACATGTTTTTAATGGGCTTCTTGGCCCTGCCCGTTTTTTGTTACTTCTCTCTACTTCTTAGCTGCCCTGAGGAAAGCAGCTTTTCTTGGCCATACCCTTTCTCCATCACGTTTCTGCCTTTCTATCCAGGCCTAAGAACAATGGAGCCAGCTAACCATGGACTGAAACTTTTGAAGCATGAGCCAAAATAAATCTTTCTTCCTGTTTCTCTCAGGTATCTGTCACTGTGAGATAAAGTCTAACAGCTTAATAATGGGAAAGAATTGGGGCAAGTGCAACCATTTCTTCATTGTATCTCTCAGGAGGCATTGTGCATTTAAAGGAGATTTAAGGGAGTGGAAAATGTAGAACACAACATTTTATTTCATGGGATTTAAAACTTTCTTTTAAAAAAAATGAAGCATGGTATGGGTATAGCATTTAATGAATGTGCTTTTGTAAACACCAACCCATTGTTGTTGTCTATTGCTATAAACAGATTGCCACCAACTTAGGGTGAAAAAAGCATACTTATGTAACAGTGTGTGCGGATCAAGAGCTTGTGTACCACTTAGCTTGGTCCTCTGCAGTGCTGTAATCACAGCATCACCTGAAGGAAGTGTCTCATCTGAATGTTCTACTGGGAAAGGATTCCTTCCAAGATCAAGCAGGTTGTTGGCAGAATTTATTTCCTCCTAGCTGTAGGACTGAAAGTCTTGTTGCTTGACTGCTGTTGGCTGTGGGCTATCTTCAGTTCCAGCAATCCCCTTCATTTCTTTGTCTCTTGGGTGTCTCTCATCAAAGCCAGCAAGTGAGCAGAGTTTTGTCTTTGCCCGTTTGGACTTCTCTAACAAATACCATAAATAGGATGGCCTGTAAACAACAGTATTTGGTTTCTTTATAGTTCTTGAGGCTGGAGTTAAAGATCAAGGGAACTAACTGATTCAGTGAGCTCTAAAGACTCCCTCTCTGACCCACAGATGGTGTCTTCTCTCTGTCTTCCGATGGCAAGGCAGTTTTGGGGGGCCTCTTTTGCAAAGGCACTAATCTCATTTATTGGGGATGACTTCATCATGACTTAATCACATCCCAGCATTCTCAGTGCCTAATATCATCACTTTGGGTGTTAGGATTTCAACTTGCAAATTTGAGGAGGACCCAACACTCAGACCATCCTTCATTAGATGGATGTTACATGGAGTGAAGATGGAATCATCATTGTTCACTCTCACTTTAATTATTAATGGTTGGTTAGAAGCAAGTGATAGGTTTACCCGTAATGAAAGAAAGGGGATTTGGGCAGGAAAAGTAGACATAAATATGAAACACAGGTAAAGAACAGTGAAATTCTAAACACAAACAACTCTATTTTATACTCTGTCAGAGGGTAGGACCCTAAGTTTGATAAATGCTAGTTTTCAAATGCAGATAGCCTAATCATAATGGCTGACATCATCTCCCTATAGTGTCCTTCAGTACATTTCTTTTTAGCAGTTCTTCTGTTTTAATAGAGTTGAATGCTATTTTACTGGGAGTTCACTCTCTGTCTCTTCTCTCTTCTCTCTTCTCTCTCTCCTCCCTCTCTCTCTCTCCTCTCTCTCTCTCTCTCTCTCTCTCTCTCTCTCTCTCTCTCTCTCTAGCTCGTTTGCTGGCTCACTCTTTCTACATTCCCCACATAAAATCTTCCTTACCACCTTTAACAAATGTCTACTTGAGCTGAGCACCACTGATTCATGCTTATAATCCTAGCTACTCAAGAGGCTGAGATCTGAGGATCAAAGGTTCGAAGCCAGCCTGAGCAGGAAAGTCTATGACACTCTTAGCTCCAATTAATCACAGAAAAAGCCAGAATCTCAAGTGGTAAAGTGCTAGCCTTGAGCAAGGAGCCCAGGAATAGAACCCAGGCCCAGAGTTCAAGCCTTAAAAGTGTCCCAAATCAATTATCCAAGAATTTGGTGAGTATCATTGTATTCTTCATTCTGACTCAGTCTAGTAAAACTCAGTTTCAATGAGCATATATAGATGCTATATTTTTTAAATGGTTCTTCTCCTATAATTGACTTACTCCTGAAGAGTAGTACATATATGTTTAATAAATTAACAAAATTTAAAACCAGATAAGTTGATCTTAAAGGTAACCACAGCTAGAGATCTACAGAAAAAGAAGCATAACCTAGGAGTAGGTCTGACTCTGTCCCATAGTCTGTTCTGTTGGTTAATAGATTGACACAAATTCTCTTGGTGACAAGGTTACCTTTAGGCACTTCAGGAGAACAAAAAGATCTTATATTCTCTCATTTTATTTAGAAAAACTAAGTAAAAGTTGAGTAACATATCATTAACCAAGCTCTCTAAAACTTCTCAGTTTTAGTTCTCCCTTTGGAATATCAGGAGAATCCTGAGCAGAGAAATACTTCATTCACCCAGCTCAGGCCAGAACTAGAACAGCCATTGAAGTACTAAAAAAGCCCTAAAACTGGTTTCTATAAGAAATAGGGATGTATACACACACACACACACACACACACACACACACACACACACACACACACACACACACACACACATACACACACACACACAATGGAATTCTATGCTTCCATCAGAAAGAATGTCACTGCCCCATTTGTATAGTAATGGAAAGACTTGAAAAAAATCATATTAAGTGAAATAAGCCAGACCCAAAGAAACATGGGTCCCAGGGTTTCCCTTATTTGCAAAAATTAGTATACGTCTGGGATAATCTTAACAGATGAGCAGAATAGCTTGATAGTTATGTACATATGACCGTAAAAAATGATGCTAAGCAAAATGAACTTCAAGACATGGACACAAGAGGTCTTTGTGGTTGTTGTTTTTAATGTACTATATGATTTTTTGTTTCTTTTTAGGTTTTCCCCCCTATGGTCTATCCCTTGTTGTCACTGTATTTGATTTCAGTACCCTAGTATTGTATATACTACAATTCAGGTAGGGAAGGGGAACAACAGTATGATGAGATTAAAAACCAATGCAACAGTGATATACACAAGACAATATGTTGGAAATGATCTGTACATCTTTGAGGTAGGAAAAGGGAAGGGGGAGAGAAAGGAGGAGAAAAATTAGGGAAGGGGTAACAAGTTTAACTAGAAATTTGCTTATTACCTTACTTGTGTAACTGTAACCCCTCTGTACATCACTTGGACAATTTTTTTAAATGCACAAGAAAAAACAAAGAAATGGGGAGCTGGGAATGTGGCTTAGTGGTAGAATGCTTGCCTAACATGCATGAAGCCCTGGGTTCGATTCCTCAGTACCACATACACAGAAAAAAATGGAAGTGGTGCTGTGGCTCAATTGGTAGGGTGCTAACCTTGAGCAAAAACCAAACAAACAAAACAAAAAAAACAGAAGCTCGGGGTCAGTGTCTAGGCCCTGAGTTCAAACTCCAGAACTGGCAAAAAAAAAAAAAAAGAATAAAGAAAAGAAACAGGCTTGTCTGGCAAACACATACACAATTTGGAGATCATTATTTGGGCCCAGGAGTGAACACAGAGTATACGTCCCTACCAGACTTTTGCACAGGCCACAGTCTAGCAGAAAGCAGGGGCTGCTTCTGATGGCTTCTCTTGAGGAGATCTCTAATGTTGAAGAGGGCCAGTTCCTCAGCTGGCTGCCCAAGATTGTCCTTTCAGCTCAGTCCTCAGAGAAGGTGATTTGTGGATCATGATGCTCTAAACCAGTAGGAGAAAGACCAAGACTAAAGGTGAATGAGCGCAGAACAAGAGGGTTTTGTTAATGGAGGTGTTTTGTGATATCCTATAAGGGAGGGTAGGAGCTATTTTATCCCACAATATATTGTAATATAAACTATGGATACTGTACGCTGAGATTTCCCTTTGACATTTTATCAGTTCAGTGAGCTGCAGAGTTGAAAGCCTTTAAAACCAGAGAAGTATATCTTCCCTGGATGTGTTTAGAATACTTAGAGACTAATTGTTGCTTAACTTTTCCTTACTCAGAGTTTTCGAAAGTGCCCAATTTTAAATGAAATTTACTGGTAACAGATTCTGTGAGGGCATTTTGAACCAGTAATTTTTCATTGTGTATTACATTGTGTATTTTGTATTCTGTGAATTCTGTCGTTATAATGTCATTACATAGTATCCTTACCTGATTAATATTATTGAAGTCTACAATAGGCCTAAAGTAAATTAAATTCTGCATAGATTTTTACCTTCTATTTTGTATTTGGGTTCTTTTCTTCTCTAATATTTGTGCCTTTTTTTGGAAAGAATGACTTCTAATGAGTGAATATAGACAGATATTTCATAAGAGGAAGCAACTGCTTTAGACAACACGGCTTTTAAGAGAAAGGGAGTTTGGCTATTTTAATGGAAGAGCAATTAAGTGCCTCAGTCAGTGGTACAAAAAGACAAAATAGGGCTAGAGCAATGGCTCAATGGTAGTGTGCCTTCCTAGCAGTTAGGAGGTTTGAGTTCAAACTTTATTACCACTTAATAAAAACTTTATACAAGCTCTGGTGGCTCACACTTTTAATTCTAGCTACTTAGGAGGCCAAGATCCAGAGGATCATTGTTCATCACTAGCCAGAGCAGAAAAATCAGTGAAACTCCATCTCTAATAATAAGCACAAAGCCAGGCTGGAGTGCTTGCTTCGGCAGCTCGTATATTAAAATAGGAATGACATAGAGAAGATTAGCATGACCTCTGCACAAAGATGGCATGCAAATTCATCAAGCATTCCATAGTTGTACTCATAAACTGCTTCTGTTGAGTGTCAACTCCCTTGTACAACTACTTAGAAAGGTTTTTTAATGCAAGGCTAGATGTGTGGCTCAGATGATAGAGTGCCAGCTATGAGCAAGAACAGCAAATGTGAGAAAAATGCCCTAAATTCAAGCTCATGGACAAGGACAAGAGAGAGAGAAAAAGAGACTGGGGGTGAGGGGGTGGGATAAAAATGAAAACTAAATTCTGGTGATAGTGCTTCTAAGGATGTGTGGTGAAAGTGTCTTACACAGTGAACACACACTTAAAAGTAGTAAGCTAGCAATCGCACACCTAGGCACACTCAAGAGAAACAAAAAAAAACTTTCATAAATGCTTGGAGGAAGTTTATTCATAATTGCTTAAAAACAACTGGAAACCACTCGGATGTCTCTTTGCTGGTAAATGAAAAACTGATAGATCTATACCGTGCAATACTCAGGAATAAAAAAAGAAATGAAGGCTTGGTACATGGGATGGCACAGGTAAGGGGGGAAATCCCTTCTCAGAAGGCTACCCACTCTATGATGCTATTTACCCACATTGTGAAAATGCCTGGGACAGAAAATGGCTTGGTGCTTGCTAGAAGCAGTATGTGGGGAGGCACTGACAGGATGCTATAGTGACAGCAGGGTACTTGGGAAAACTCTAGAACTATTTTGCTTACTTTTGGTGTGTTAGTTGACTGTACTGTGTGTTTTGCCAAAAATGTACAAAACTGTGCATGAGATATGTGAACTTTATCATAATCATAGCTTTGGCAACAAAGAAGACAAGGAGGGAGGTTTCTGGTCTCAGTGACAGCTGAGGAGTGATTTTAATAGGCAAGCCCCTGTCTCAATAGCACACAGGAAAGTCGCTTCTGCCTCAGGAATTAGAATTCAAAGCATCTGGGTGAAAGTTGTTTACCATTGAAATCCTACCTACTCAGAAGGCTGAGATCTGAAGATCAAGGTTCCAAGCCAGCCCAGGAAAGAAAGTCCATGAGACCATCAATAAACCACCAATAAAAGCCAGAAGTAAAACTGTGGCTCAAGTGGTAGAGCACTAGCTTTGAGAAAAAAAAGGGGGTGGAACCTCAGATACAGTGGACAGGCCTGAGATCAAACCCCAGTACTGGCAAAACAAGAGAAAGGAAGGAAGGAAGGAAGGAAGGAAGGAAGGAAGGAAGGAAGGAAGGAAGGAAGGAAGGAAGGAAGGAAGGAAGGAAGGAAGAGAGGGAGGGAGGGAGGGAGGGAGGAAGAGAGGGAGGGAGGGAGGAAGAAAAGAAAGAAGAAAGAAAGAGAGACAAAGAGAGAGAGAGAGAATTTTAGGCAGTAGAAACCCATGACATTCATACAACTGAGGTAATTGGAATCTGTATACTGTATGTATTCTTTTGTATGAATGACCCAGAGTGTATTTTCCATTTGCCTTTTGAGGTGCATTTGACTTGTTTCCAGGATTTGACGACAGACAAGGTCTCTATCATCAATCATGTGGTTCCTCAACATTCAAGCAGAGAAACCAAAGATCTGTTTTCCACTCAACTTATGAAGATTTCCTAAGTGCAAATCTGATCATGTTACTCCCTTGATTATGGTCTGTATCACCTTCAGTACTGACTCGGCAGCATGACTGCGGAATCCATATTCTGGGTGCTGAATCCACATTCAAGAATTCTGACTTAACTGACAGAAAGAAAGCCTGAACATCTAATTTTTAAAGCCGTCCACAGGTTTTTTTATTTCAGATTTAATTTTTGAAAACCATGCCAATGAAGCTAAACAGTGGCTCACATCTTATAAAAAGATTGTGTCATATGGATAAACCTTGAGGATATTATATAAACTGAAATAAAGTCACACACACACACACACACACACACACACACACACACACACACACACACACACACACAGAGAAAACTCTGCATGACTATCCATGCATAGTATTCAAGGTAGATGGTGTTTTCCAGTGAGTGGAAGAGGAAAAAAAATCAACTTTTGTGCAATGGTAAAGATTTTCAGATTTTCAGGATGAAAACACTCTATAGATCTACTATACAACTATGTGCACAACTGAAACTCTTTAACATTGAACAAAACTCTACTTCTCTTTCTTCCTGAAATCCTTGGAAACCATCATACTCCTGTTTTGCTTCTGAGTACAGTACTGTATACATAAAATAGTGCTGATGATGTTTCATGCTATGCTATTTTGACCACAATTTTTTTTTAAAGGAGAAATGCGCCAGGCACTGGTGGCTCATGCCTGTAATCCTAGCTACTCAGGAGGCTGAGATCTGAGGATTGCAGTTCAAAGCCAGCCCGGGCAGGAAAGACCCTGAGACTCCTATCTCCAATAAACCACTAGAAAGCTGGAAGTGGTGCTGTTGCTCAAGTGGCAGAGTGCTCGCCTTGAGCTGAAGAGCTGAGGGACAGCGCCCACGCCCAGAGTTCAAGCCCCATGACCGACAAATAAAAAAAACAAAAAGGAGAAATGCATGAACCTCACAAACCCTATTAGATATGACCTCTGAAAGAGTTAGACTCTTTCCTACCAAAGTGGTGGGGCAGCATAAGCACTGTCATTTCGCTGCTATGTTATAAGAAGTTATTTTAGTTAAACCACAGTTTGTCATAAGAATTGTTTTTCTAGGGGCTGGAGGCATGGATCGAATGGTAGAATACCAGCTGAGTAAGAACTGCTTTCCTGACAAGCTCCTGCATTGGTCAGGAGTCATTTGATTGCTAAGATAAAATTTAAAAGCCTTATAAACTAGCCAATTATGCAAAATTGTGAACCTAACTTCTGACCAATCAACATGAAGGGCAGTAAACACAGTAAGAACACGAAAAGACTTATCTTTTTGATAGTTATGTGTCCTTTTGCAGAAACAAACTTTGCATTACCCAGATCCGTTCAAGTCGTCTCTATTCTTATGTGACACCCCAATATCCTGAGACATTTCCAGCACTTCTGGCTCCTCGCTATAAAATAAAGGCCCAGGAATATGAAAACTAATGGAGGCATATTTAATGTTCTGTATTCAACAATACTGCCCTTGCAGGGCTCACAGCCAAGACGATCTTACCTTTTTCCTTTTGGGGGAAGCATGTGACTAATTTCTCACCACTCGCAATGTGAGTGGAGATGATGTAGCAGAAGCAATGGAGTGTGAGTTGCTTCTGATGATTCTCCCTTCTCTCACTCACTCCTCACCAGTACCAATGATGGAGCAAAGAACATGCAAATGGTGATTTTGCCAGGAATCATGGAGACAATTCTCCAAATCAAGAGCCACCTGATCTGTATGAGGCAATGATACTTGAGAGAAGTAAGGTTTGGTTGGCTGAAACCACTGAGATTGCATTCATGGCATTTCCTGTATCTTGCATGACTAAGAATCCACCACATTCATCAGCTGTGTCTTAGAATATAGAACTGAAACAGGGGAATGGGTTAGGGAGAAGGAGGGTTTTATTACAGCAGAGTCTAGGAAAGATACAGGTGGGAAAAACAAGTCTTGAGTAGATCTTTTTCTCCAGGGAAGGTGGATTGAGCTGAAATGAAGGAAGTATCAATTCCAAAATTTTAAATATTAAATATGTTTAGGGACACTGAAGGCAAACACCACACTAAAAACCTTTTCCATAAGATTATTCCTGGCTTTGAGAAATACATATAATCAAATAGATATCCCAAATCAATAAAACCAAAAAGACATTCTCCCCCACAACTACCAAAAATAAAATCCAAACTTTTCCTAGAAGAAAAAAAATCCTAACCCTAAACAAATGTTCATTTTGTTAATTTTTACTAATAACATAACATTTCTTCTTTTCTTTTCTTTTTTTTTTTTGTCAGTGGTGGGGCTTGAACTCTGGGCCTGAGCGCTGTCCCTCAGCTCTATAGCTCAAGGCTAGCGCTCTACCACTTGAGCCATAGCACCACTTCCGGTTTTCTGGTAGTTTATTGGCGGTAAGAGTTTCACGGACTTTCCTGCCCAGGCTGGCTTTGAACCGCGATCCTCAGATCTCAGCCTCCTCAGGATTACAGGCGTGAGCCATCGGCGCCCAGCAAACATCATTACATTTCTTGTCTCTTGTTAACATAATCAGAAAAGATATCTCAGTTCAACAATGCAGCTCTGATTAGTTCTACTTTTTTTTTTTTGCCTACGGTAAAAAAAAAAATGCAAATACAAACAGAATTTGTATATTTCTGATTCTTACATCATCACCATTAAAAGTCCAAACAGGGTTGGGAATGTGGCTCAGTGGTAGAGTGCTTGCCTAGCATGCAGAAAGTCCCAGGTTCGATTTCTCAGTACCACATAAACAGAAAAAAACAGAATTGGCGCTGTGGCTCACGTGGTAGTGTGCTAGTCTTGAGCAAAAAGCAGTGCAGCGTTAGTGTCCAGGCCCTGAGTTCATGACTGGCAGAATACATAAATAACTAAATAAATAACTAAATAAATAAAATTTTAAAAATTAAAAATCCAAACAAATATCTTCCTTTTGAGTCTCACTAATAATATTGTTTGAAGTGCACGGGACAGAGTATTCTGTTGTCCAATTTTCTATTAACATATTAATCTACCTACTGCCACACATTTAAAAAATATTTCTCATAGAAAAAAATTAAACATATACAATTGTAAATTAATTGCTAGGAGCATGGAAGCAGGTATATTTAAAACAAGAGCAATCTGATATTTGCTTAAAGATAATCTGGTAAAATGAAGGGTTTTTTAAACGGGATAGACAAAACAGACCTGACAAGAAATAATTGTTGAAGCTCATGCATTCTTCTCTAGTCTGTGTATGTCTGAAATAGTAAGTGGTAAATGACCATAACTTACAGATACAATACCTTTTAATATTTTCAAAAATTTAGGGACACAGCTGCAGTACTAGGTTCCTTAATCACAGAATTTCTTTGCCTAATGTCAACTATAATAATATTTTGCAAATAACAGGGTTTTATTGTTCACAGCTCTTTGCCAAATGTTATTTCAGCATGAGGACGTGGAATAACAGTCTCCCACAGTGACAGTTTACTCTTTCTGGTCATTAGGTAATAAGCTGCCTTGCTCAGTTGTCTCCAATCTAAATGTCCTGAAGGAACTTATCTGTTCTTAAAAGGAACCAAGATTTCACATCACCACACAAATTAGACTGGACTAGACATGCAACATGAAGATGCGTATTTTCTTTTCCTTACGTATCAACCATGAAATGATCATATTTAGACTTGCATATACATCTGATTCTATCATGCATTGATTTTGGAAGCTGTCTCTTTCAATATAACTTAAACAACATGGATATGAAAATGGTGACTTGTTTTGTTACTCCACTGATTTTATCAGTATGAGGAAAGTGTATCTTACTTTCTAGAGAGATGTTTAGCATCTGTAAATGTAAATGAAAGATGTAAGAGACAAAAGTGAACCTTTCTAACATTAATGTAATATTCATTGTGTTATTATGAGCCTAATGAAATCTAGTGCACACAAGAACACATAGGGCTCATGCTGAGAAACAAATGATCTAGCTCTCATCTTGACTGCAGGCAAAGAATATCTCATCAAGCTATAAATTTCATGAGAGTGTTCCCAAATTTAAAGCCCTTAAGGAAAACGGCTTTCATGGCTCAACAGTTTTAAAGGGTTGTTCTTACTAGACTTTATAACCAGGAAATTAATAGTTTTCCTCAAACAAATCAGAATAATACCATAGTTCCTTGCATTTTTATCCTCTTGCTCTTAGCACTTCAAGTTCTCTCCAGATAACAAAGTGATGGACTCCACATGGAATTCAAAATGGGAAAACATGATTGCCCAGGATACTCTGGAACTCGGACGTACTTGAAATTTTCTCAATCATAGCTATGCAAAATCTTGCTTCCTTGAGGTTTCAAAAAAAATGGGAGTTTTCTAAACAACTTTTACCATTAAGCAAGAATCTTATTTAGCCCAATGTCAGGGTAAATTGCTTCAGTCTCAAACAATGTTAGCACTCAACCAATAAAAATACGTACAGGCCTCAAAAACCCAAGGCACTGGAGAAATGTCAAAGCAGTTAATTGAATTCATTTCTTTTTTTCTCAATAAGTGTTGGAATAAATCTGATGTAGCCATGCAAGAGATGTATTGGCAGAAAAGTTTCCATTTTGTGCTGGACACATTCAATTTAGAGAGCAACAGTGTGTGGTATCTGGGAAACAAGAAGACAAATTACAATGGATATAGAAGAAGGCAGATATAGCTACTGCTTCCAACAGTTCAAGCACTGAGGAAAACCAGTAGTGATTGTTTCACAGAAAGATAGCATTGTTCATTTTTTGTATGTGTACTTGTATCTGAAATATACACACATATTCATATGTATGTATACACACAAAAATTGAACAATACCATCAATGCTTTTTGAAAAGTATTAGAACTGCAAATCTACCTCGATTCACCTCATTTAAGCTGGATGATGAGAAAGTTATACATGAAAAACTACTACCTCACAGGAAGAGCATATAGCATTTGGTATGGTATAAATGAAAATGCAACTCAAAGAGTATAAATACATACATGTAGAGACTCTTTTTTCCCTCTACTTAAGCTTCTCAATCCAATAGAATTTGCTAAAAGGCAGGGCCATGTTCAAATTTTTTTTAACTGTATTTGTTTGTTTGGGGCGCCAGTCTTGGTGCTTGAAGTCAGGGATTAGATTTGAACTCTTTTCTCCCAACTCCAAATTGCATAACTTTGGTTAACTTATTTTCCCTAATCCTTACATTGATAATTTCTAAGAAACAATATTATTAATCTTCTAATTGTGTAGGGATCATTATGTGGTATATTGCATGCTAATCCATAATTCATTTGGCATAGTGCATAACAATAGTAGCTATGAGTCATGTATTGTTTTCTTCCAGAAGTGTCACTACTGACATAATACCAATCTGTACAAATGTGAGTATTCAAAAATAGATTGATGTAGGGAAAATTTGCTTATTCCAAAGCCTCTGCAGGTCCTAAACTGCCTTTTCAGCCTTTTCTTCGGCTCTACACCTTTGAACAAAAATTCTTCCAGGGAGTCTGTTCTGTGGGTTATTGTTGCTTTTCTGATCTCCATAGTCAGATTATTATACTATCCTTTAATGAATTCCCTTCATTACATACTCACATACTCACAGCTTTTGTCTTCAGCTCACTATACCACAGCTGCTAGCATGTCCCACTGTCACACAGTTATTGAGCTAGTCAGATGCATGTGATAAAAATATGGCTCTAGGCAAATACACTGATTCCATTCTCACAGGGAGGAGGCTGTATGCTGGCACTCTCTTGCAAGTCTCCTGAAGTTCTGCGTCTCGTTTGAAGAAACTCTGCCTTCAATAATCAAACAAAGACATCTGCCCAAAACATTTGGCTCCACAAATATCAAGTAGATTCACTACTTCTGCTGTAGTTGGCAAATGACAACATAGGAATTACAACCAGGATGGATGAAATGGCTGGTTATTTTGAACACGTCAGGATAAGGATCTGAGGAATTCTGGCAAGTCCGAAGCCCAGGCACCAGATACAGATACTGTTCTTGAAATATTTAGGGAAAATGTGTAGAGCCCTGCACTCTTATAAGTTCTTCGTAAATATTTTCGAAGTTAAAATCACCTCTATCAAGGAGAAGGTTAATCTGTCATTCTTCCTTTCCCCCTCATTCTAGAGCACCAGGTGGCATAAGTCAATGAAATTAGATACTAGTATTTCATCTTGCTGCACTGAATGGTTTTAAGTGTTTCCATGTGTAAGCATTCTGTTCATTTTTTAACTATGTTGCCTATTCTCTATATTAATAAATAAAATTATGGTAAGATAGGTAAACAATAGAGACTAGTAAGAAGATTTAAGACTCTTCAGAATTTTCTTTTAAAATTATTCAGATGTGTTAATATGTCACAGACAAAAAAATACATGCTTTCAAATTTCAGTAAGGTATTTTCCTTTAAAAAAATATTACAAAGATCCAGCATTGAAATCAAAGTTGAAGTGTTCTAAAATAAAAGAATAAAATTTGAAATGCAAGCTCCTATTTCAATGACTTTATTGAGAACATTTTTGCAAATTAAATTTTACAATTTATCATTTTACAAATTAGAAATTTCATCTGCTACTAGATAAATTGCAAACTTTTCAAAACACTAGAGAAAATCAGCTATTTCTTTGGATTTTTCAGTTCCATATTGAGCTCCTGAGATACATTTTTTCTTTCAGCTTCATTCTCATCTTCCTGTAAAATAAATTTTAGAAAAAGAAACATTAAAACGTAAACTTTAATATAGCTTTTTGACTGTACTTCAACTATACATTTCAACTGTACTTTATCTGCAAGACTATGATCACCAATGACTCCTAGAATCCTAAAGAAAAAATTATGAACACATAGAAGAAAATTCTGTAACATTTAAATATAGTCTGTGCTGTTTTATCTCACGTTAGCTCATATTTACTATGTTATTTTAAACACAATCAATTTTACCAACGTCCTAAGAATTACGCTTGAAAATATCTGCCACTGAAAAGTGTTCAATGTAGGGGTGAACCAGATAATTTTACTTCACTCTTTGATACAAAACAATAAATTTAACTCTCAGATACTTTATGTGCTCGACATGGTATTTTGGTCCTATCTATTATACTTTCTTGACAGGTCTGTCAATTTTCCAATTACTTCTACCACCATATGTTATCTGAAGACCAATCAGGTCTAAATAGGAAGCATGGGCACGTCAGGCTGTAGAACGCTTACAATCATCTACAGTGTCCTGCTAAGTGGTGGCTTTATAATTCACACCATGTTCCTGGGAAATACGGAGAATAAATGAAGTGACATCATAATGCCTGCTACTATGAGAATGAAATGCATTTCATGTTTAATATGTACTGGTGACTGTCAAAGTATAAAGAATGACAGCCCAGGAAAATTTTTCATCTTACAATTTGTAAACCACCTTATTTGTAAACCACATGTTTCTTCAACAATGTACAAGAACAAAGCAGTCTTGATATTACTTCTGGCTTATCACATGAGATCTTTCATTTTTATTAACAAATAAAAGGCATTGTCTAACTCTTTTCTGAGTTTATTAAAGCATGAACAGAAATTTAAGTATTTCTACATAACAGTAATAACATCAGCTACCAACAACATGTCATACTATATGTCTGTGTTTTGTAAAACCAAATTCAATTGAATTAAACAACTTTGGAGCCCTGTTTAATGAACTGGTTTTATTAGCAAATGCTAATCAAGACTTACATACTTATTTTCTATGAGGAAACACAACCTTCACCTCTAATCAGTAAAATGGAGAAATATTATTTTATGTGTTGTCTCTTTAAATTCAACAGCATCTGTGATTTAGAATTTGTTGATATTAGTAGAGAAATTATCAATAGGATTTTGAATATCTTTTTTCAATATAACTATATGTACTTTTCCAAGCATAAAAGCCACTATATGTCAATTAACTTTTTCCAGTGTATCTCTGGTGAGTGGAGGTACTGATTATGTTCAATACCTCCTGATGATATCTTAATAATAGGTAGTTTCCGTATTAGACAAAAAGTCCCAGAGATTGTTTTAGTTATAATTTATTATAAATCAAATCTTAAGCTCCACCTTCCATTACCTTCTCAGGTGTACATGTAAAGGTGATGAAAACAAATTTTCTGGGGAACACTGAATTTGTCAAGATGTTTCTGAAAATAACTTTTCATTTTCTTTATTTCCTATTCCTTCCATTTAACAGGGCACACAGTACACAGTTGGAGTCCATTTTGGGGAAGCTAATATTTTTTAATTATGTAAAACAATAGAATAAAAATGCCTGAATTAATGCATACTTAAAAAAAAACATTTTTCCTTATGCAATGTCACTTTCAGAAACTTAATGAAACTAAAAACAGTAGAGAGTGAAAATATGTGAGACAGAACATGCCAACACAGCCATGATCGAACATCGTCCCTTGCTAGGGGACACGGAAGCTCTACTCCAGGGATGCTCCTCCCAAGGATGTCTTCTCCATTTAACAGGTTTTATCCAGTTTCTCCCCCACCCCACCCAGTAACCTTTAATGTCATCCTAACTCAAAATAAATGCAGAGGCTTGAAACTAAACCTGAGGACTATGACACCACTATTATGAAACAAACTTCAGCACCACACTGTGACATGATATAAAATGTTGTGATTAATTTGAATATAGTACTGACAATAAAAATATTATGACTAGCATGAAAAATCAAAATATGAAGATACATAAGTACACCGAAATGTTTAACACAATGACAATCTTTTTGTTATTGAATTGACATTCATTGCCAGGTGCTGGTGGCTCACGCCTGTAATTCTAGCTGCTCAAGAGGATGAGATCCTCAGATCAGGGCTCAAAGTCAGCCCTGGCAGTAAAGTCCGGTGAGACTCTTATCTCCAATAAACTACTCACAAAAAGCCAAAGGAGGTGCTGTGGTAGAGCACTAGCCTTGAGGATCAAGATGCTCAGGGACAGTAACTTAGTCTTTGAGTTTAATCCCCAGGACCAGCAAAAGAAAAAAAAAAAAAGAAAAGAAAAGAAGAAAAGGAAAGAAAGAAACATATCCTATGTGTTGTTTTTTCTGGTATTGTTTCCTGTTTGGGACTGTTTATAACTGTTTCATACCTTTGGTTATGTTGAGGACTTAAAGCATTTTGTCTGTGCTTTGTTTTTACTTGTCATGGTATGGGAATTTCAATTAGAACTTGAGCATTTAGGCAAGAACTACTGCTTGAGCCACATCTCAGGTTTTTATTAAGTCACTTGCAATACTAATAATAGTCAATCTATTTCTTCTTTTGTACAAAGACAGATAATCTAGAGGTAGAAAAGGGGGAATACAAGGCAGTCAACTCACACTGCTAAGGAATAACATTAAAAGTGCTCTGGCATATAATTATCAAGATGAAGGGCTGGGAAGGTGGCTCAGTGGTAGAGCACTTGCTCTGCATGCATGAGGCCCTGGGTTCGATTCCTCAGCACCACTAAGCAAAAAGAAAAAAGCTGGAAGTGGCGCTATGGCTCAAGTGGTAGAGTACTAGCCTTGAGCTGAAGAGCTGAGGGACAGCACCCAGGCCCAGAGTTCAGGCCCCATGACCAGATCCCCCCCCCCTAAAAAATTATCAAGATGACAAAAACATATTTTGAAAAAACATATTAGAACTAGATTTATTCACTAAACTCCAGAAGGAATCTTTTGGGAAATATGCAAATATGTGCATTTAATATCATGGGGCATTTATTAACTCAAATCTTAATTCATAATTAACAATTCCATTCAGAAGGTAATCTAATATTAATGATAAATAACTACATAAGAAATAAAACTTAAAACAACCTTTATCCGCCAAGGCATTTTTTTCACTATGGGATATTAAAGGAAAGCAAAAATATACTTTAATAGATAGGCTTTCTTGACTCTTTGTTGAGGTAAGACATCTGCTTTGTTTCCCAATGACTGAAGAGCCTTTGTTACACGCATCATTTTGTTAGTGACAGCCAGCCCTGACAAGTTTGACATTTGTCTCATGAAGTGCTCTGAAACAACTAGTAAGAAAACATACCCTTTGAGAGTATGGAAAGCAGACAGCTTACCTCTCATTGTCAGTTTGTTCATACTCCAGAAAACAGGCTGGTTCTAACATCCCATACTCCTTGCTAGTTGCATGTGAAATTTCAGGAATACATACTCACATAACACATACATAATATGAAGTGACTACATGTGGTTCTTTGGCATTTTCATTCCTTTTTTTGTTTTTTTTGGTCGGTAGTGGGGCTTGAACTATGGGCTGTCCCCGCGCTCTTCAAGGCGAGCACTCTACCACTTGAGCCACAGCGCCACTTCTGGTTTTCTAGTGGTTTATTGGAGATAAGAGTCTCACGGACTTTCCTGCCCTGGCTGGCTTTGATCTGTGATCCTCAGATCTCAACCTCCTGAGTAGCTAGGATTACAGGCATGAGCCAATGGCGCCCGGCTCTTCATTCCTTCTTATATTGACAGAATGAGAGTAAAGAAAATGGTCATTTCTAGGCACACGTGAGTCATGTAATAGGGTGGCAGTACGAGACTAAAAGAGCTATACTCACAAAACATACATTAAAATAAATAAATAAATAAAATAAAAAGCTACCATGTTTGTCCTAAGGTCAATCCTTCTTCCACTGAATTAGACTTACAAGATTTTGCTTAAATGTTATTTAACTTGTATCATCAACTTTTTGATATTGAGACCTTCTATGTTTCCTTATTAGAAATACGGAAATAAGTTTAGATACTTCGAGTAGTTCAAACAATTGGTGCCAATTAATAAAACCTATTCATCCCTCTTTTCTATTACGATGAAGCAAAATCCAAGCAAAAGAGGCAACTATTGTAGCACCACAATTCCTATTGCTCTGGTAGTATTTAGACTCAAATTATAGTTTATAAATAAACTAGAGGTGTCAGAGATGGCTGAATATAGCACCTTAACCAAGGAATTAAGGTTAACATCATCAGTAATTTATATTACTTTGACCCCTGATTAGATGCACTAAAAAGATCACATAAGCACTAGTTAGTAGTAGTAACTTTTCCCAATGTATAATCTCAATGCAATCATGAGTAAAAAAAAAAAAAAATGCCATAAGCATCTATAAAATACCTGAACAGTAGTTCCCTAAAGTATAAAGGTCATAAATGGGAAGTCTTGGAGTTGCCACAAACTGGAGCAGATAAAAGCAACTTCACACCCGATAAATATATATTTTTCTTTCTTTCTTTTTTTGGTCCGGTTGTGGGGCCTGAACTCTGGGCCTGAGCGCTGTCCCTCAGCTCTTTAGCTCAAGGCTAGTGCTCTACCACTTGAGCCACAGCACCACTTCCGGCTTTTTTCTTTTTGCTTATGTGGTGCTGAGGAATCGAACCCAGGGCTTCAGGCATGCAAGGCAAGCACTCTACCACTGAGCCACCTTCCCAGCACCCCCCCCCGCCCCGATAAATATATTTTTCTTCATTGAGCCCCTTTATATTCTGGCTCTGTGAATTATTTCCAGTAGTAAGTCAGTGATGGGGATCTATGTTCACAAAGTGAATGATACCAGCTGCTTTTACTTTACCAACCTTGATAGTCATTGCAAAGGCACCTGATACTACAACAGTAAAATGATGACAGAAGCAAAAACTAGGCTAAATGGCGTCTACATTCTTAAGATTTTAAAAGGTTTTTGGTTTTTTTAAATATGCCTTTGACTATGGAAAGAAGCCCTTGAATTTGGATTTAAATTAACAGTTAAAATTATCTGTATGTTTTAATGATGGTCTTCTAAAAAATGTAAGTACTTGTATCTTTTAGGGAAAAATATGTAGCTACAATCTATTCTGAGTGTTGGCAGAGAAAAGCAATATTGCTTCAATCTGCGCTCAAATTACTTTCTTTTGCTCAATGAAAACACATCAGCTATTACTCTCAACAGTATTTAAGACTGCTTTAGTACAGAAAATATGCTGGTGCTGCACAACAAGGAAAAATTTATCTTAATAACGAAAAATACTTATGATAATGAAAATGTTTTAGGCAAAATGAGCACATTGCATGTTTTAGACTAAAATTAATTAGACTTTTTAATGTTTTACAATTCCACCATAATTCTTTAAATGGTGCATTTACTTCATAGTAATAAACACTTGGATCATTAAGTAAAGTGCAGAATGTGTGTGATATGCTACATTTAACAACCTTTGGCCTTTCTTCCTCTACTTCTGCATTCAGTTTTCCAATGCATTAAATAAGCAGTGGAAGACCACAATTAAATTTCCTGACATTGCATATTTGAGGCTCTTATTTCATTTAATACAAAAGATAATTAATCTACCATTTTACAACTGAATTCCAACTTCAGTGGGGCATGGTAAATACTGAAATGAACTTACAAGAAATGCTTAATTAAATTCACTGTAAAAAAAAAGTGTATGAAATTTTTCTTATGCCAACTTGCATATTTAATTACAAATTCTAGGGCTGGAATAAAACTAAAGGGAGCATTCCAACTTAACCCAGCTGAAATTTAAGTGTCATTAAATCCAGTGAGGGGCTAGAAGTACATTCCTGGGCTGGCAGGAGCTCTGCCTGCGTTCCGTTTCCAGCAAGATGTCAACACACATGCATACACACAGAAGCATGGTGGAGCTATTTTACCATTTTTATTTACTTATGCAACTAAGATATTAAAGAAATCTTTTATTTCTTTTTTTGCTTCCAGCTTCAAGAAACATACATCAGAAAATTTATTTCATATTATAAAATTATAACCTTTATTTTAGCAGCAGGATAGGAAAAGAAATTAATATATTTCTAATTTCTGTATGAAGATGCATGAATACCTAACTTTTCTTTGCACAATCATTTCTCTCTCTAAGGTATTATTTTGGAACAGAACTAGTAGACGAAATTTGCTTTTGTTTCTACAGCTCCTTTTCTTATCTTTTACTTCCTTATGGTGGCTTAAGATAGCACAGAAATGAGATAGCTAAAAATAACACTTAGGATTTTTTTAAGTATGATTTGGGATCACAAATGAGTCTCCCTGACCAGTGAAGAATTGACATGGAGCACCCAAGCCTTGAGTTCAAGCCCCACAACTGACCTAAATAAATAAATTGGCAAGGCCATCAATGGAAGCACACTTAAAGGACTCATAATCAGTAAGTGGAAGGAGTGAATGTGGGATAAGAAGTAGGAAAATGAGAAATGAAGAATGGCAATTACCATCACCATGAGCAAGGCTATTGTCATTTTTATTTTTTGGGGGGGGGGTCCGGTCGTGGGGCCTGAACTCTGGGCCTGGGTGCTGTCCCTCAGCTCTTCAGCTCAAGGCTAGCACTCTACCGCTTGAGCCACAGCACCACTTCCGGTTTTTTTCTTTTTGCTTATGTGGTGCTGAGGAATCAAACCCAGGGCCTCAGGCATGCAAGGCAAGCACTCTATCACTGAGCCACCTTTCAGCCCCTGTCATTTTTATTATAGTTGTCTTAAAGTAGTTGTACAAAGGAGCTGCTATTTAACAAGGCAGTTTATGAATACAATGCACCTTGATCAATGTCACCCTTTTCAACATTCTCACTCACCCCTCCCAACCCAATCCTTCCCTCACTTTTCTTAATTTTGTAGTAATATGCTAGGGCATTTTCTTAATGAGCAAAAAAAAAAAAAATAATTCTAGTAGTTTCTATCTTCCATAAAAAAAAATCACATAAGTTTTAAAGTATCTAAGATATGGTGCTAACCTCCATGGGCTATGAATACTACAATGTTTCTTCATACAGATGGGTTCTTTTCTATTTTCCTTTCTTTCTTTCTTTCTTTTTTTTTGGTTGGCCATGGGGCTTGAACTCTGGGCCTGGGCACTGCCCCTCAGCTCTTCAGCTCAAGGTGAGCACTCTACCACTTTAGCCACAACACCACTTCTGGTTTTCTGGTGGTTTATTGGAGATAAGAATCTCAGACTTTTCTGCCTGAGCTGGCTTTGAACCCTGATCCTCAGATCTCAGCCTCCTGAGTGGCTAGGATTACAGGCATGAGCCACCAGTGCCCGGCTACAGATGGGTTCTTATATAATGAATATGTCTGATAACTCTAGGAGCTTTAAGATAGAAAATTCTGTCCCTGGTAGACATCCATTTTAGGGAAATGGCTACATGAGAAACTACTGAATTGGTAACTTTCATTCATAATGGTTCTGTTTTGGTTTTTAAAAGAAATCTTACCTTCTTGGGCAGTTTCAAGGTTTCCAAGTTCTTGTATGGTCAATACTGATTACAAAAAACAAACCAACCTCAAATTCATAATGGAAAAAATTCATCATGGGCCAACAGAAATATATTTTCAAATGTGAATGGCACATGTCCAACAGATATTCGTTTGAAAGCTTATGGTAAGCTAGGCATGGTGGTTCATGCTTGTACTGGGAGTGATGTGGAAGATGGAAAGTGAGAAGATCATGGTTTAAGGCCAGCTTGTACAAAACCATGAGATCCTATTTGCAAAATAACCTAAAAGCAAAAAGGGTTGGAACACTTAATGAAGTATATGCCTAGGAATCTCAAGGCTATGATTTCAAACCCCAGCACCACATCAAGGTAAAAATAAAATTATGGTGTATTGTGAAGATGATTTAAAGAAGTTCTTTGAAATATTCTTACATTTTAAAATCTCAAATGTATCAATAATGTATAAAATACCTATAAACTACTTCCCTTATGGTACTTAAAAATAACAGACATTTCTTTTTTTTTTTGGAAATTCTCATTACAGGAAGAAAAGCTTAGTGCTTTTTTCTTTTTTTTTTTTTCTGTACAGAGGGGTTACAATTCATGGGTAAGTATTGGAGTACATTTCTTATCAAACATTGTAGCCTCCTCCTTTGTTTTCCCCCTTCACATCCCATCCTCCCCCTATCTCCCCAACCAACCCCCCCCACACACACCAAAGTTGTAAAGTTTGTTTTCAACATAAGGACTTGTACGTCTCATTGTTGCAATGGGTCCACCTGTATCCCTATTTAAACTATTTGTTTTTTCCCTTCCCCTCCACAAATTATAACATCATCAAATACAGTAAAAGCAGGGGTTATACTGTGGGGGAGGGACATACAAAGCAACAAAGATATAATCTTATAAATGTGTTAGAAACAATCGCATGAAAGAAAAAAAAAATTGAATACATATCTTAGGGTTCATTTCCCTAATATCAACTTATCTGACCTTTTCTGCTTGACTCAGACATATACTAGTTATTGCAAATAAGGGAAACCATGGGACCTATGTTTCTTTGGGCCTGGCTTACTTCACTTAATATCATTTTTTCCAAGTCTTTCCATTTCCTAACAAATGGGGCAATGTCATTCTTTCTGATGGAGGCATAGCATTCCATTGTGTATATATACCACATTTTCTTGATCCATTCATCTATTGAGGGGCATCTGGGTTGGTTCCATATCTTAGCTATGGTAAATATGGCTGCAATAAACATAGTCATACTGGTAGCTTTAGTGGGGTCTTGTTTGTGAACATTTGGGTAAATGCCTAAAAGTGGGATTGCTGGGTCATAGGGGAGCTCTATGTGGAGTCTTTTGAGGAACCTCCATACTACTTTCCAAAGTGGTTGAACAAGTTTACACTCCCACCAACAATACAGTAAGGTTCCTTCTGTCCACATCCCCTCCAGCATCTGTTGTTATTAGAGTTCTTGATTATAGCCATAATAACTGGGGTGAGGTGGTATCTCAATGTTGTTTTGATTTGCATTTCTTTTATGGCTAGAGAGGTTGAGCATTTCTTCATGTGTCTATTGGCCATCCTTCTTTCCTCTTCAGAGAAGTTTCTCCTTAAGTCTTTAGCCTACTTATTTATGGGGCAGTTGTTTCTTTGAAGATTTGCTGTAGGGGTATTTAATTTTTTGAGTTCCAGGTATATTTTAGATATGAGACCCTTGTCTGAATAACAGACATTTCTAAACTTAGTTTGTTTGAATTTTTATCCTAAGTACTCATGGAGATTTAAGTACTCATGGAGATTTAAATTCCCAGAAGTAAAATAGAAAAAAATTCTATGAATTTAATATGAGGCAAAATAATGTCAAAAACTATTCAAGGAAGTCTAGATCACCAGTGATATTATAGCTCCATAGCCAAGAAATTTGAACACTGGATAAAAGTCACTGAGAGGCTCATGAACAATTTCAGATCCATGTATTGTTTAGCAGGAGTAGAAATTACACAAAAAGTTCATTACACAAATGAGAAGATACTCTCAAACCACCAATTAGTTCCTAATGTGAGACCTTACGTGACAATGCAAGTCCCATTGTCCCAATGGCTTCTTCAGTAGAATATGACAGCTTCTTTGGCCTTCACAGGACAATTAGCATTTTGATAATACAATCTGAAAAGGTACTATAGACTTTAAAATATTTTCTTTTTGATTAGGCCCTGAGTATACTTTTAATTCAAGCTATAGTTTAACTTCTGTACTTCCCCCAGAAAGAAAAAAAAAATCAGTCATAATCTTTAGCTATTCTAGTTGGTAACACAACTAGAAAATAACACATATTTTAGATTCTTTACTAAATGTTGTACATCAAGAACGGTTAAGTACATATAAAACACATATCATTGTCAAACTGAACATGTATATATATCTGCTAATATAATAATCTCAACGTCACTTCAAAAACTAAAATGTAGCCAGGTGCTGGTAGCTCACGCCTGTAATCCTAGCTATTCAGGAGGCTGAAATCTAAGGATTGCAGTTCAAAGCCAGCCCGGGGCAGAAAAATCCCCCATGAGACTCCTACCTCCAATTAACCACCAGAGAACCAGAGTGGGACTGTGACTCAAAGGGGTAAAACCATGAGTGAAAAAGCTTAGGGAGGGCTGGGGAGGTGGCTCAGTGGTAGAGCACTTGCCTTGTATGCCTGAGGCCCTGGGTTCCATTCCTCAGCACCACATAAGCAAAAAGAAAAAAAAAGTTGGAAGTGGCTCTGTGGCTCAAGTGGTAGAGTGCTAGCCTTGAGCTGAAGAGCTGAGGGACAGTTCCCAGGCCCTGAGTTTAAGGCCTACAACTGACTTCTCCCCCACCACAAAACCCTAAAATGTAACTTATACTCCCTTAATGGAAATTATTTACAGAGTAACTTAATTTCACTGAAAAATACAAAACTGTAGCAAAGAAATAATCTATAAATTCAAGATAAGGCTGTTATTTTTGACATTGATAATAAAGTGCCATAATTGGGAAAGTTTTTATACATAATTTTCTAAAATAGTATTTTTTAATTTTTCTTAAAGCAAAATTTGCTTTTCTTAGTCCATGAAAAATTAATGTGCCATAGTAGACATTTACTTGGATGTCTAATGAGCTATTAATTTTCAATAAAACAATGAAGATTAATGGATTCACTGTGAAGAAAATAGTATTAGGCTTCAAATAGGATATTTGAGACAATTTAGTCTGCTCACTTGGGAATAAAGTTTTAAAATTCAGTTTCTAGTAAGTTTATTTCTAATAGCTGTAGTCCTTGATGTTAAGATTGTCTGAATAAAGGATCCATTTATTTTACGTGAAAAATAATTTGTTTTGAAGATACTTACCTTTGGATAGAGGAAAGATATATTATTTTGATATCACAGATCAACACTATAGAGTATTAATGAATAAAAATAAATTTTCCTTATATAATCTCATGCCTATATTTCTGTATCACATTTATATACCTATGTACTTTAGTATGTACTTTTTGTTTGTCCTTATGATTATTTGTGTGCCTGTCCACCAGACTGGAACATGAGATTCTGAAGGCCTTAAGATATTATACTCATCTTTGATGTGGTACTCACACTTTTTTCTGAATAGGGCACACAATCATCCTTCAATTTTTGCAGAAAAAATAAGAAGGAGAAGTTTAGGATTAAAATAAGTTACTTGGAGAGTAAATATCACCTGAATGGCTAGGTAGCAATGGCTCTTGTCTACAAATCCTAGCAAGTATTAAATATTTTACCTTCTTCGCTTCATTATTATAATGAAGTCCATCTATTGGCATGTGCTTAAACGATTTCCAAAATCACTTAGAAAGCTTGCCCGACAATGCATTCATTTAACCAATGTTTAAACAGTAAATGATTCCGTTAGCATGAAGTACTTACCAACATTTCATAATCGGGGATGCAAAACTATTAGGAAAATATCATTTCATGCAATGACATTTTCAAATATCCTACTTAAAAAGAAATATATAGGAAGCCACTGCGATGTTGATGCCCAAGAAAAACAGGATTGCCATTTACGAACTCCTCTTTAAGGAGGGGGTTATGGTGGCCAAGAAGGATACCCACATGGCCAACCACCCAGAACTGGCAGACAAGAATGTGCCCAACCTTCACGTCATGAAGGCCATACAGCTAGCTCTCAAGTCTCGGGGCTACGTGATGGAACAGTTTGCCTGTAAGCATTTTTATTGGTACCTAACCAACGAAAGTATCCAGTATCTCCGTGATTACCTCCACCTGCCTCCTGAGATTGTGCCTGCTACCTTGCGCCGCAGCTGACCTGAGACTGGAAGACCACGGCCTGGAGGTCTGGAGGGCAAGCGGCATGCAAGACTCACAAGAGGTGAAGCTGACAGAGACACCTACAGACGGAGTGCGGTGCCCCCTAGTGCTGACAAGAAAGCCGAGGTTGGGGCTGGGTCAGCAACTGAATTCCAGTTTAGAGGTGGATTTGGTCGTGGACATGGTCAGCCACCCCAGGAAAGAGGGAGAGGACTGTTTTGTGTTGAATAAACTTGTAGCCAAAAAAAAAGAAAAAGAAAGAAAGAAAAGAAATATACAGCAGGCTAAATAAAACCATCAATATAGTCCACTCTGAATATCAACCATTTGTGACACTGGAATAGATGATTTAATATAACTACAGCTTATAAGTTAGGTGGGAAATGGCATACTAAATTACCCCCCCAAAAAAACCCTAAACAAACAAATAAATAAAAACCCAAGCCTGGGATAATAAATAAAACATAAGCCCATGATTACAATGGCTTGTTATTAATTTTTTTTTGGGGGGGGGGGTCCGGTCGTGGGGCCTGAACTCTGGGCTTGGGCGCTGTCCCTCAGCCCTTCGGCTCAAGGCTAGTGCTCTACCACTTGAGCCTCAGCGCCACTTCCGGCTTTTTTCTTTTTGCTTATGTGGTGCTGAGGAATGGAACCCAGGGCCTCAGGCATGCAAGGCAAGCGCTCTACCACTGAGCCAACTTCCCAGCCCATGGCTTGTTATTTTTGTTGTTGTTTCCTAGTGTCACTGGAGTTGAACTCAGGACCTTTACTTGCTAGTTTGGTATAATGCCATTGAGCCACACTTCCACTCTACCTTTATACCAAGACATATGCCTAAGCCTCAATCCATCCACCTTAAGGCTTCCTATTGCCCCTGCCACACACTATCATGCCCAGCAATGGATTAAACTGCTCTGTCTGAGTTGGCCTGAAACAGGAGAACCTTCTTTTCTCAGCCTGCAAAGTAACATAAGCATGAGCCATGGATGCACAGCTGACTAGTAGCATTTTATTTCTTATTAAAATTGTTATTGTAAAGGTGATGTACAGTGAGGTTATAGTACAAAAGTTAGGTAATGAGTACATTTCTTTGTGAATAGTGGCACCCCTTCCCTAGCTTTCTAACAGTTTTTCCTTCCCATGCACCCACAAGTTATATAGCTCATTTTCTACATAGTGTTTAGTGAGTGTCACTGCTGCATTTGTTCACCCTTTGTCCCACCATTTCTGTGCTCCCCCTTGCCCTCCCCAAAACAGATAAACTTACAAACAAGAAAAAAGGTACAGAAAACAAAAACAGCAACTAGGATAACAAAAAAAAATCTTCTTGGAGTTCATTTCAATAATATTAATATCTTGGCTATGGTAAACAATGGTACAATGAATATGGTTGTGCTGGTAGGTTTAGTGTACCCATGTTTGTTATCTATTTGGATAAATGCCCAGGCATGGAATTTCTGGATCATAGGAAAATGCTATCTTTAGTCTTTTGAGGAATCTCCACACTGGTTTCCAGAGTGGTTGAACAAAGTTTACATTCCCACCAACAGTATAGTAGGGCTCCCTTTTGGCCACATGGCCACCAGCTTCTGTTATTGATAGTTTACTTGATAACAGTCATTCTAATGAGTGAAGTGGAATATCAACGTTGTTTGGATTGACATTTCTTCTATGGCTAGAGATGTTGAACATCTCTTCATGTCTCTATTGTTCATTCTTACTTCTTCTGAGAAACCATCTTTAAGTCTTTAGCCCTTTTATTAATTGGGTTGTTGTTTATTTGAGGGTTTATTTGGGAGGGTATTTTTATTTTTTTAGTTATGACAAGCAGGTTTTTGTTTTACTTCTCTTTCCTCTTCTTCCTTCTTCCCCTCCTCTTCTTTCTTTCTTTTCTTTTTACTTTTCTTTCTTTCAGTCTTTTTCTCTTTCTGTCTTTCTAGCAGATTTAACTGCAATTTCTACCAGTTTTCCTATAATCTGCCTAATATTGTTTCTAAAGATGAATATAAACTAATCATTTTTTCTTCCTTGAATAAAACATCAATCTTAGTTTACTAGTTCAAATGGAAACCATCTAGGGAGGACCAATTACAAAAACAATAATGTACCGGGTACCTGTAATCCTAGCTATTCAGGAAGCTGAGATCTGAGGATAGCAGTTCAAATCCAGCCTGGGCAGCAAAGTCCTTGAGACTCTTATCTCCAATAAATCACCAGAACACCAGAAATGGCATTGTGGTTCAAGTGGTAGAGCACTTGCCTCAAGCTGAAGAGCTGAGGGACAGTACCCAGGCCCAGAGTTCAGGCCCCGTGACTGACAATAATAATAATAATTACTTGGCACACAAATTTGAAAAATATGGTTTATAAAATTAAGATTCTTTCAAGGACTTAATCACTAAAAATAAAATATATAATAAGTATAAAGATGAAAAGATTCTTAGAACAACAAAATAATACTGCATAGAAATTTAAAATAACAATTTACCTTCCTAAAGTAAATGCTTAAAATCTGATTTTCTTACATATACAAATGTCCTAATATATAGACATATTCAAATGGAAAATGTACAAATTGTGGAGGTCTACAAAATACATAAAAATTTTGATAAATATACTGTCTTTTCTGTTTTTCCAAGAACAGTAGCCTTCTTTTTTTTTTTTTTTTTTTTTTTTGGTCCAGTCGTGGGGCCTGAACTCTGGGCCTGGGCACTGTCCCTCAGCTTTTCAGCTCAAGGCTAGCACTCTACCACTTGAGCCACAGCACCACTTCCGGCTTTTTTCTTTTTGCTTTATGTGGTGCTGAGGAATCGAACCCAGGGCCTCAGGCTTACAAGGCAAGCGCTCTACCACTGAGCCACCTTCCCAGCCCAACAGTAGCTTTCTTAATGCAATGGGGAAACTTTTCAACACACTAGCCAACACTTCAAACTGCACATACTCCTGCACACTACATATCCAGGATGTATGTATAGGTCCTGTACATATCTAAAGTTTCATTTACAAATAAGAATAAATTGGAACTATAACAATATACTGAAATTAGGAGTTCTGTGAACGTTGACTCTTCTTCTCTCTCAAAACATCTGATCATACTGGACTTCTCTTCTCCTCCATGTAATGATGTGAGATAGCAAATGCCTACATGATGAGATGAAGTGCAGTGAATGACACAAGGCACTGTCACTGCCAACTGGAAAGAGTCTACTACTCAAGCACTGTGATAGTGTCACAGGATATCTGAAAACCAAGACAGCTACTAATCAATGGGTGGGTAGTCTGTAGTACGGTTATACCAGACAAAGGGATTATTCATATCTCAGGCAAGATGGAATGGAATGATGCAAGATTGCATCCACTACTATGAAGAATGTTCAATTTAAACCTTACATATTTTTCCTTTCTAGAATTTTCCATATTTGGACTTCAGGTAATTGAAACTTCAGAAACTGAAATTAAAAATAAGGAGAGACTGCTGTATTCTGACAATATTCTGCTGTATTCTGCTGTAAAAAGATTTGTTAAATCTCATGAAGATAAAGAAACAGGAGAGAGAAAAAATGTACACTAGAAAAAAATGTTGCAAGGATCAGTTTCTGAGCAACATAGCATTCTATCTTTATCTTGAGAAGACTGCTCTGGGGTCCTAAAATAAACTCATATAAAGAAGATTTACTATCAGGGTCTCCATTTTTCTCAATTCTTTGACAGCTACTAATACAAAAGCTCACTTTTCAAAAGAAGAAAAAATAGCTTCTGTACATTAGAAGATTCAAAAGTCTCTAGAGTTAGAACAACTCCAGACTCTTGAGACTCTTGGGAATATTAGTAGTTCAAATTCAAGGGGCCTAAAGGAAAAATCCAGTACACAATTAATTGCATATAAAACTGATGCAATATTATACTTATAAAAATGAGATTATGTATTTAAATATATAAAATGGAGAAAAGTCAAAGATTAATGAACTACATTATATGTATGTGTGGAAATATGACAATGAAACCATCCTTCTAAAACAAATGCATGCTAAGAAAAAGAATTTAAAAGAGATAAGACACAAAGTAAGTTATTTCATATTGAAAGTGGGTGGCAATTTCACTGTCGAATCAAAAATATGTTAAAGTTATGAAAACATGATTTTTTTCTCATAATGGTGATGTTCAACAATTATTCAAAATTTTAAACTTATAATTGAATTATGAGGCTTTTTCCACAACCTGAAAATGCATAAAGATAATATATTCTTTTACTCTAATTTTCTTTTAAAATAGAAAACTGGCTATATTTTAATGTTAACTTTCCAACATTTCTTAAAATGACTCTTTATCTTATAGAATACAAAAGATTGATTAAAGCAGGTACATTTAAGAAGAATAAATATTTAGAACTGTGGTATTATTATGTAAGCATACTGAATCATTGTTAGGTTTCCGGACACAAAATTCAACTTTCAAACTACTCTATATTGCATGTTTCACACATATCACAAGCAACACAATGAAGATTTAATAGCGTGCTAATTTCTGTCAGAGAAAGCTGGATAACATACTTGTCTTCAGTTCAAAAGCTGGCATCACATATTAGAAACATTAAAGACAAAGGCATAACAAATATATCAGTCAATACAACCAGGAAAGGGAAATGCATGTGTTTTCTCCATTGCTATTTGTCATATACTTAGAATTTTCAGGAGAATTAGTTGAAACATTGTTACAAATATAAAATGTGAAGTTCAATTTATAACATAAAATCAAATTTTTTCTTAGGCAAGTTCTAGTCAGAGAAGATCCTCTTTCATGGAATGATTGGAATGATTGGAAGAAGCCAGGCATGCACCAATCTATGATACAAGACTGTCCAGCACAGGAGTACAAGGGTAAACACAGAAATGAGCATCTGAAAGGTCAGGGTATCTGGCATGAGATTACATTCAGGACTGACTACATAAGTCAGGTTATTTAATGTGCAGTGTCATTGTACAGATTAAGAAACTAAGTAATATGTTTTGATTTGAAATTTCAAGGTTATTCTTGCAGCTTGAAGACAGAGTAGACCTTAGGTAAGCATATGGATATGAAAACTGGGAAGCCGGTGACTGTGAATATAGTGTCTTAGAAGTCATGGAAAGGGAAGAAGCGTGATGTGCTCTGGAATTAGGGCAGGCACATAAGACAGATGTGGGGAATGAACAAATGAGAGTAATTAGAAATGATTTCTGTTTCTAACCTTCCAAAATAATAGAATTGTGCTGGAAAATTTAAGAAAGAAGCACATAATCATGAGAGAAGAAAAGAAATAAAATCAGAATTCTATTTTGTAAACATTAAGTTTGAGCTGATTTAGTTTTCCAATGGAAATAATAGGCCAATATTTGAATGTTATCTATTTAGATTTTAAGAAATAAGTTCCAAGATAGTTCTGAAACTTTGGAAATCTCCAACACATATTCTGAAACTAAATGCAGTCATTAAGAGACATGTGAAAAGAAAGGACCCACAGACTAAGCCCAAATAGTAACAGGCTGAACATAAATGAAAAATTCCACTAAGAAGACTAAGAAGGACTGCCAGTTTTTAATAAAGAAAACCAAAAGCACAGAGGTCATAGAAATCAGGAAAAGAAATTTCAAATAAAAGAAGGATCAATGTTATCAAATAAAGTCTAAGTATGAGTCAGACAAAGACATAAACACTAGTTTTGACAAGAGATGTTAATAAGAGGAATCAACATCTTGTTGAAGTAGTTTTAAAAGCACTGCTACTTTGTTCTTAACCTTTCCTTTTAAATTTCAGGAACATGAGTAGAATGATTGGAGTTGCTGAGGTCATCTTTGATCCACAATGGAAAAATTGAAAGCCTCACAGTGAAACAGTACAACAGCATGACCTCTGAGCTTTTGGCCAAGGGTTATGCTTACTATCGCTGACACTGAATCAAACTTTTCCTCAGTATAAACATAGACCTCCTATCCCAACAACATATAAGAGGTACTCTATTCTGATCTTGCAGCAATGCCAACAAAAAGCTGAGGGATTGATCTGTATAGAGTTAAATACATTTGCTATAAACGGAACATCATTCTGCATCTTATTTAAAGATCATAAGTCCTACAGTGGAAGATTATATGGAGCTAAATGTATAGATGCAAAGAAAACTTACACAAAGCTGAATTCTATAAATGCTTTTGAAAAACAGTACACATGTCTTTACATCTACAATCAAGAGTAGTAGATAGACACATAGACAAGTCCAATTTTTTTCTCAACTTCAATCTAGCCTTCTTAGAATGATCTACATGATTGTAAACAGGAAGTATATAATATTTTGTATTTGGTCATTTCTTATAAACATTTCCAATTTGGGAGGAAAAGGAGAGAAGAGGTGAGCAATGCAGGTCTTCAAACACCTTGTTCTAGTCTTCAGGAACAACATTGTATATATAAATGCAGTGACAGCAAGTGAAGGAGAGGACAAGGTGACATGATCCCAAAGACAACGCACAGGCAGGAGAGTTCTTTTACAGGAGCAAAGACATTTACCGTACTTCATACTCTTGTGGCATCAGTCTCAAAAATAAGGCTTAGATCATGTTAAAATTATTTTACTTCAAAACATTTAGAACGTGAAAATAAATATTCTAGTGTAGGAGTCCTCACATTTTAATAATAGCCTGCTGAAAACTGCCACAAAGCAGAGACTTCCATAAACCTAGTGCTTCTACTAAAACATTTAATAATGTAAGTAATGTAGTTAATAAGAGTTTATGATGAAAAACTTAGCTCAACACATTCAAGGGTTTATCTGCTATTGTTTTAAAATAATTTGAATATGAAATATGCATTCACATTATCCTTAGTTCACTCACTAATATTAATCCAACAAGTTTAGAATAAGGTAATTTCAGTTGCATACAATAGAAATAAAAGAGAAAAAAGATTAACATGCTTAGTCTTCTATGATGTTAATTTACTATTTTAATTAAATAGGATTATAGTAATATTCCATATATCTACAGTACATGTTATGTTTTATGTTCTTTTGTGTATTTCATTATTGCACAAAGCATAGACTTATTTGATTAGAAAAGTTGTTGTTCAAATAATTGATGGAATTAAGCTTATTTACATAAATTATTGTCACAAAATTGCTATGTATGTAAGTACATTAATGGCTTTAGGCAACAATAGTGTTGAAACTAGAAAAATGGTTCTACAAATTGTAACAATTGAATCAGCAAGTTTATATTATCATAAAATAATTTGGAAATGTTCATTGTTTTACCTGCCTCTAGTGAAGTTATTGGCTAAATAACATCTTAGAAACTTGTACATTTCATCCTTTTAACTTTATAGGTAACAAAAAAAAGTTTTTAGGGGCTGAGAAGGTGGCTCAGTGGTAGAGTGCTTGCCTTGCATGCATGAGGCTTTGGGTTTGATTCCTCAGCACCACATAAGCAGAAAAGGCCAGAAGTGGCACTGTGGCTCAAGTGGTAGAGTGCTAGCCTTGAGCTGAAGAGCTGAGGGACAGCGCCCAGGCCCAGAGTTCAGGCCCCATGACCAACTCCCTCCCCCCCAAAAAAGAAGTTTAAAGCTACAATAAGAATACCAATGTAACTTTTTACTAAAAATCTGAACTTTTCAGATATGAAGGCTATATGTTCATAAAAACCATTTTTCCTCTTTCAATCTTACTGAAACAGTGGATTAGATTTTGAAAATAGGGGTTGAGAACAAAAAGTATGTATGTATATATGTGTATGTGCGCACATACACTCATGTGAGCATGCGCACACACACACACACACACACACACACACACACACACACACACACACACACACACACACACACACACACACACACACACACACACACACACACACACAAGTCCTGAAATCAAGTTAGGATTACTACCACATTCTAAATAGAGCAGGGATATTTGGTGGGAACTATCAACTAACAACTATGGATTCTTCTATACGTTTCATGTCCATACATACTTGACAGACATCAAGAGGACAGGGATATGACCTAGTCTAAGCTAAAAAAAGAAAGCCTGCAGAATGGAGAAGATCTGTGCTACCTATACATCTGACAAGAGTCTACTAATCAGAGTATACAAAAGAACCCAAAGAGCTAAAACCCCAAAGGATGAATAATCCAACTAATAAAGAGGCTTCCAATTGTGAGAGCATATTAAAGAAAAATCTAAGCTGGGAACTGGTATTTCTCTCATGTAATCCTAGCTATTCAGTAGGCTGAGATCTGAGTATCAAAGTTCAAAGCTAGCCTGGGCAGGAAAGTCTAGTAAGATTCTTTTCTCCAATTTCCACCAGAAAAGCAAAAACAGTGCTGTGGCTCAAGGTGAAGAGCAAAAAATCTCAGGGAAAGTGCTCAGGAGAGTTCAAGACCCACAACCAACAACAACAATCCATATTTTTCAAATCCATACAACCAATAAACTTTTATGATACACAACTAGCAATTGACTCATTAAAGCAATGTTATCACTAGACACTAGATACTAAATAAATATAATCATAATCTGTTGTGAGATCTTAGTAGAAAACTTTGGACTATTAACATAATAACGACTTTAGTCACATTCTATCTTTTAGGTATTTCACAAAAATCCTCCATATTGAACACAAGACTAAAACAAAATCGTACAATGTTTTTTTGCCTATCAAATATACCAAGTCCTTCTTCATGCTAAGTTTGTGGGGTGATGATAAGTTAAATTTGTCAAAAAGACTTTTAATAAAATACTTCCTTTTCACTGTAATATATGGAAGACACATTTCCAAGAAGGAAAGTGCTGATCTTATCTTGGTTATAAGCTTGCTGGTAAAATGATTTAGATAGTTGTTGCTTTTCCGCACTATATAAGGCTTTTCTTTTCAAGCAGTGATTTATAGCAGATACTTCAAACCTTTCCTATCTGAATCTTCTACTCCAGAAAAATGAGGAAACATACATATTTATTCTATATAAACAGAACAGACACAGATACAGATAAAAATGATCCATTATAAAATCCTGAATAATCACTATGTATACCACTATAAGAACACAAAAGGTCATTGAGTATTTCTGCTTCTTCAAACTCCTGGATGACTAAGGATTTTAAGAAAATAAGAAACCACAGTTTTGTGTATTTGAGCTTCATTAATTTCATTAATAACAAATTTAGCATTGTTGTACATAGGGTATTTAAAGAAAATTCAATAAAATTATTTGCACTTATGTCATCCCCCCATCCCCCACCCCCCAAAACCCTCAAAATATCAGAAAAACCTAACCTAAAAACTATTGAATCTTTCTGTTTAATTATTTGTAAGTGGCTGAATTTCTGGTATCTATTACCACTTACAATTTTACGGGTAATTAACTCTCATAATCTGATAATTTCAGAACATGTTAGCAATTGTTCTTTTTTTCTTTCATTAAACTTTTTTTTTTTTTTTTTTTGGAGTCTTGTTGTTGTTTTGTCAAATGTGGGGCTTGAACTCAGGGCTCAGGCGCTGTCCCTCAGTTTTTTTGCCCAAACCTAGCACACTACCACACTTGAGCCACAGTCTCACTTAAGAGTTTTCTGGTGGTTAATTGGAGTGAAGACTCTCACACCCAGGCTGGCTGAGATCTCAGCTTCCTGAGTAGCTAAGGTTACAGGGGTAAGACACCAACATCTGGCTTTATGAAGCAGTATTTTTTTTTAACTCTGTTATACAATATAGCAAGAAAAAGTAGCATATAGGAATTAAAACATCTATATCAACAATGACGTATGAAGTTTATAGGTCCTTCAAATAAACAAGTTATAATGAGGTCTTAAAAATGAGCTTAAAGCAAGGCAGCGGTGGCTCGTGCCTGTAATCCTAGCTACTCTGGACACTAAGATCTGAGGATCACGGTTCAAAGCCAGCCCACACAGGAAAGTCCGTGAGACTCTTATCTTCAATTAATCACCAGAAAACCAGAAGTGATGCTATGGTTCAAGTGGTTGAACATTCATCTTGAGCTGAAGAGCTGAGAGACACCACCCAGGCCCAGAGTTCAACTGACTGACCAAAAAAAAAAAAAAAAAGAGAGCGAGAGAAAGAAAGAGCTCAAAAATGAATAATTAGAGATTCACATACTGCACTGATACAACATGAAACTAAAAACAAAGAATAAAACATGTATATGTGGGAGTCTTGTATCATATCATGCCTTAGATAAAATGCAAACTATAAAATAACACATGCAAGGAAAATTTCAAAGTAACATATTTCATATCAAACCAATTAGTTTTTTTTCCTACTTTCTTTGCATACTAAAAATAAATAAAACCAACTGGCATAATCATGGAATTGGCACACTATTTGAAACTATGTAGTACTCTAAGAGATTTAACTACAACTGTGTTATCAGCACTGGACATTAGAACTGCATTGGGGAAAAGACTTAGACACAGAAGGTCAGATCCATATCTGGGACTAACCATCCTTTATTATGGTTCAAACAACTCCTACACCTGCCCTTCTAAACTCTGAATTTCTTTCATTGTAGGGATGACCTTGAGGAAACCAAGATTGATTTAACTAGAGGATCCATAATTCACTTCTAGATTTAAATTATAAAATTCCTACTATACTAAAGAAATGAGCAATATAGTATTAATTGTATTTCTTCACATAAGCTTGGAGACCGTTCTGACAAAGAAATTTATTCTAACAAAGATAAAGGAGTTGGCCAGGAATGGAACAGCTACTAAGTGAAGAGTAGATACTCCAATCCAAGTACATCTCACAATAATCATCACACTCTTCACACAGTGTACACATCATTTCAATTTTACCATGGCAAGAATCAAGAAACCCATTTTCTTTATAATTCTGCTAAAAGTTACTAAAATTCTTAGGACAATATTTGCCCTAGACATCATAATTTGATTAAAGTCTTTTGGCCCATAGACTAAGTAAATATCTAGAAAAACAGAATAGCTTAGTTTCTTCCTAATATAATTTTACATTCAAACATACTGGTTTGTTCACATTCATCTTTAGCAAAGATATTCAGAGTATTTGCAGTGTACTTGGTGTAGTACAAATACATAAGAAGGATACATGCAATCTTGAAATTTCCTATACTTTCTAGGACCAAGTATGTTAGAATAAAGTGATAAAAGTAGCCTGCAAAGCAAAAAGGTCTAATACTGATTTTTCAGCTCACATAAATATGAGGAGCTCCAAGTCCTTTCAGCTTGCCTCTTGATAAGGATTAATCGTAATTAAAATACTGGCAGACCAGAACTATTTAGCAGCCGCTCTACCACAATGGCATATAATAAGCTTTGGCACTGTGGAAGTCACAACAGCTGCTAATGTATCCAGACTTTGCCCTGACCTTAATGTGATGAAAAATGAAGGATTTCAATTGAAATATAAGAAAGGAAATCACCTCTGATCTTACAAAGAAACATTTAAACTACTATGTTATTTATATAAAACAACATCTTAACTATTTCTGCCATTCTGTCTGTGTTTTTATTTATATCAGTTGCCTTTAACAAGACATCTTTCAATGTACATAAGTTAATTCTTTATCAGTTTTTACACATCATCTTTTCCCTTGATCGGCCAGCTGAAAATTATATAAGCTATAAATTAGGTTTAAACAAGCTCTGAATCAGGTTGGAACTGGTTTTCAAATTAAAGAGCCTTCAATACATTACAAGGTGCTGTCATTTTATTACCCCAATCAATTCTGTATGGCCTGAGGTGAAAAGAAAATGATTTCTGTCTTCATTTGCAATGGGTTTATCTCCTACAGCAGGCTCTGAAAACATAACTGCCGCAATGAATCGAAAGCTAAAGTTACATTTAGCACTGCTAGTAATACTGGAGTCTCCGTGGCAAGAACAGAAACATTTCTGTGAAAAATATATGAAAGTGAATACTAGGTTAAACAAATTTAAAATAAGGAGCATTTCCAATAATTATAGTTAGTTATTAAGATGATTTTAAATAAAAGCACAATGTATGTACTATTCTCAGTGCTTCAGAGGTATTAATTAAACTTGATGATAAATAGATAGGTAGGTAGAGTTCAAACAAATCTTTTTGTTTGTTTATTGTTGTTAATGTTTTGTCTTTCCTTTTTTGGTACAGAGGATA